>NC_139023.1:46227347-46544368 GCF_964662115.1 Mustela nivalis | reverse complement strand
CACAAGTAGGTAGAGAGGCAGGCGGCGGGGTAGGGGGAAGCAGGTGCCCCACTGAGCAGAGAGCCTGATGTGGGGCTCAACCCCAGGACCCTGATATCATGACCCGAGCCAAAGGCAGAGGCTCAACCCACTGAGCCACCCAGATGCCCCAGGAGTGGCTTTTTTTTTTTAAATTTTTTTTCAGTGTTCCAGAATTCATTGTTTATGCACCATACCCAGTGCTCCATGCAATACGTGCCCTCCATAATATCCACCACCAGGCTCACCCAACCTCCCACCACCCTCCCCTCCAAAACCCTCAGTTTGTTTCTCAGAGTCCACAGTCTCTCGTGGTTTGTCTCCCCCTCTGATTTCCTCCAACTCACTTCTCTCCTTCTCCCCATGTCCTCCGTGTTATTCCTTATGATCCACAAGTAAATGAAACCATATGATAATTGTCTCTCTCTGCTTGACCTATTTCACTCAGCAAAATCTCTCCCAGTCCTGTCCATGTTGATACAAAAGTTGGGTATTCATCCTTTCTGATGGAGGCATAATACTCCATTGTATATATGGACCCCATATCTTCTTTATCCATTCATCTGTTGAAGGGCACTATTGAGTATTTACCCCAAAGATTCATATGTAGTGAAAAGAAGGGCCATCTGAATCCCAGTGTTCATAGCAGCAATGGCCACAGTTGCCAAACTGTGGAAAGAACCAAGAATCAGGGGTGGTTTTTTATCCCTGTACTTCAATGGCAACGGGGCTGATGTTGCAAAGACTAGCTGCCCACAGCTACATGTGGGAAACTGTGGGCAGCTGTGGCCTAGAAGGGGCTGAGGGTTTGCAGATATCTCCGTGGACCCTGTTCTTTCTTTCTCTGGCAGCCTTCCGTCAGAGGTGTTCCAGAGGTCAAGGCTTCCTCAGAGGTGGTCATGTGCTTGGGTGTCATGGAGCTTCTCTAATTGCAGTCAATGGGAAGTGAATGAAATTAAAGGGCAGGTGTGGGCTAAGAAGAGGACATAGCAAATTGCGAGCCACAGAGTCACGCAGTATCAGACAGGGATCGACAACCTGCCATTTTGCACATGAAGGAACTGATACCCAGAGAGGTGGTGTGACTTTTCTGGAGCCACACACAGAGCAAGCAAGATGGCTATAATAGGGACACAGGATTCTGGACTTGTGGTCCAGAGTATATCTTCTTTGCCCACAGAGGAGGCATTTATGGTCAGTGAACCTGAATGCAGGATCAGCTGGATTTCATGCACATCGTGGAGGACTAGAAACACAGTGTGGCTGCCATCAGCATTGTCCCTTGTCAAGACCACCGTATACTCGGTGCAAGAAGCTCCCCCTGCCGCCCCAGTCCCAAGTGGCCAGGAGGGAACTAGCCTTGAGGAACAACTCCATTCAAGTATATTTGTTCGTTCACTAATTCATTCATCCCCCAAACCCCGAAGAGCACCTGTATGTGCTATGGGTGCTGGATAATTTGTACTCATCTGAACTCTCTTCCTGGGCAAGAAAGAGCTAGGATTTCTCCCAGGCTGGGCTTTAAGAGAAGCTGTGTGAGATGCAGCTGGCCCTTTGCTGAGGGAGCTGGTTTAGGAAATTTGGAATCGAGAGTACACGTGAGGAAGCAGAGGGATGGAGCAGAGATGCTGTCAGAGAGGACATACAGGGGAACAATGGCTAGGAAGGAAAAGCTTAAGGACACCAAGTGGGCTTTAATAATATTTACAGCCCTAAGGAGTCTGCACGGCACTTCAGCATGGATTAGGATTGTTGTGATGTTCTTTGCTGTTCTCCTTAAAGAGAATGAGGGCGGAGAAGAGCAAAATCGGGGGATATGATAGACCAACCCCTCCCCCACTTTTCTATTTAGCTAAAAAACAAATAATGTTACATTTACCATCTTAACCATTTTTAAGTGTACTGCTCAGGACTGTTAAGTATTTTCACATCGTAGTGCAACAGATCTCTAGAACTTTTCATCTTGCAACACAAAAACTCCATACTTACTAAACACGAACTCCCCCTCCTTGCTCGCTCCCCCAGCCCATGGTAACCACCTTTCTACTTTCTGTTTCTATGACTTTTGACCACTTTAGATGTCCTTTGCCCAGCTCCCCTCCTTTTTTTTTTTTTTTAAGATTTTATTTATTTGTTTGACAAAGAGAGATCACAGAGGTAGGCAGAGAGGCAGGCAGAGAGAAAAGGGGAAATAGGCTCCCTGAGCAGGGAGTCTGATGCGGGTCTTGATCCCAGGACCCTGAGTTCATGACCTGAGCTGAAGGCAGAGGCTTAACCCACTGAGCCACCCAGGTGCCCCTGCCCAGCCCTTTTTTAAAAAAATCTGTGTCTAGCACAATTCACAGACACAACATCTTCCCATTAGTAACATCTCCATTTGCACAAGCATACACCCAGACACACATACACACACATGCACTCGTGCACACACACACACACCCAGGAAGAGAGCACAGGGAAGGGAGAGATGGCAGCAGGTACTCACAAAGCCAGCTCCTGGGTGTTGGGACAAGCCCTCTAGAAGTTCTGGATACTCCCCCAAGAACGTGCCCCCTTGTTGAGAATCACTGCTGTAGATGGAAAGAGTGCCCCCCAAAGCATAAGAAGCAGAGCAGAAACCAGTCACAACATTTATTGAGCACTCTCAGTATGCAGAGTGCTGGGCAAAACACTGGGAGGAATTACAGTGGAGGCGGGCAGTTCAACAGCTATTGTCACATGCCTCACGATTACATTTTAACTGAATGGAGGAGATACATGTTAAGCATACGCAAACATGTGAGATCAACATATGGATACATGCATTGCTCATTCACCACCACAGTTTATCTTGCGAAATTACCACAGTAACCGGGCCGGAAGCCACGGGGACACATGGGTAAAGTAAACATCAAGGACACATTTGTGATTGACCGCACTGGTGATGTGTGGAAGCTACCCGAAAACACTAGAAAACATGAGGAACTTGGTGAATCAGTTTTCTTCACTGTAATAGGCCCCTGTAGTTCAAAATCAAATTAGTAATCCGTTGCAGCATGAGATAAATGCGGTTGAGTCAACAAAGTACTAGAATAGCTTTATATTAATAAAAATGTTTCTTGAGTAAAATCAGTCTGTTGATAGTACCATTCCCAAAGGCCAGACTCAGATTCTGAAAGTTAATAGCATTTTTTCTTCTTTCTAAAATGAGCTTCCATTATAGGAAAGACCATGCAATGAATTTTAGTGAACGAAGGTATATTATTGTTCTGTATCCAGGAAATCTTATTTCTATTTTTATGTACTTTTAAAATTATTTTAAAGTAGTGTTGCCAGATAAAATACAGGATATATGTTAGTGCATGGGGCATACTCCTGCTAAAAAAAAGTTATTTGTTGTTTATTTGGAATTAGAATTCAACTGGGCAGCCCATATTGTTATTTGCTAAATCTGGCAGTCCTGTGTGAAGGTTAACACAACTTTGGAACTTCCAGAAGCCCGCAGTCATGGGGGGAGGGCCTAATTTATCTTTATGTATAAGTTAACACTGCCAAAGGGGAAGACTTCTGTTTCTGGAAGGAAAATTGTAGATTTTGTAGAATTTACTTAAATAATGGAGACAATTTCATGTCTTATTCCTTTGATCATTTAGCAGTATGTGCTTTAATCAGTTGAATTTTTACCTTGAAATAATTGAGATGACTGGTTAGAAATGCTAACATTACACTGTAGCCTGAGAAATAGAAAAACTAACACCTGGCTTGAAAAGTCCCCTATAATTAATGGTCAGGTCCTCAATTATTTTTCGTCTATTAGCACATGGCCATCCCACCCAAAAAATCAAAGGGTGATGCTGACATCTTATTAAGTTACACAACATCCCTTCCCCTATTCATGATCCCTCTTGCCAATGTCTTCCCCTTTCTCCTTTCCACACCAGTTTTTTTTTTTTTTTTTTTTTTTTTTCATGATTGAAATCACCAACCTTTGTGCATCCTGAAGAATATCAGGCCTGGCACAATGGATAGTCATAGTTGCATGAAAGCCAGGAAAAGAAAAGCTCACTTGTCAGTTGCTTGGAGGTATGGACACTATGAACTTCCTCCCTTCCTCCCTCTCTCTCTTCCTCCCTTCTCTCCTTCTTTCCTTTTTCATTCCTACACTAACATGCGCACTTGTTTGTGTCAAAAATGCCTGTGTTAAAGTATTTAAGTGGTCAAGACAATGTTGTCCTGAAAAAAAGAAAGAAAAAGACAAAAGTGCTGGCAGAGCACATTGATAAATCCTATTCTAGAAATGCACTTCCTACTATCTAAATTTATAGCTCCTGTCTTATTTTAATTGAAATTTCTAAATTGGAGAAGAGATATTTCAACCTTAATTTTGTAAGGAAAATTTCACATGGAAATCTAGCTGTTGTGAAGGAATATAAAATAACAATTACCGAATTCCAACGCCCATTCACTGTTTTTCCTTTTTTAAACACACTGAAGAATATATTTATACGTAAAGAACATACTTACATGTTTGGTTTATACATATACATAAAATTAATACAATTACTGACAAATACACAGATTGAATTTAACGGGACAGACAACTTTGACCTTCAAAGCTATTTGTGAATGGAATCCAAGTATGTCAGTTTTTCTTCTGGGACTGGCCACACATGTTTCTGTTTCCACCCTTGGACAGGTACACAGAGGTTACAACTTTCCTTTGTACCTGGAGTCTTTCTGGGAAAGAGGCAGTGCCAGATGAGTATGAGAAATTGAGGCAAAGAGGCCATGGTGTTCCATATTGCCATATAAAGGTGGAGTTAAGCGATATAGGTCATTAAAGTAGAAAAAAATTCTGTATGCCTACTGGCTCTTAATGTTCACTATGGGAAGACAACATTCCACTCAGCTATTTGCCACACATCTGTTTTCTTTTTAGAAACATAAATTCCCAATTCATCAAAACAACATTCCTTATGCTGTTTTGATGACACCATAATGGCCTTCACCAACCTCAAAAGAAAAAGTCAGACTGTTGTCTTGCTTCAGAAAAATGGCCAGAAGAGGATTTGGTTCATGTTGCCTTTTTGTGGTCATGATGAGAGGGGTGGTTACAGTATATACATGATAGACTCACTCCAGGGGCAAAGCAAGGCTCCACACTTCTTCATCCGCAGATGAAGTAGAGCATAGAGCGGTGTCACTAGGGGGAGTGTGAGCCCACCTTGGGTGTTCTAGAAACTTCTAAAGCTTAAGTAGGGTCCACATCTCCATCTGGACCATGTGTTTGGCATTGCCTTTTGTAGTGTGGGCCCTGTTGGACTCCTGTGACTGGCCTGTTGAGATGTTTCTGATGGTGGGTGTTAACTAAGCATTTCCTGCCTTGAACTGCCCAGAAACGAAGTGACAGCCCTACTCTGCCGGCGTCCCCCTGGAACCAGGATGAAGGATGAAAAGCAGACCATGAACAGTTCCCACTGGTAATGGAATCTTCCTCCTCGTCTCCCCACCGCTGCCCACTCCTTCCTGTGGCGCGGGAGGCGGGTCCGGCTCAGGGGGGCGGCGCCGAGGCGCTCCTGTGGCTGTAGGAATACCGGGACAGAGAGGCCCCCACGGTCCTGCCTTCCTCCTCCTCTCCCACCTCTCCCCTCGCTCCTGGGGGACCGGGGTTGGGGCAGCAGGGGAAGGTGGCCATGAAGCCGAGGCGGAACCGTTTGTTCATGAAGCAGTAGATGATGGGGTTGACGCAGGAGGAGGTGTAGGACAGCAGGAGGATGAAGGAAATGGGGGTCCCCGAGAGGCGGCGCTCGGCCGAAGCCGTGTCATAGGCCCGCCAGGCGTTGGCGCTGAAGATGGGCATCCAGCACAGGAAGAAGAGGACCACGATGACCATGAGCATGCGGATCACCCGCTTCTTGGCCATCAGGTTGGCCGTGGAGCTGCTGCTCCTGATGCGGCTGACCCTGCCGCTGCTGGGTGTGGACAGCTGCTGGAGCTCCAGCTGCCTGCGGGGCTTGGCCTTCTGCAGGTAACACCCATCGCTGTCCTCATACCTGCCGCTGCTGCCGGTGCTCGGCTTCCTGTCTAGAGCGGCAAGTGACATCGCTTATTGTCGGGACGGATCATGAGGGACAGACCCCCCCCCCCCCTATCAAGGGGATCAAACGAAACTGGAACTGAAGCAGGGAGAAGGCTTCCTTGGGCCTGTTCTGCTATCGTTAGGTACAGATCTACAGTACTCCTCTCCTTCAAAGGGAAAGTTGCTTAAAACTAGTAAAGTAATGTGAGGCGCCTGGGTGGCTCAGCCGCTTGAGCCTCCAACTCTTGGTTTCTGCTCAGATCTTTTTTTTTTTTCTTTAAAGATTTTATTTATTTATTTATTTGATAGAGATCACAAGTAGGCAGAGAGGCAGGCAGAGAGAGAGAGCGGAGGAAGCAGGCTCCCTGCTGAGCAGAGAGCCTGATGCAAGGCTCTAGCCCAGGACCCTGAGATCATGACCTGAGCCGAAGGCAGAGGCTTTAACCCACTGAGCCACCCAGGTGCCCTCTGCTCAGGTCTTGATCTCTGGGTCTTTGGCCCTGCACTGAGACCAGAGTCTGCTTGAGATTCTCTCCCTCTTCTCCTACCCCTCCCCTTGCTTTCTCTTTCCCAAATAAATAAGTAAAATCTTAAAAAAAAAACCCAATAATATATAATCTATCATATACATAGTATATAGTAAAAACATATTTTAAGTGGGTAGGAGAAGAATAAAAGAAACAAGATGGGATTGGGAGGGAGACAAACCGTAAGTGACTCTTAATCTCACAAAACAAACTGAGGGTTGCTGGGGGGAGGGGGTTTGGGAGAAGAGGGTGGGATTATGGACATTGGGGAGGGTATGTGCTTTGGTGAGTGCTGTGAAGTGTGTAAACCTGGTGATTCACAGACCTGTACCCCTGGGGATAAAAATATATGTTTATAAAAAATAAAAAATTAATAAATTAAAAATTAAAACATCAAAAAATAAAAATAAATAAATAAATTTAAAAAAAACATATTTTATGCACATCAATTATAAGGATTAAAATGACTAAAGAATGAATCTTCACACTCTTTCTTTCCCCACATTCTCAGGGGAAAGGTTCCTGCTTGATTGGTAAGCTTCCAGAATGCTTTTACTGGGAAACCTGGATAATGATCAAAAATCAACCAAAACCAAAGAAGCTCTCAAGACACGTAAATTCTGGTAGAAGAGCTGAGTGAAAGCATGGAGTGAGAAAGGCAAAAAGTTATATCAACAAAGGGCTAAATTTCAGTGGTTTGTGGGTTATAATGAGTGGGAAGAAGCTGGGCTTTGTAACTGCACGGTGACAAAGAAAGGGAGGAGAGAGTTTGGGGGATTAGAGTTACAATTCCCTTCGGTTGTGGAAACAGGAGTCCATTAGAATGCAACAGAGCGGACGGCAAGGGACACAAGGGTCCTCAGCTAATAATTGGGTATATGTCGGTTATGTCATTTTGTCCCATTCAGTACTGTTTTGAGAGGAACAATTTCTCCATTGTACAGATGAAGGAATAGGAAGACTATGTCTGGCGACTGTGCCTTATGACACAGAGTCTCCTAAGGATACTTTAAAATATCCTCAACATACATTCTGAGCGTATCTATTTAAGTTATAGGAAACAAGCTTTTGTGGTATTTTGGCGTAAACATACAGCAAAGAGATAGTTACCCCTAGTAGACTTCTTCTGGATAGCATCAAATTTTATTCCTTGGTAAAGTTCCAAAGAGATCAATCCGTACGCCACCATCATCACAATTCCAGGAATAAGAAAGAGGATGAGTAACAGGAACGTGTGCCTAATAAAATGAAAAGAAATTCAATAACCATCATCTCTAGTATTTCAAACTCAGATGGGGTGGAATAAATAGGGTTCATCTTCATTTTAACTGGTCTGAGCAAACACATTAATTACTAATATTTCATAACCTTGGAAATTCTATGTCTGGAGGTTCAGTCTTTTGAAGTTGTTTACTTCTCTCTCTTTCTCTCTCTTCAGATAAAGTCTCTTAGGAAGAACTAGTTAAGTTGGAAAAGGCTGGTGTGATTCTGTGCTTGAAACAAACCTTCATGTAAAACCAATGAGAAATTAACAACAAAATGTATGTGAATAATCTCAGTAAGGCTTACCAAAAACATAAATAAATACTTATAAGAGCTTGTATTCATCGAGGACTTGCTGTGCTACCCACTAGGCTAAGCATTATATATATAATAATAACTCATATATATGTATGTAACATTAGATTTAACTCCCATAGGGACCCTTGAGATAGGTACTATCATAATACCTATTTTATATGTGAGGAAACTAAGATTTACAGAGATTAAATCATTCACCCAGAGACACACCTAGTGGCAAAGATGGGATTTGAACCCAGGGAATACAATTCTAGAACCTGTGCTCTTAAGCATTACAATATACTATTTGTTGACTTTACAACGACAGAACCATCCAAAGCAGAGGGAGGAATGATGGATGACCTCTGAGGTTTTGCACAATAGGGTTTTCTGGCTATTTCTCCCCCATGGGCACAGTGGAGGGCTCCTTCTAGGGCGTGGTGGGGCAGAGCTGTGCTTTCTCTAAACACGTTTGATTCCTGAAGCCCCACAGACTCCTTTATGAGTCTGGCCCCTAAATCATTTTTGCAGTCTGGCATGTGTAAGGTTACAGGATCAGGCCATAAAATAGTTAGAGGCTCACAGTGGCTGGGCCATTTCTCATTTCAATTGGACATGTTTTGATAAGATTCCTTTTCAAGTCTTGGAAATGTTTCTCTCATTTACAACATAACTTTGTGTGGTGTTACTTGGTTGAAATGAAAAAAAAAAAAAAAGGAAGGCAAAGAAAGAAGGAATTATCTCTATTTTGAGCCATTTTTGAATGTCGAGTTCCCTGATTCTAAAATATGCTTGAAATTAGTAAACATAATACCCCGCGTTTGTATTTTTTAAAGATATTTAATGACATTTTTATACACATGCTCTCCTTTGAATCTTACAGCCACCCAATGAGGTAGATTAAAAAAAAAAAAACTATATTATTAAATCCTTGCATAGATAAAGAACCTGAACCTCAGTAATGTCTCTTGAACTTGTCTATCGTCAGTCGGCTAGTAAGCAAAGAAAGTCTTAGAATCTCGCCTGTTTATTTCTAGTGAAGTGTTTTATGCCAGCACCATAGCTGTAGTCTAAACACACACACACACACACACACACACACACACACATACACACACCACACACACATATGCACAGGACTTGGGACTCATTCTCTGCTTTATCTTCAGTTCTTAGAAGAATCATAGCTCTTCAGATCCTAGCCCTTCAGTCCCTCCTCCCCACTAGACCATCCAGAGGGATTCTGCATAGCGGGTCAGAAGAGAGGCTCTGTATCTTCTAGTTTTGTGACTTGGAGCGACTCATCTTACCTCTCCATGTCTCCGTGTTTCATCTCCATGTTTCATCATCTGCAAAATGGGGACAATAACAGTACCTACCCTGCCTGGTTTTGAGGGAATTAATTGGATTCATATGTACATGACCTTTGAAACAGAGCACTTAAGTGTTTGCTATCACTGTTATCCTAAAAAGAAGTTAGCATAATCCTTCTCATAATCCGTGTCTCCTGGACACAGACCTCCTCCAGTCACTCTGGACAATATATTCCCATTTTTACAAACACTGCAAATGATAGCAAGTTGCATTACACAAATAAACATCACACCGCCTTACCAGGACTGCTGCATGACGTCATTTGGCAGTAGGAAGCGGCACATATTCGCTGTCTGGTTGTTATTTTTGGTAAAAGGCACCAGGTTGCTATAAATTGGGTACGGAGTCATAATGGTAAAGGAGAGGCACCAGGTCGTGGCGATCACCTTCAAAGCATGGGATTTGGTCTGCCAGACCCGGGACTGTAAGGGTTTGCAAATCGCACCGTATCTTTCCAGAGATATGGCAACCAGATTAAAGGTGGATACGCTCACAGAGGTGCCTGGGAAAGGAACAGAGAAGTCGGTTATGATGGCTCTGAAATCCCAAGTTTATCTGCATGTTAGCTTAAGCATATCTGCTCGGCACAGGTTCACTATCAAGGGACAACACTCAGAAGGTAAAGAAATATCATGTACCTGTATTTATTTTTTTTAAGTGATTTTTTCCCAGCTTCATTTCAAAAAGGATTTAAGGCAACTGAAGAAATGTACTTACAAATACATCTGATTGCCAGTTTTTAGATAAGTTTATTGAACTTTGATTACAACCAAACTCCTTCCCAGGTTGAAGTTGCTCATTAATTAATAACCAACGGGAGGAGATACGTTCCTCTCCTACACAAGAGGTTTCTGAGTCGCCTGGAGAGAAGCTCTCATTTTGAGCATAACCTGGAGTTAAATTGACCTAATAGCCCAGATTCTTAAGGACTGTGACCCTGAAAGGTCACAGGGGTCTGAGCTGGAGGCATTAAAACTCAGAGTTTCTAGTACAGACAGTTTTAAGAATGAACCATTATAAATTTGAAAAAGCAGTCTACTGAAAAAAAACACACAGTAAAGGAAGGATAAAGGGAGAGGGTTCCACGCCGTAACTAAAGGTTGCTCTTGGTGGGGGGACTAGAACTTCTTATTCTGCTTGGTTTTCTGTATTTCTATAAGGAGCATGCATCATCAGTGAGAAAGACATCACAACAGCTCATTTATAGTGATGTGCTTAGGCATAGTCAAAAAGCTTAATTTTCTTTCATTTGTGTATTTTGTTTGTGTATACTTATTACCATGTCTTACCACCTTAGAATTCCCTCTAACTATTCACCCATGGATTCTGTCAGTTAATCTGATTATCTTTAGCATGATTTCTTAGACCTTAGGATTAATCTAAGTTGGGGAGAAGAAGCTCTTAGTCTGGGGCCTTTAATGGATATAAATAAATTCTCTGAAACTGTGCATAAAAATGTTCTTCTTCTAGGAGGGGAGACACCTACAGTATCCCTTAGAGACTTGAAGGCATCTACAAGCCAAAAAACATTAAATGAAAACTCATGTTCTGAGACAGGATGGCTGTGTTTTCCTGGACTCTACCCCAAGGAACTGATCACGCTGAGATTACAGAGTGTACCCCCAGCATCTCTGGAGTCAAATCTGTATAATGGGCTCACTGTTATTATAAACCCCCATCAGGCAAGCACTCTTTCATTTTTTCCTCTTTGCCTTCTTCCCTTCTAGCCTTCTCCCTCTCTCTTTCTCCCTCACCGACTCCCTTCCTTCCTTCTTTTCTTTTTCTTTTTTTGCCTGCTATAAGGAGTTTAATGAGTCTTAACTGTTAGCAATAGTATTGAAAAGAACCCCAAATCAAGGGAAGAATAAAAATCCCTGGATTTAGAAATCCAACAAAACCATTACGGCATTGGACACAGCTTCAGAATTTTCTTGCTTTTACTATTCTTTTTCTTGAGGTGAAATATCACCAAACATTAACCATTTTCAAGCAGGCAATACTGTGGCCTTTGGCACACTTAGAGTGTTGTGCAATCACACCAGCCCTCATTTTAAGATTCCTTTCACAGACCCTAGTTAAGATTCTTAAATAATATTATCATACTATGGGTGGGCAATGAAAGCCAAAAGTGCAAGGAGAGGCCGGTAACTGTTACCGCTTCATTGTTTAAGCATGATCCCTTTCATTCGTCGACGAGGACGAACATTCTCTTGGTTGTTTGTCTGTGGCACAGGGATCAGTAATCCATCATTGTTGTCAGAGCTGGATCCCGCTGCCTCGATTGGGAGAAATCAAGGCTTTGAAAGCTTTCCAGTCATGGAGGATGGCCCCAGCCCAACTCAGCTCTGACCATGTTGTAAGGCCGGGGTCAGAACAAAAAACAACCCTCCTCCTTGAGGCTCGTGCTCAGAAGGGAGAAAGCACAGGGCAATCTGGCAGCCAAAGAGGGCAGAGAGACGTCTTTGCTTGGCTTCAGGAAAGCACCAGCTGCTGGCAAACTGGGGCAGCATCTGTCCTCATCCGCCACTGTGGTGGCTCCTGATCTAGGTTCAAATCTCAGCTCTGTGGCTTAGCACCTGTGTGTCCCAGGGCACCTGGTTAACCTCTCTGTGCCTCTCTTTGCTCCTTGTTGAGTTTTTTTTGGGGGGGGGGCAGGGTGGGTTGGGGGATGGGATGGTGAGAGTAAAAGCACTTCGTACAACATCTGCTGCATCACAAATATCAGCTCTTGTGATTTTTATTTATCATCATCCTCATTTTGATTGGCAGAAGCAGAGAACTGCGTGTCTTAGCCAGCCAGGGTGAGCTTAATGACTCACAGGCTCTGGGAGCAAAATCAGCTCCTTATTTAGTGCCAGAGGGCATGTTCTCTCTCTCTGTCTCTCTCTCTCTGCCCAAGAGGGTCCCAGCCCCTGGGGATCAGGCTGGGAAGTGAATTGTCCTCTAGGACAAAGCTGGTTTTCACATAGCCCCTGAGCCCTAGGAGAGCAAGAGCAACAACAGAAAACCTTCCTCCACCACCCCCATCACCCCCAAAAGCCATGACTTGGCTTGGGCAGAACTCAAACTATGACCAATGGCTTCCAGGAAAGGACAGGGTCGCTTGAATCCTTCTTACTTTCTAGCAGAATCCAGCAAAACCAACCTCTCCTATGGCTGATTAATAACTTATTCCACTCTGAGAAACTGACCTCTGAAATGGACGACTGGGGACTGACTTCTGGGGACGCATGAGGACCGACCCACCTTAAAGCCAGCACCTGCATCCTTGCACACAGTCCCACACAGCCCCACACAGCCAGATGTTTGTTTTGTTTTGTTTTGTTTTGCTTTGCATTCAGCAGGACACCTCTGCTGAGGCTGTCAGAGGGTTGGGAAGGTCTGGGGCGAGCTCCAGAAACAGCCCCCAGGAGCAACTCACCCATGAAGTAGGTGGTGGTCTTGCAGACAGCACTCCCAAAGATGAAATCCTTGAGCAGGTTGGGGATGAGGTTGAATGGCATGCAGAAGAGGCAGAGCATGAGGTCGCTGACCGCCAGTGAGAGCAGAAAGATGTTGGTGACCGTTCTCATCCTCTTGTTCCGAATCAGCACCGTAATGACCAACGTATTCCCCAGGACACTGAGCAGGAATATCAAGGAGTACAGAAGTATCTGCACGGCTGGCTGCCACTCTGCAAAGAGTAACGGGAACGAGACAGAGGGATGGAGGTTATGGGAGCAGAATGTGAAAACCTCAGCGCACAAAATGAACGGTGATTTCCTGCAGGTTATTTTTGTTGGTGGTGTTTTTTGTTTTTTGTTTTTTGTTTTTGTTTTTGTTTTTGCAAGGGTCTACATCACTGAACCTGACTATTCCTCTGTCACCAATATTTTGCAGAAACAAACCGAGGAGCGTACGGAGTGATCCCGTTGCTTCAGAGAGGTTGGTTTGTTAAAGATTCGCTCAGGGAAGCACTTTTTCTTAAGAACAAAGCTTCTCCAGTGACTACTGGTTGCTTTCTTTTCCCAGCTGCTAAGCTTGATTTCACTTTAATCACTTTTTCACGCTGGATATCCCCCAAGAAAAGGTGACAGCTAGATTGTGACAGCACCTTTTCTGTGACGCTGGTAAGTTCCAGCTTTGACACTTGTACCCCCTTCTTATGACACTTCAGCTCCTCCTCCCTTGGCTTTTGCTCCCCCCCTTCCCCATGCCCTCTACCTCCATCTCAACTCTCCTGCGGGGAACAATTAGGATATTTGACTCAGTTCTGCTTTTTGATCTGTTATCCAAACTTATGAACGTATGACTTTATCCAGCCTGGTCTCAAGAGGACTTTGTTATAATTTTCTCTATCAGCCCCATCTTTGTTGATTTCTCCCGCACCTTAATCATTTCCTGAATTAAAATAACAGTGTCTGGCACCTACCTTTAGAAGGATGGGGCTGATCCAAGCAGAAAAGTGTCTCATTTTCGATTCCCAGCTCACAGGGAGGAGTGATGTTGCTTCCATTCACAAGAAGGCTGTCGACCACATCCATCCTTGCCTGCTGTTCTCGAAGTGCTGGCGAGCTGGTGAATTGCTCACCCTCGGCTCATTCCTCTAATGACTGGAGAGCCTCCCGAATGCAACCTGCCGTGGGGGGGCAGGAAGGGAGGGAGTTCCAGGTGTGGGCTTTTGCAGCCATTCCTAAAGGCGACGCGAGTTCACCACGCTCAGTCCAGCCAGGCAAGCGCTTGCTCTCCTGTCTTGGAAAAGGCAGCTCAGGCAAGCCAGCCTGCTCCACCTTCCGAGCCCACCCCTCCCATTCCTGGGCCAGTCTTAGGGCCCTGAGCACAGAGAGCTTGACTGCGAGTTAACCCTTCCCAGAGTGTCACTGCTCTTATACACACTTGAGCACACACGGATACATATGCACAGACACAAACATACACGCTTTCCCAGTACCTCTCTCCTCTGTATAGGAACCTGTCACCAACCCAGACATGTGCAGAATAAAGCCCAAACTGGCTGTGTGACACAGGAACAATCAACACGGTAACAGATACGATAATGCACACCATCAGGACTGAAGGGCATGGAGGGACTGCGTTTCTACCTCCTTATATAAAAGCAATTAGTGCCTTTTTAGCTTTGGAACCGTGCCCAGCAATGTGTGTAGATATAACTGCCCGCTGGTTGTTAAGTTGTTACCAACCACAGTGTTATTTCTCGTGGTCTCTGCCCTTGTTAACTGAAAGGAGAGGGGGTGCTTTCGGATATGGGGTTCCAGATGCTTATTATAAGAAAAGTTGTTCAGATCTTCCATTCATTCATTTATTCATTTGTCCATTCATTCAGCACATATTCATTGAGAGTCAACCATTTGTCAGGCGTTCTCTAAACACAAAAGCGAATAATAAGCAAGATCCTTTCAGATAGTGTTGAGCACCATGAAGAAAAGCAAGCCAGATGATGCAATGGAGAGGAATGGATTGGGGTCACTAATTTAGGTGAGGTGGTCAAGAAAGGCCTTCTGAGGGAGAGGACCATGATCTGAGACTTGGAAGACAAGGAGGAGGAAACCTAGGGAAGATCTTGGGAAAGCTTCTTTCAGGCAGGAAGAATGGTGTTTTTGGCAGCAGACGTAGCAAGTGCAAAGGCCCTGAGGTATTGAGAATGAGCTTGACCCCTTTGGGGAACAGGTAACAGTAGGAGTGAGTGAGGGGCAAACAGTGAGAGGTGAGATGAGAGAAGAAGACTGGCCTGGGGGTCTGAGTTTTCTGTGTAGCTCTGTCGCCCTCCAAAGTCCCTCAGTGTCCCCATATGACAGGGCTAATATTGGGTCCATTTGCTAGATATCTCTGGGAACCCTGTGTACTGACAGCTCTCTCAGTTGACAGAGCTACGCATTGCATCTTTGCTGAATGCAGATGAACTAACTGGCATTTTTGCTGTGGAGGCTGAGGATGTGGGCTGGGAAGATAGAGTAGCACCCAGAGTGACAAATAAATCTCCCTCTCCCTCTGCCTGCCTGTATGCTCTCTCTCTCTGACGAATTTTTTACTTATTTACTTATTTATCTGTCAGAGAGAGAGAGAGAGAGAGAGAGCGAGTGCATCCGTAAGCAGGGGGAGCTGTGGGCAGAGGGAGAAGTAGGCTTCTCACTGGCAAGACGCCCAAGGCAGGACTTGATCCCAGGACCCTGGGATCATGACCAGAGCTGAAGGCAGATACCCAACTGATTGAGCCACCAAGGAGTCCTAATAAATAAAATCTCAAAATCTTAAAAAACAACAACAACAAATTATACTTATTAATTTCCTCCTATGCAGGAGGAAACTGAGACTCAGAGTGGCTTGGTGATTTGCTGGTGAGAACCAGTGCTGGATACCCCCTAGGGGACCTGGAATACCCATCCTTCCTTTACTTCCTGCAGCTTGGAACCTTCCTTGTTATCCTAGGAGCATGTAGCCCATTTGTTGCCAGAACCCTCCCCTCTGCTCCTCCTTCCTGCCACGTGTCCTGTCAGCTGAATCTTTCCAACGTGCAGACCGATGTGGACCCTGCTCACTAGGAGGGGACCCAGTGCTGCCCAGTCCTGGTCCTGGAAGGCATGAAGGTTCAGGTTTTGAGCCCTGGGAACAGCTAAATGTCACCCTCCTGCTCTTCCCAGCTGCTCAGCGGCTCTAACTGGGCAGACATCCCTAGTGGTAGAGGGAGCCTCCTGTTGAGTCACGTCACCCCCAGAGCTGCCCTGAAGTTCCCTCCTTCCGTTCCTCCTTTCCTCTCTATTCCATTTCTGTCCCAGGGTTGGCAGGAAGTGACAGGGAGGGGCGGGGAGGGTATATGAGGGTGGGTGCTGGCGATACTCTGACTCCCCAGGAGTGAGTGTGGCATATTTGGGTGCTGTGCTTTACGAACTTCAGTGCACATCTGAAACACCTGGTTTGTACTTAAAAAAAAAAAAAAAATCTGAGTTTTCCAGGCTCTTCTCCCAGGGATTCTGACCCTTCAGCCCCAGACCTGGGAATCTGCTTTTTTTATCCTGCATCCCTGGTGATTCCAAGGCCAGCGATCTCAGGGTCACCTCTTTCAGGAAGCTCCCTGGACCCCATTAAGAGCATGAACACAAGCATCAAGCTATAGGAAACCAAGCCTGGCCCTCCAGCTGTGGAACACAGACAAACGACTTACCCTTTCTGAGCCTCAGCTCACTCAGCTCTAAAATGGGGATAACACAGTGCTACCCATAAACAAAGCAGTACATGGAAAGCACTCAGAACAATGCCTGGAACATAGTGCCGGACGCTTATTATTAGTGGATAAGTAAATGCTAAGGGATACTCTATTTATCCCTGTTATCACGGCCAGTCGAAAAGGTCTGTGTCTCTAGTACTTGGGCACAGTGATGGGCGTAAAGGACGTGTTCGGGAAATGTGAATGAATCCAGAGTGGAAAATTGACAGAACCAATCTTTCATTGCTTATTCTACCTATTTCTAACCCTATTATATAGGTTCTTTTCCTGGCCAGCTCTGGATTTTTCACTCATGAGTTTCTGAGCCCGTGTTACATAAGAATTAACCCGGAAAAGGGAATTCCAACGAGAGCTGTTAGAGTTTTCGAGGGAGGAAAGGATGCATTTTTCAGGGTATTAGTCCTTATTGCTTTCCTCAGCACACATTTATCATGAGTTTCTAGGTGCCTGGCAGTGTGCTAGGTCCGGGGGGAGATAAGCTATGAGCAAAGCTGGTGGAAATCCTGCCCTCCTGAAATCCTTAGTCTGCCGTGGGCGACAGGTGATTATTAATAAACTGGGCAAAATGGAAGTGCCCCTCTCCCCTTGGAGCCTATTCTGGGATTAAGGAGAGTTCCAGGCAAATTGATAATTTACTAAATTGAGCTGAAATGGTTTAAGTGCCCCCCTCTTCAAGGCACGCAGTCCTGAGCAGCATAAGCCCAGTGTCTCCCGTGCTCCCCAAAGATCAGAGTGGCTCGGTGATTTGCTGGTGAGGACCAGTGCTGGGGACTCTCTTCTCCACCAAAAACTAGAAAGACAGACCATGAGCAACCTCCCCTGGTGCTTAGGAAAGGAAATCGGTAGCTGCTCCCTAAACCGTTCTCCATCTTAAGGAAGAATTGTTCTAAAACACCAAAAAAGATTTCTATGTATATTTTCCTCATCATCACATCACTCACAAAATTATGGCAAATTTTGTAAATAAAAAAAGATACGTGTCATTATAAGAGTCATGAAATTTTGGGTCCTCGCATGATTTATTCTCAATTGTGCCACTTTCAGAGACACAGTCCAGAGCCTGAGGTAGCTGACAGGAAATTGTACGTCGTGAGGTACCTGACTCACAGGGCACCTTGACATTTCTAAGAATTCTCTTGCTTCTCCTCTGCAATTTCCCCCCTCACTCTGCTGCTTGGAATGTGGCTTTCTAAATTCCTAATTCCTCACTCTCCTCCTGAGTACAGCCAGGCCACTGCCTTGGAGGGCTCTCCTCTTTTCCTTCCTCTGGGTATCCCCAGGATTCTGGAACTGACTGACTGAGCTGGATGGGTCTAGGTGTGGACCCCTGCTCCCTGCAGAGAATGCAGACACCGCCCCCCCCCCCCCCCCGCCACCGCCCCTCGCCAAAATTCTTCTCCCACTGCCTGGGTTTGGGCAATCTGCTTTGCCTCTCTCAAACTTGATTTCTCACAGTGGTAAACCCCGCCACCCCCCTCCCCAGCAGAGGACGGCTGAGACATCACAGGTCACCCTGTGTGTAAAGCACCCAGGGGAGTGGTTGGCGTGTCACAAAGGTTTGGCAAAGGACAATAGCTTTCATTTACCCTATTTCATGTCGTTAGGAGTATTAAAATCATCTTTAATGCCACTGCCTCAAGATAATGCCCGTTCACGGCTAGGTAGATATTCTTCCAGCCTTTCCCTCCTAATACATCTTCTTAAAAGCAAATTTGGAATCATATTCTATGTATGGTTTTCATCCTACTTACTGCTTTTTGAAAATGGAGTTTCAGTGAAAAATTTGAAAACAAGAAATAGAAATTTTGCGAGGTTTGGAAGAAATGTGTTTACTTTTTAAAACGTTAGGTAAGAAGAAAGTGGGAAAAAATCGATAACCGTATTACCCAGAGGATTTACAAAGTGTTTTGCACACATACTATTTCGTATGTTCATTTTTTTTAAACTATAGCATTATTTCAGTGTCATGTTTTATTTCTTCTCCATAGGGTTATGTTACACTGATGTCTAGTCTTTCATTAGGAATATGTACTGCAGGGTCGCCTGGGTGGCTCAGTTGGTTAAGTGTCTGCCTTCGGCTCAGGTCATGACCTAGGGGTCCTCGGATCGAACCCCATGAGGGGCTCCCTGTTCAGAGGGGAGTCTGCTTCTCCCTCCCCCTCTGCACCTCACCCAGCACCACTTGTTCTCTCTCTCTCTCTCTCTCTCTCTCAAATAAATAAAATCTTAAAAAAAAAAAAGAATATGTACTCCAATTTACTGACGTATTTCCATATAGTTAGGTATTTTGTTATTTTTCTTAGCCCCCTGTTTCTGTCAGTGACACTGTAGTGAACACATACGCACACATTTGTGTGGCATTTGACACACCTTGGCAAAGTCAGAGCTGCCATTAGCCTACTTCGGGGACAGCATTCACGCTGGATGCACTGGCCGAGCCACGTCTTCACACTGCCAGTGCAGTGTGCAACCTCTCCTGCACGGGTAGCCCATGGCCTGGGTGAATTGCTTTCCGAAAGATTGTACTCATTGACAAAGCTGCTATTTATAAGTATTCCTTATACTTTGATCAGCATCTGAGAGTATCAGCACTTGCCTTTTGCTATTTAATAATTGAAAAGGGCACCTCATTGTTTCTATTTGTGTGTCTTTCATGACCAAAGACGCTTCTTGTTTTCCATGAGTTTTGTGACCAGTTGTGTTTCCTTCTTTCTTTCTTTTCTTTTTTTTTTTTTTTGCTATTTATATAAACTTAAGATAAACCAGAGCGTCCTTTATGAATTGTTTATGTACTTTGCCCATTTCTTTATTTGATCAAAAAAAATGCTTGTTGAACTTCTCCTATGGGGCGGGAAGTGATACAGGTTCTCTTCACAGCACGGAGCTCCCTTCTCTGGGCTCTCAGTAGAGTGCAGGACACACAAGAAACAAGTAAAGAAGCGGAGTCCATACTGTCAGAGAGTGATAAGTGCCATGAAGGAAAACAAAGCCAGAGGAGGGAGTTGAGAGGGATAGGTGATCAGAGGAGGTGACACTGGAGCAGAGATCGGAATGAATTGAGGGAATGAGTCTCACGACTCCCTGGGAGAAGAGCATTCCAGACAGGATATTTATTGTGGTCTTAATGCTTTCCTCATTGCTTGATAGGAACCCTACTTAAACAGATAATGATGTTTAACTTACAAATTGCTGTCATAAACTGCTGAGTGGAATAGAGACTGCTTCCCTTTTTCCCTTTTTATATGGTAATTGGATCCCCAATTTTTAATTGGGTACATGGCTGCTTAGAATTAATGCAGTGTTTTCCAGTCTCCTCTTCAGCTAGACATGGCTCCATGACAAGTTCTGTCCAATGGGATGTAGGCAGACACAAATGTGCAGCTCCTGAGACCTATCTTTACAGAGAGCACGCATACCCTTTTCTTTCTTCTTCATCTTTCCTCTGGCTAGGATGAAGATGTGATTCCCGGAGCTGGAGCTGCCATCTTGTATTCTGAGGAAGTCGGTGGTTCAGTATAGCAGAACAAGTTATTAAAAGGAATCTGGATCCTTGATGGTCTTAGTATTTATACACCAGTTAGCCCTGGATTACTTACCTTTACACTTCATTTATGTGAGAAAGAAAAATAAATTTACTTTATTAAGCCAGTGTTATTTGGGGTTTTCTGCCTCTTGCAGCTTAATCCTAACTAAAACACTGTGAATTAAAGTCTATGCATCTTAGTTTCTGAGGTTGTCTCCCACCACCTCACACCTGTATGCAGGATACATCATGGTGGCTTTCACTTCACAAACTTCAGAGCATTCTTGAGGGTCCAACGTTACCCCATCTTCAAGCAGTCTTCTCCAGTTTACAGCCCTCATCACTCTGCCTTTTCCCCTTCACTGCCACAGCCCTCCCCACGGATCCCACTCACTGGGACTTAACCAAATTGTCTTGTTCTCAGGTTGAAGATTAATTTCTGCCCCAGTTTTCCCCTTGTCCTCATCTCTCCATCTCTGCTATACCCTAGTCCATGGGATCCTCATCTCTCACATGGAGAATTGTTGTAGCCCCTATAACTGATCTTCCCACCCTCCCTTTGACTTCTCCGATCCCTCTTCATGCAGTCACTTGAGTGGACAGACCAGGATGTCACTGCCTACCTGAAACTCTCCAACCCAGTAAAGCCCTGAACAAATAGCGCCTGCCTCCCTTCATGGTTTCATCTTACACTTTTCCTCATCCCCTCCCCCAATTTGTGTGGGCCAGACACGCTTTCTCCTCCCTCCCGCGCCGTCCTCACGGCCCACACTCTTCCCTGACCCCCAGAGTGGGCGGCACAGGCCCCGCCCATGAGAAGGAGCAGGCTTCCCGCCAACTCTCTGCTTGGACCCAGACTAGAACAAGAGCCCCTGTTGGATGTTCAGATGTCTCCCAGATCTCTTCTTTCATGTATTCTGCACTTCCACAGCACTTACTCTTGCCCCACTAGCCTGAAGCTTCACGAAGACAGGGACCGTGTCTGACCTGCCCATCGCTACGGTAATTCTTCAGCATAAGCGCCCAGCGTCATTCCATAAAACCTTATGAAATTATAATTATAATTATAAATTTGGAAGATGAGGAAGATACGTCTCTGAGAGGCTGTAAAGGCAGCATTAGGACCCAGCCCCAGGGAGGATTGGTGTCAACATCTATACTCATTTCACTTCAGGTCCGCAGCATCCATTCCACTCTAAGGACAGCCATGTCTGAGGGACAGAGACCGGCATCTGGCTGACTCCCACTCCCACCTGCCTCTCTGCAGAGTTGCCCAGGGGCTTGGGAGGCTTTAAGACTCAAGGGCATGAATCTCAGAATGGGATTCCTTAGCACTTGGCAGACACTCGGGGAGGCACTTGTGGGCGCAGGCTGTGGTAACCTGAGAGTCAGCGGGAAGACAAGAGTCCTCACTCCTCCTCAAGCGCTCTGAGGACCTCTCAGAACCGGACACCAAAAGGCACCTGCTGTGAGGTGAACACATGAGGATCTTGTATGTGTCTTTACGGTGCCATCTCCACTGTCTGGCCTCCACCGGGTTCCACCCCCGACCTTCATCCCTCAGAATTTCCAATTTCTCATCCATAAAGCACCCATCATAATATGAACCTCACAGAGTCGAGTGGGGACCACACAGGATGAGACATTTGTTTGAAAGCTCTGTAGGAACTCTGGAGACATGTGTGAGTGATAAAAGCACCACCCACTGAGCACGTGCTCCCTTTAGGTACTTTATTCCATCCAAAAGCACACTGTGGCCCTTCATCGCCCTGCTCTCCTGTGGTGCTCCCCCATCCAAGCCTCATTCTCCTTCTTAAGTTAAAAGACAAAAATCCCCCAGGAATATCAGTGGATGTAAAGAGCTAGATGTGCCCCCCTGGGCATGGCGCAGGTCTGCGTCCCAGCTCTGCCAGCCAAACGTCCTATTCACTATCATCATCGTTCAGTGATGTGTTCCAACTGCACCAGGACAAGGTTGCTGCACACTGTCAGGTCACTAAAAACGTGGGGTTCACATGCCTCTGAGGTGTGCGGAGCCAGCAACATTGCTCTTACGGGAACCTTTTAGAGGGTTGTGCCCGGCTGGCAACTGGTCCACCCACGTGTCCACTTGCTATTTTGGGATTGTAACAGCTACCAAATCCATTAGCTGGACTCAAAGTAAAAGCAATTGGAAGCACAAGTACCTTGAAATGTTGAAGCACCATAATGCTGATCTGGCCTAATTACTGCGGAAAGTAGGGTCAGAAGAGAACTCTTGAGCTCTGCCCCCTTCATGGCCCAATAAATTAAAGGAGAAATGTCAGATTTAAGGATTAAAAAATACAACGTCTATGTCTATCAATAATAAAAGCTTGAATTTGAAAGTCCATTGTCTTAGGAAGCTACTAACGTGTCACAGAATAATTACAGCAGCTAAGCTCCCAGTTTCAGAGTTTAGTCTGTGGCGACATCTCCACAGTAGGCTAGGGGCTCCTGGAGGGCAGGGCCCTGTCAGCTGCGTTTGCTGCAGTCCCGTCTCCAGCTGTTCCTACAATGTCTAGCACGTTGTAAGCATTCACTAAATGTTTGTTAGGTTAAAGGGTGAAGAGATGGGAGGGCTGATGTCCTTTAATGTCATTTAATCATTCTTCCAGACGGAAGAAAATTTAGTAGGAGTCTGGAATTGTGGGATTTCAGACCACAAGACTATAAGTCTCCCTTATTTTACTTGTGATGTCACTGTTTTCAGAACTTAAGTCTCTTGAAGGAAGTGCTCTTTCCAAGCCATAACTAACAGCAGGAACAATGAAAGGAATAATAGTAGCTAATGCTATTGACTTCTGTTTCAAGAGCTTTATACACCCTCGCTCACATAGACCCGATGAGGCAGGAGCTTTTATGGTCCCCATTTCCCAGAGAAGCTGGGTAACTCTGCCGAGGCTACAACAGAACAGAAACATGTTCTGCTGAAGCTGTTCTTGGCCTTCTTTGGGTGTTGAATCACCCTCAGGAACTAGATATTATAAATCTCCACCTAAGGAAAAATGTGCACTCAAGACACGAAGCTGGGCACACAGTTTCAGGAAGTTCACAAACTTGCTATAATCTAACCATAAACCATAGTTTAAGAACCAAAGTGATCATGCCTATAAAACACTTGGCACCATGCCTGGCATATAGCAAGTATAGGATATATAGTATAGTAAGTAAGTATAGTAAGTAAAGGATAATCTTTAGAAAATTTTTTTATTAATGAGCAAAAATAATGCCTACCTTCATCTTTTACCCATTGGTTATCGATCTGTTTTCTATAGGAAAACAGAAATGAAGGTTCGAAAGATCTTTTAGGGTGACTAGTAGAAAAAAACATCATGCCTGATTTTGGTTTACAACTTCTACAATAGGTCTGTTTTATTTTCGTTTCCAGCCAATGTTGTAGAAATCCAATTGTTAGCACAGCAGGGAAAAGCCTGAATAAAAGTAAAATTCAGTTTCCATCGAAAACAATTTAAAGAAAATTTATAAAAACATTTTTCAAAACAAGCCTGGGAAGATGCAGAGACTTCCTGTTTTCTCTTCCATCTCCCCAGCCCCCACGCCCGTGACATTACCTATAAAACCATCTTTCTTTAATCTGCCTATTTGTTCTGAGAGTGCAAAGAGCTTCCTATGAATCTGAAAGATCTTAAGACTCTCATATGACCATGATCTACGGGTCATACACCTTCTTATGAACTTTGTTCCCCAAACAAGCCTCTAGAGCAGAGGAGGCTGGAAGAACTATTTCTTCCAAGCTTCTAAATGAGCAAAGAGAGGCTCTGAGAGCAAAGCCATATTTGCCCTTCCCGGTGTGACTTGGGGTCCCCTTCCGTGTGCCTCCATCCTGCTACTGTATGAGTCTCTATCAAACCGCGTTAAAATCATGCACATAAGCCTTGGTTTCCTCTGCTGGACGAGTTTTCTCTGAGCAGAAACTCAACCTTCTGGGCATCTGTAAGGCTGCCTGACATGAAGGCGGGGCTGGGGGACTGACTCATGGGTGAATGAATGGGTGAATGCTTGTCGGACCTGCGGAGAAGTGGTGCCCAGGTCTTCTTAAGTCGTATCAGGCACTTCTTGTTTAGATGTATTAATGATTTTTTTAAAAAGGTCTTAAATCATCATCTAGTACAACTGACTTTTGGGGGGTGTGTATATAGACTTCTATGAATTTTAGGACATATACATAAAGTCATACACTCACTACCTCAATCAAGTGACAGAATTGTTCCAACATCACAGAAACACCTCCCTCGTGTGGCCTTTTTCGGTGCACCCTCCCCTACCCCCACCCCTGCAACAATGGTTATGTTCTCCATCACTTTCCTCTTGTCTTCTTGATAATGTTATGTAAATGGAATCATACAGTGTAAACCTTTTGAGACTGGTTTCTGTCACTCAGTATCAGGCATTTGAGGTCCATTCAAGTGTGTGTATCAGTAGCTGATTTTTGTTTGTTTGTTTGTTTGTTTTTAAATCTCCGAGCAGTACTCCTCTGTGTGGTTGTATCATAAGGCATTTATCCATTCCCTTAGAGAAGACAATTTAGGTTGTTTCCAGTTTGGGGTGGTTATGAGCAAAGCGGCCATGAACTCTGAGGGACTGGTTTTTGTTGTTGTTGTTTATTTTTTAAGAATTTATTTATCCATTTGAAAGAGTATGAGGAAGAGAGAGAGCACGAGAGGGGGAAGGGCAGAGGGATAAGCTGACTCCATGTTGAGTGGGGAGCCTGACAAGGGCAGGATCCCAGGATCCTGAGATCAGGACCTGAGCCAAAGTCAGATGCCTAACTGACCGAGCCACCCAGGTGCCCCACATGGACAGATTTTTTATATAAACCTAAGTTTTAATTTCTCTAGGGCAAATCCCCAGGAATGGTATTGTGGAGTCTTACGGTAGTAAGCGAGTATTTAACTTTTTAAAAAATTGCCAGACTGTTTTCCAGAGTGGCTATAACAAGCATTCTCACCTTGGTACCATACAGCCTTTTAACGAAACTCTCTCCTTTTATTGGTCTCTTGAGATAGGATCTTTTCTCCAGGCTTCCCTGAGCTCTAGGGCTGAGGAGGCTGCCATCCATCGTGGTGTGTGGTAAGAAAGCCTCTCTCTCTTGGCTTTCGCATGCTCTCCCTTTCCCAGAACCAGATTCCATCTTTCATTCTTATTAAAAAACAGATGCTCAGGATTAGGACCACACGAGGCTCTTATCAGTCTCATTCTCCTTGGAACAAACCACATTCAGGGTTTTCCCTGAGGCTTGGTTCTGGAAATGGAACAACAAGGCTGTGGTTGGGTATTTGGAGGGACTGGGGGGAAGGCAGAGGGGGCCCGACAGTGTTTCAATGTCTGGAGCCAGTTTTGCTCACTTACACTCTGACTTTTAGTAAGGGATCAGGGCAACACACACCCCACTCCTTTTTCCTATATGGGTTACTACGATGAACACATTCCTGCTGATTCTTTTCATGCAAACTTTTGTGTTGTTGTGATTAGCACAGAGAACTAATCTTGATGCTTTTTTTTTTTCTCACTAAACTTTTGTTTTAATGGGGATGCTTTTATTTTATTTTTTTAATTTTAATTTTTTAAAGGATTTTATTTATTTATTTGACAGATTGGGAGAGAGAGCACAAGTTGGCAGAGAGGCAGGCAGAGAGAGGGAAAAGCAGGTTACCTGAGATGTGGAGCTCAAACCCAGGACCCTGAGATCATGACCTAAGCTGAAGGCAGAGGCTTAACCCACTGAGCTACCCAGGCACCCCTCAATGCTTTTAGATTTACATCCCATATCATGGCTTCTTTCTTAGGGTCTGGTTATGTATCCTTCCTAATTTACCGTAGTGGTGGGAGTAGGCTGGGGTGTCTTGATATAACACAGGCTAGGAGATGGAAGATGGTCCTATCTTCTAAAACGTTGGAAGAGGCACCACTGCCACTTAAAATAATCTATGTGTAATATTTCAAGCCTCCTGCTCTTTATTTTATCTGTGATTTTAAACACAGCCCTGGCAATGAAGTGTGATTATGCCAGATCTCATGGTCACAAATCGTGATGTTATGCGAATTACTTCATTCTTGACCAACTTCACAAACACGGGGGATGGAAAGAAGAGGTTCATTTTGTCTTTCTCTCTTTGTGAAATCTCGATACAACACAGATCCACATTCTTCTAGTAGGACTTGGGCCACCCCCACGTGGCAGTTTTGGTGGCATCCGTCAGTGAGGCCCACCCCTGAGTTCCTCTGTGTGAAGCTGAGAGATCTGTATGGGCCCCCACCTGCCCTGGAGGTGGTGTTTTAGGGAGGCCTCACCACGGCCCCCTTCAGACCCTCCTCCCCTGCTGGCTACAGTGCTCCTCCCTGACTGGTCTTGCTGGGGTTTCCACATTTCAGGAAGCAGATTGCTCATAGGCTCTCTAGCTCAGAGACCACTTCAGGCGGTGGTCCCTCCTCCTCTGACCCCGAGGAACGAGGGTCAGAGGAAGAAGAACGGGAAGCTCTTTGCCCAAGGCCAACCCCAAAGCTTGGCCTCATCACTTTTGCCCTGGGGCTTATAGACTAGGGAGTAGTGAAGAGGAAGGACCAGAGGGTGGGATGGTGAGTGTGATGGAGTCATGACAAAAAAGCCATTATGGGACAGTGATCAGCAAGTGCTGAGCCCTGCTCTAGGGGATGACACATAAGTCAGAGAAAGATTCCCAGTCCCTACCATATCAGCTTTGGGTAACTTATATTTAGTCTGTAGGTGAGAGAGTAATAAATATCTATCTCGTTTGGGCAGCTATGTTGTGAGCTGTTTTTGTTACAGCAGTCCACCCTGTACTTGCTTGGCTCCTGCCCTGAATTTATTTTAAACTTGTACTTGAATGCCACCTTCTGAGAGGGCTCTTCCCTGACCACCTCATCTAAAATAGCACCTTCCAGCATCTCGAGCCCCATGACCTAGTTGAGATCTTGTTCCTGTTATATAGCACTATAACTACAGTTATAGCACTATAAATATAACTATATATAGTTAATATATAGCATTAAGTACTGTATCTATATAAAGATATACAAAATATGTGTCTGTATCTCCCAGTAAGTTCTATGATGACAAGGAAAATTTCCATCTTAATGTTGCATTCCCACAGCTGGAACAGGTGTAGCACATAGTCAGCTCTTAGTGAATATCTGAGGAGTGAAAGATTGAAAAAATGAATAACCTTAAATGATCTGAAAAGCTTGAACTACGAGGGACAAAAATTTGATATCCAAATGTTTCTGATCTATCTTCCATCAGCCAAAAATGTTTCAGCATGCACTCCTCACTCTAGGTTTTTTTTTGTTTTTGTTTTTGTTTTTTTTAAAGAAACTAACTATGGAGGAATTTTAAAAAGATAAGATGAAAAAGAGAAATAGAACCTCCTAGCCATCAACGAATTGTCTCATGTACGTACTTTGGAGTCCACTGAATTAGAAGTAGTGATAAGACAAGAAAAGTGAGATCAACATTGACACTGGGAATGGAGGCAAAATATAGCCACCAGCAATGATTTACTGGCTCACTCAAAAGATCTTCAAAGGCATTGTCTGTTCTGACCAACCAGTGTAGAATTGTGAAACAAGAAAAGCATGTGCACAGGTTTTAGAACCAAGAGGAACAGTTTTATAATTCTCTTTAGTGGAGGACCTTGAGGGTAATGGTGGTCTCTCCTTTAGTTTCCAAGCTGTCTAGAGTGCACATGTGCCACTTTTATTTTAAATAGACTAGCTTTCATTTATTAAACACCTTCACAGGCCAAGCACTGTGCTAAACTGGGGGTTAAATTAAGAAACTGATGTTTGCCAGAGTGGAGGAGGATTGGGATGGGCAAAATGGGTGAAGGGGAGTGGGAGATACAGGCTTCCAGGCATGGAGTGAATACGTCATGGGGATAAAAGGCACAGCATAAGGAATATAGTCAAAGGGATGGCAAGAGTGCTGTATGGTGACAGATGGTCGCTATATTGGTGGCGAGCACAGCCTAGTGCATAAACTTGTCAAATCACTATGTTGTACATCTGGAACTAATGGAACATTGTATGTCAACTATACTCAAATAAATAAAAAACAAAAAAAGACAAAACCAAAACCAAAATCCCAAGTGTCTCAAAATAAGAATCACTCCATATCTGGAGTGATTCTTATTGCCTGATATGGAGTGATTCTTATTGCCTGAAGAGCACAGAAAACATTTTACAGGGCACTGAACATTCTAGAGCCTGACACTGGTGTTATTAGCATCACAGGCGTGGTGAGCAGCTGCTCCCTTGAATATTTACCTTGCTATCCCCTTGGCCTCCTCTGGCTCCTGTGTTATTGGCAATTTGCCTCCCTTAAAGGAATTGACTACCCAGACCATCTCAGCCCACTCTTGTTTCTGGCTGCACAAGGAACTTTATTTGTGATGAACATTTTTCACCCTGTGTCTGTGCTCTGGATGTCTTTCCTCTTTGCTTTATTAAAACTGGATACATTGTGGCACCTGGGTGACATAGTTGCTTAAGCATCTGACTCTTGGTTTGGGCTCAGGCCATGATCTCATGGGTCATGAGACTGAGGCCTATGTCAGGCCGTGCTCAGCATGGAATTTTCTTGAGTCTCTCTCCTTCTCCCTCTGCCCACCCCCCAAACCATGCTAGCTTGCTCCCCTCCTCTCTCTAAAATAAATAAATAAAACCTTTTTTTTTAAAAAGGAAACTTCTTTTTTTAAAAGCTGGTTATTCTAACTCTGAGTGTTTTTAGTTCTATTCATGAATTGAGAACCAGCTTGTTACTATAATTTCTTCTTCCAGGACCCAGGTGTGAGTCCCCAGTGTCTGGGTCATCAGAAGGCAGACTGTAGAAGTGAGTATGGAATCCCACACTGGGCTCTAGCCCATCCCCCCATGGTAATCCTGCTGAACTTGGACACATCTGCATTCTGAATTCTAGCCTGGGATGAGTGTTTTCCTATGAAGATTCTTGTTCCTCAAGAAAAGGGGTCTTGATGTGATTCTTCCCCTACTCTTCCAGATGCATTTGAATCCTAGAGTAAACACCTATGGGAGTCTTCACAAATACATTTGCACACACAGAATATACACTATTTGAAATAATATGGGTTTGCAGTCAGCAAAATCGGGAATTGAAAGTGATTTTATCATATTCTCAGGATGTGAACTTGGTCAAGTTATTCAAACTTTCTAAGCCTTGGATCCCTTATCTTCATGTGACAGGGGAAGACGGAAGGATATTAGATTATTAATATTAAGACTCTTCTACATGCGCGTGCACACACACACACACACGCGTATTCCACATTACAGCACACTTGAAATGAGCAAGAATCTTTGCCTGCTTAATCAGAGCTCTGGATGGGTTCCATCAGGGTGAGAAGTAGAGAGGAAAATTAAAGAAACCAACAAAGGGGGGGGCAGTTATTTAAGAAAGTGTGAAGGGAGACCGTGGTGATTAGAAAGGAGCAAATGGGAGACTTTTTCATGGGTAAAAGTCTTGGAAGATGTGTTGCTTTGGATCGTCTGTGAAGCAGACACCAAGGTGGAATTAGAAATACTGATATTTGCTGGGGGTGTTGGTGGATATCTGCAGGATAAAAGGGAGAGGAAGCAGGACAAGCAGGAGGGAAATTTGACATCTGTGAAGAAAGACGGATTGAATAAGAGTTTCAGTTGGCAGTGCAGCTCTGTGGAAGTCTTGGCCAGGCTGCTGAGGAGGAATGGCCAAGCTCTGGGGTGCACACCATACTTAGTCATCAGCTGGGTGTAGCCCAGGGAGGAGATGTCCTTTCTGTAAACATTGTGATGGGTCCTGTAGGCACAGCCCTTTAAGGCTGTCAGCTGTTACATGTGTCACATATCACAGTAGGCTCTGTCCTGAAGGGAGATCAGAGAGGCATGCCCCCGGGTTTGCCACAGACGAGGATGCAAAGATGGTCTTCCCCATATGCCATCATGGCTGCAGGGCTGGTGGTCACCATTGCTGTACTAGTATTCTGTTGTTGCCATAACAGTTACTGCCAACTTAGTGCCCTAAAACAACACAAATTTATTACCTTACAGTTCTGTAGGTTAGGAGTCAGACGAGTCTCATTGGACTTAACAGCAACTATCAGTAGGGCTATGTTTTTTTTTTTTCTGGAGACTCTAGGGGAGAATATTTGTCTTTCCCAGGCTCTGGAGGCTCATGGCCCCTTTCTTTTTTTTTTTTTTTTTTTTAAGATTTTATTTAATTACTTGACAGAGAGAGATCACAAGTAGGCAGAGAGGCAGGCAGAGAGAGAGAGGAGGAAGCAGGCTCCCTGCCGAGCAGAGAGCCCGATGCGGGACTCGATCTCATGGCCTGAGCCGAAGGCAGCGGCTTAACCCACTGAGCCACCCAGGCGCCCGGACCTTCCTTCTTTGATCCCATCTCCCTCCTTGTCTTTCCATTTCTGCTTCTCTCTTCCACTTTTAAGGACTTTCTGATTACGTTGGGCCCAACGTAATTATCCTCAAATAATTTAGGATAATCTCGCCATTGCAAGGTCCTTAACTTAATCACCTCTACAAAAGCCTATTGATTGTGTGAGGTGACATCTTCGCAGGGGCCAGGAATTAGGACATAGGTGTCTTTGGGGAGCCATTATTCTACCTGTCACAGTGGCTGTGAGTTTTCAGTTCTCATCATGTGTCCCATCAGAAACACATTCCACAGAGCCAGCCATCTATAGAGAGGGAAGCGATCTGTATGACAAAGAGGTGAACTCCAATGTTGGGTTTGTATCAAGAATTATGTAGGGATTAGTGACGGAAAATCTTATAAACTATTTCCTAAAGATAGTTTTGCTTAGCCAAAAACTGGGAAGAAGGTGATCAGTTCGAAGGCAGAGGTAACCATAACAGAAGTCCTTCTGTGAAAAGAGCACAAAGATAACAAATTTAGGGAAAGCTTTCACCTGAAGTTAGTTCTTTCTGTCCAACACCTTTCTCCCACAGGGAGAATGCATAACTACCATCCACATGATCACAGTTCCAAAAGAAACACATTTACAATGAAGGTTAACATTACCTATGTAAGAATGATAATCTGGAAATGCAGTGAATTTGAAAAGGATTGAATTATTTTGCTCAAGAGCAGTAATTTCATTCTGTGGGAAATTTCTAGGAGAGTCAGGAAGGGGTGCTGGCCTTCATCAGTGTTCACAGCTTTATCAACATCGCAGAATTCATGCTGGAATAAAAAAGTGTGAACATGACATAGGGAGGGAGGTCTTTAGCCCCGGATGGCACCTTAGTTAGTATCAAAGAATATATATTGGGGGAAAAATGCTCTAGATATGATAAATATGAAAGGTTTTTTAGCCACTGTTCAGTGTTTACTCTCTACTGGGGCACTTATATTGTGATTGATGTCTGTGAATGTAATGGCATAGAAAGGCTTTTACCAAATGCTCACACCTTACTAGGCACCACAGAATTAATAACGAAGATGAAACCAATGAGTAGAATGACTTTGGAAGGCAAGGTCTTCAAACAGGATGCCAGTCGCATAGAGTGAGACAATGCATACTTGAGAAAAGCCTACAAATCACATGATTGTAAGAAGTCCTTCAGGCACTGTGTAAACATCTAACAACACCACAGAATTCACAAAAGGGGGAAAAAGTCCACGTAAGTAATGGATGCGGAGAAGCCTGGAATCAACATTGGCAATTCATACACTGAATAAATCCTAATAAATACAAAGAAGGTGAGAATATCTCTAACCAATGTCACTCCTTACTCATAACAGAGAATTCAGGCAGAAGAATGAAAAGTGGAACTCAGCTTAGTTACAAACGTCACTGATTTAACATCAGGAAATTCACAGTGATGGGAAACCTCTGAGTTCAGCACTGTCTGCCGTAGCTCAAAGTAATTTACAAGTAGAGAATTCTTACTGGGGAGATGTCCAAATCACAGAACAAGTGAGTAACTTGAAGACCCAGGCAGCAAAGCATGTGAAATGTGAAGAAATTCCTTTACCTATGGAGAAACATGGTTTCCATTACCCATTTCACAATAAGTGTTGGTAATATTTTGTCTAGGAGTAAATATTAATTGAGACAGTAGGTGAAAGTAAGCCTTGTCCCACTACAGCAAGCAGAGAGGCAATTTCTTTGTTATAAGAAAAGTTTACCACATTTGTCTTTAGAGGCTATGTCTTTTAATAACTTCTATGCTAGGAATCATTGATTAGTTCAGTTTTTAATAGATAAAGTTATGAACCTATTCTACATGGTTCTGAAGAGATATTGAAGAATGAATCACGCTAGAGTAAAAAGTTTCCAGATGAGCGAAGCAGGGGAGGGAAGCACCATTTTCTGATGATCTCTCCCTTTTAGGAAGATGTGGGATGAACCTTCAAGAATCTGGTGACTTTAGGGCAGATGATAGAGTCACGATGGTGATGAGAATTGACTCAGGGGAGAAAAAAATAAGGACAAGTGTCAAGAAGAAGGTCTGTGGAACCTAAGGGAAATGTTTCCTTTAGTGTCAGAACCCATGTAGAGAAGCAAGTAAGACCAAGGCAAATAGGAATGAAGGGTCAATGTCTTTGGGGAAGACCACAGCAGGACTTGTATGCAAACCAAAGTCAACACAAAAATTTGAGGTTTTGTGATTGCTTCCCTTGACCACTAATTTAGTATACTGTATAAGGAAAAATAAGTTTTTTTGAAAAATTTGAAAATTTTCTACCACAGGGAGAAAAGACTTGAGAGTGGAGAGGAGAGTGGACCAGGAAAGTCAGGTGGCTGAGAAGGAGGTGGAGAGGGAAAAGAAGAGAGAGGTTGTGGACCCCTCTTTGGTGAGTGAGATTTTGAGTTTTGGAAGGAGGGTCTACAGTTGTGCAATGATGCTCCTCCCTCACCATCATGAACTTCCACATCTTGCTCCCACCCCACTCCAGCTTTTCTGAGGGTTCATGTTACCTTCATGCCATCAGGTGGGATTTGTGCTTCTTTTAAGGTGGCCTTGTTTTATTTGGGCTATGCATAAAAATGGAGATAACATCTACCTTAAAGTATGATAAGGACTAATTAAAACAAAACATGTGGGACTGCATGACATATGACATGTTGAGCACTTAATATGTTCCCGTCACTGTTCAATGTGGTAGGAACACTGATAAAACAGATAAAATCCTGGCCCTTGTGGATCTTAACAAGTTCTCATTTTTCTCGTCTTCCTTTTGTTAATCTTGGGGGGCATTTCATGCAACCAAAAGGAAATGTTTGCTCTCCTTGTGATCCTGGTTTCACATCTGCTTTGATGAGCAATCTCCTTGATTGATATAATGTTGTTGATTAGTTATGATAATAATAATCTTGGCCAATATTTGTTGCATGCACTTTGGTCTCCATGTGTTAATGCACTAAATCCTCACAGCATACCTATAAAGCGAGTATTTGTGTTACCCCCATTCTGGAGGTAAGATAATGGGGCACAGAGGTCTTGTTTTGGCAGAGGTGACATTTAAACCAGATGTTGGCCTTCAAAGCTGCTATTCTACCGAGACGTCGCTCTATCACGGGAGTGAAAAGTCCTATTCCCTCCAGAGAAATAAGCATTATCTAATGACCCTGCGCAGGTAGCCCTTAACAAGTTAAATGTTGGACAAATGTTTGCTTTTCATAAAGCAAACCTTAATGCCTTTATCTTTCCAAATGTGTGTAGTGCCGACTCAAGGCCACTCAGGGAGCCAGGGAACAGAGGCAGGCCGAGTAAGTCTTTATTTACATTTTGAGAAGAGTTCAGCATTTTTCTTGTCTACAAAAGAATGTTAACATCTGTCTTTGGCGCTCATTTTGGGTTCTCACTGCTGTTTGCGACTGCCGTCCCCAGTCCCTGGCTGCCAAGCATGAACGCTCCCCTTCATCTCAGAATGCTGAGCCTTTCCTGGCTCCCAGCTCCAGACAGATATTTCTCTCCTGTGCAAACGTCAGGAGTAATTCTTCAACAAACTGTCATGTTACTCCTTCATTTTTTCCACTGCCATATTAATTTCCCCTCTATATGACATTTCCTCTTTCTTTCTTTCTTTCTTTCTTTCTTTCTTTCTTTCTTTCTTTCTTTCTTTCTTTCTTTCTCTTTTCTTTCTTTTTCTTTCTTTCTCTCTCTCTCTTTCTTTCCTTTTTACCTTGCTCATTTAGTTTTTTCTTCCTATTATTAAAGGTCAACAGTTATATTAATATCTCATATTTGAATAGTGCTTTCTGAATTACAAGCATTTTCATTTATGTAACTTGAATCTTCTCGATAGCTTCATGAGACGGGGTTTCACATGGATTATACAAACGAGAAAACGAAGATTCAGGTGTTTTTGGTGATTTGTGCTATGCGACTGTTACAGTAGACATCTAATTTTCCTCTGACATCTCCCCCTTTTCCTAACACTATCCTGATTTTTACGGAAGCCAACTTCCCCAGTCTCAGGGTGTGAGGCCCTTGTGAAGCTGAGTCAGCCAATGGCTGTACAAGTGAACATTAGACTAACCACCCAAGTATCACTGAAAATTGGTCAGTAACTCCCTCAGATCCAACCTATCTCGTCCTGGGAGTACCTGCAGAAGGGCCCCTTTTTCACTAGATATTAAGTTTTAGGTGGGGCCCCAGGAGAAAAGAGGAGATGGAAAATATAGTTGACACATGACTGGGGACTATCAGCTTCTGTATAATCTGGATCTAGCTGGAAGATACAGTTTAGAGGGCCAATACTCCTGGATTACACCAGAGCTGGGTTTCTCTGGCTGAATTCTGGTCATAATCCTGGAGCTCAAAAGTGGCACAGCTGATGTAACTCAGCTCACCTGATTGTGTGACTGGTGTGTTTGCCCTGCACGTAGCTATCTTCAAAGGGCCAGTGGTTCCGCCCATGGGGGTGTGACCGGAAAGTCTAAGGGGCCACTTCATGCTGACGTCCCTCCCTCTGCTCCCCTCAGAACTTCCTGTTTATCCCAGCAGTTGTATTTCTACTTGCTTAAGGTTCTTCTTCTCTACTATCTTTGCAGTGATATAAGCAGAGTTTGAAATGTCCAGCCTGTAAACCCAAGGTCATCATTTAAAAAAAAAAAATTTTTTTGAGAAGAATGATTTGTTCTCATTTTCCAAGAGCTTCTTTTATTCTTCTTAAGAACTAAAAAATAATAGTTTATGGCTTTGTGGCCTCATCTTCCCATTCCTTGAATACCTTAGAATCAATGTCATCCAGCTTGGTCTGTTGGAGCTCGTTCTCTTCTAAATACTCTCTGCCATTCTTTCTATTTGTAGATCCAGACATTAAAGAGAAAACCGTAAAACCTACTGACCTTAGGATGATATTTTGTGTGTATTTCTTTTCCATTTTGTTTTTTCTCTGACTTTTACTGTGAAATTCACATATACTTCCTGCACTGATTTCAAATAAAGAACATAAAATTAAAAGCATACTCTCAAGCTCCATTATCCCTTCTTCCTTAGTCCATCTCTCCAGAAATAACCACTGCTCAAAAATCATATTTGAATCTTTCCTGTTAATATTTTTATATTTTCCAAACACATTCTCTAAAAAAAAGATACATATCTATATAAAATTATTCCTTTTTCTCATTCTCAATTTTTACTCCCTTAGTGTAGCCATTGGGACTCTTTCAAGTTGTTCTGCAATAGTTTTGGTTTTTACTTAAGAATATGTGGTGGACACTTTCCAGACCAGCACGTAAAATTTTACCTCATTCTTCCCAAGGCTGAGTAATAGTGATAGTCTATTTATGCCCTCATTTATTTAACCATTCTCCAATGGCTAAGCACTTACATTTCATCTATTTTTTTTAAATTTATAGACAATAAAGCAACAAATATCCTTCTATACATATCTTTACACACTGGCACAACTATTTCTAAAGTGGAAATTTTATCTCTAAAAGTAGAATTTGGGGGCCACAGAGTAAACACACATATATTTCTGAAAAATACTGAAATTGTGCTCCAAAAAGTCTTTATCAGTTGACACTGCCATCAAGCATACAAAAGTGCCTATTAATATTTTTGTTAGGCAACAGGTGGCAAATGGAGTCTTGTTGCTACTTTAAGTACTCTTCTTTTACTATTAGTAGGAATTTGCTCTTTTTAAATGGTTACTAGCCATTAGTATTTCTTCAGTGAATTTCCTGAATATATCATTTGACCATATTTTTATTGGGTTGCTTGACTTTTTCTTATTGGTTTCATAGGGAATCTTAATATCTATCTATCTATGTTTATCTCACATCTGAAAGATTTCAGATTATTGGATTATTTATATCATGACCTATAAAAATTCATTGTACTCTAATTTACCAAAGAGATTTTTCTTCCATTTTCATGCAGATTTGTTAGTTTTTCCTGATACAGTGATATTCTTGGTTTCATTTCATCATAAGGAAAACTAATCTCAATCAATAACTGATTTTTCTCCAATATATTTGTAGCACTTTTTAGTTTATTTTTAATTTAATAAATTGGTAGCCAATTATTCCAACATACTCTATGAAATACCAGTTTATCTTTTCTCTTTGATTTGAAATGCTGTGTTTATCATAGCTCCTAAATCTGCCTTTATTTCATTCCTGGATTCCCTGTTGTGTTCTAACAATAATGTATTTGTGTATTCTGAACCAGCATTACAGCCTACCTATGCTCTAAGTTATCCTTTATATGTATTATGAAGTCAAAAGCATAGTCTCTGGAATCAGACTGCCTGGGTTCAAATCCTGACTATACCACTTGTTAGTTCTATGACTTCAGGCAAGTTACTAAATCTTTCCTGAATACACTTTCCTCATCTGGACAACAGTGAGTAATAATAGTCTCAGTTTCATACTGTTGTTGTGATGGTTAAATGAGGTAAGATAAGATAGATGATAAGATGATAAGATAAGATAAGATGAGATAAGATGAGAGGGGATCTGTTTGCCTGGCTCATTAAAAGTCATGCTTTTCCAGGGATTGTGGGAAGTTCAGTCAGTCAAGTGTCTGTCTTCCACTCAGGTCATGGTCCCAGGGTCTTGGAATGAGCCCCTCATCAGGCTCCTTGCTCAGCAGGGAGACTGCTTCTCCCTCTGCCTGCTGCTCCCCGCTTGCACTCTCTCTCTCTCTCCCCCTCTCTCTGACAAATAAATAAATAAATAAATAAAAGATTTTTAAAAAATGTCATGCATTTCCAGGGACCTACCATGTGTGATGTGTTCCTTTGGTGGGTAGGTATTTTTAAATCTCTACTTATAAAACATTATAAATAAAATTCAGAAATATTAAGATACTTACCTGATGCGTGGTGTGGTGGAACCATGGTTCTGAACTGTGTCTCATTATATTATTATTATTATTCTGAACACATGTCTCATTATAAAACATGTGCTCTTTCCATTATATTTTCCTTCTTTTAAATGAGCACTAGGCAATAGTGGTCATTTATGACCCATCTTACATTTTCTGACCACAATATTTTCTTTTTTAAGTAGACTTCACACCTAGTGTGGAGTCCAATGTGGAGCTCAAGCCTACAACATTGAGATTAAGACCTGAGCTGAGATCAAGAGTCAGATGCTTAACAGACTGAGTCACGCAGGTGCCATTGACCATGATATTCTTTCTTTGAGTCCCCAGGGTGAGAAATCAGTTTTTTCCCAAACCATTGCTTTTTACTCTTTCTTGATCATGCTGGCTTCCATACTGAGGAAAGATGCCTATATCAAAGTTTGTTCTCCTGAAGGACTTCTCATATACTAAGATTTGGGGGGGGAAATGTAGCTCTAAAACATAGTAATGCATTTTTTTACTCTGGTGATTCTCATAATTATATTACCAAAAAGAATATTCAGTATAGGTTGTTGGCCAAGGCTTAAAATTATTTTAATTCCACTAAGTTTTTAAAATAATATTCCAGGCAATAGACTTGGTCAGTGTGACCTTGGTTTGCCCTCTGCTTTGAATTGCCAGGACATCCTATACCTTGCCACCTTCTGTGTTTTGGCAATTTCTTGGACATCCTTCTCACTTGGTTCCAACACCTTGGGGATTATTTCTCCCCAGATCAAGGATTCTATATGTTAAAAACACTGTAGCAGAGAGTGGCTAGATGTTCACCAATCCTGTTTCCTCTTTCTAGACACCTGGGAAAATTATATTCCCTGGCTTCCCTTGTGGGTGGATTGGAGGCTGATGATGAATTATGACCAGTGGAATGTGCTCAAAGGTGATATATCCTACTTCTATGTCTAACAATAAAGTATACTGTACCTGATGGTTAATTTTGTATGTCAGCCTGATTGGGCCATAGTGTCCAGATATATGGCCAAACATTATTGTGGATGTTTCTGTGAGGGTATTTCTGGGTGACATTAATATTTAAATGGGTAGACTCTGAGTAAAATAGATTACATTCCATAATGTGGGTGGGCCTCATCCAATAAGCTGAAGAACTAAACAAAAGACTGACCTTCTCCAAACAAGAGGGAATTCTGCTAGTAGTTGGCCTCCAGACTTAAACTGCAGCTTTGGCTCTTCATTGGCCTCCAGCCTGGCTACCTAGCTTCCAAAGTTTGGAATTGCCAGCCTCCCTAATTGGATGAGCCAATTCCTTAAAATAAAAATTTTTCCTATATACACATATCCTATTGGCTCTGTTATTTCTGGTGAACCCCGATTAATACACTGTACCATTCTCTATGCTATTCGGTTCCCTAGAAATAATTGTTCCTCTGTGAAGTCATGGAGATGTGCTATAGAACCTAGAGTTACTTGTCCTAATACAAACACTTGTATCATTGTTGTCTAGAAAAACCAATGGAAATGCCTGACTTTTCTGATGCCCTTCCTTGAAACTAGAAATTTTGCTTGGAAGATTTCCTGACCCTGAGATCTATCACACTTGAATAATCCTGGGGCTAAACTAGATGGGCCTAGGAATCTTGTCATAGTAATTGTTGTTTTCTATGGTGGCCTAATTAAGGGATGTACAAATATTTTTTAAAGAAGATTTTACTTATTTAAGAGAGAGAGTGCTTGCAGAAACAGGTGGAAGGGGCGGAGGGAGAAGGAAAGGCAGACTCCCTACTGAGCAGGGAGTTTAGGGAGGGACTCAATCCCAGGACCTTGGAATCATGACCTGAGTTGAAGGCAGATGCTTAACCAACAGAGTCATACAGGCACCCTAAAAATATTATTTTGTTAATTTATTCAAGAAATATCTACAGAGTACCCACCAGGTTCTAGGCACTGTTGGACCTAGTGATCTTGTTCAACAGTGAACAAGATATACATGGTGACTACTCCATACAATATACCAAATAATGGGGGATTTAGGTCTCATAAAATCTCACTGGTTCACAGTATTATAGTTACAAATGAGCAAAATGAAGTTAATGTTATGTTCTTTCTTGTTAAGGAGTTCTTTCTCTTTGACTCACTGAGCCATCTTAGATGTGGGCCTCCAGTGAGAAGTATGTATTCCTGGGTTCAACTCCAAATAACATTTGATTCAGGAGGAGACCACTGTTCACCACTGCTCATGCTTGTCTCTTCTTGAGCCCCTCCAATTTCCGTGCAAAATTTAGTGCCCAGCAGGCCATGGAAACTAAGTTGGACTCCATGTGCACTGACGTGCATATCAAATGTATCATCAGGGCTTTTGTTTGTAAACAACAGAAATTCAGTTTGGTTAACTGGGCAGAAAAGGGAGTCATTAGAAAGATATTATATTTCTAATAGAAATGACAGAAGATTTAGAAAGCCAGTTGGAAAAAGTGGCAAGAACCTAGGTTAGTAGAAACACAGCCATAACCACAGCTCAGAAACTTTCTGGATAGGCTACCACTGGAATTATAGCCACTGGTTTCAAAACTGCCATTTCTGCTATGAATACTGTCCCTACATCTTTGATTCACCTTCTGGATGGGCCAGGTGTCCATGGGCCAGCTGTCCATGCTAAAGCAGCCAGGAATAAGGGAGAGGAATCCTTTTGAATAGAAAATGTGAAGTGTGCAGATTCTGGGTAGCCAAGAGTAATGAGTGCCCACTCCATCGAGACAGCCCAACATGAGAGTGAGGTGCAAAGGAAAGACACAATTGCAGGAGACTCTGGGCATTGGCAACCCCAGAAGCCAGATACTGGCAAGGTTTTAACTCTGAAGTAGAGCGAATCCATCAAGTTTTCAGGAGTAATCAGGAGTCTGCATTTCAAGAATTTAAAACAAAGTCCAATTACTTTAAGCAAAAAAAAAAAAAAAAAAATTACTTGCCTAATGAAATAGAAATGTTCAAAAGCATTTGTCTTGATCCAGAAATTCAATTGATGTTGCTAAATCTGATCTTTCCATCTCTGAGCAATACCTTCCTGTATATTTGCTCTATTCTCAGGCTCTTCTTGGCAGCAAGATAGCTACAAGCAGCTCCAGGCCCATTTTTCCTGGGTTCATAATCAGCAGAGAAGAGTGTCTGCTCCTCTCCAGAAAGTCCCAGCAGTAGCCTAATTATGTCTCATTGGCTTGTACTGGGTGACATGCCTTAACTCATCACTATGTCAGGAAAATATCTGGCCAACCCCAAGGGATATGCCCACCCTAGAGCTAGAGTAGAAGGTAAGTCTATCTATGGCCCAAGGACAGAAAGGGAGGGAGGAATTGGTCCTTCAGAGAAAATCCAGAAAAGGGCAAAGGTATGTTAGCAGCAAAGCTAGTCTGGAATGAACCCTGGGCAGTGGTGGAACATGTTGGCTAGAGTATCTAACCTCACAGATAAGCAGGGGTTTAGTCCAAGTGAGAAGCTCTACTGAAAATCAAGGAGATGTGGAAGGGACCTGGGATTAGAGCAAGCACAGAGGAGGTTTACGGACCAGAAGCTGGTGGTAGAGCAGAACTTTTCTAGACAAAACACATATTTGTCCGAGAAATAAATTTAGACTTTAGCTGCAGATGGGTATCAGCTGACCGTCTTGTAAGCTATCAGCTCAGGGGCTGCATAGGAATGAGCAACTTGGCCCCTGTGGACTTGGAGAGGCTGGGATCCAATCCAGTTCACTTGGAATTAATCCTCACAGAAATGGGAGGTCAGTGTAGGTAGCTATATCAGCAGCGGTGGCAAACTGTCTCTTCAGCCTAACTTCCCTTGGTCCTTTGGTTATGTTCATACTTCTCCAAGTATCCCTGACCTTCTCGTTAATCCTTCTAGTAATATCCTCATTTCTCGGTCATGTTTTGTTTCTCTGTGGTGAGCTGGGTTTCTTATTCCCCTCATTTATCCCTCTGGCTCTGACCCATCACTTGTGTTGGCTCCCAGGCAACCAGATCAGAATGCAGGAATTAGGCAGGAGCTTGCCTTTGATCTTTACTTACTACTTGCACTGGACTGAATAGTGTGTCCCCCTTGACCAACCATGTCCAACCAGAACTTCAGAATATGGCCTTAATTGAAAACAGGGTCTTGGCAGATTCAATTATATTAAAGATCTCAAAATGAGGTCATCTCAGATTTAGGGTAGGTCCTACATCTAAGGACAGATGTCCTTATAAGATCTGGAGAGGACAGAGATACACAGCAAAGAAGAGGATGTGGAAATCGAGGCAGAGATTGGAGGGGTGTGTCTGTCAGCCAAGGAATGCCAAGAATGGTAGCCCACCACTGGAGGCTAGGAGAAACATGGAATAGATGCTCCCTTAGAACCACTAGAAAGAACCAACACTGCTGACACCTTTATTTCAGATTTCTGACCTCCAGAACTGTGAGAAAATAAATTTTGGTTGTTTCAAGACACGCAGATTGTGGTGATTTGTTACGGCGGCCCTAGAAAACTAACATACCCATTCAGACCCTGCTGTGATTGTTGTCCTATTTATAGAATATGCTGCTAACACCCCATAGCTAGTTAGTGGTAGAATGAGATTTGAACCTGGTCTTTAGGAAACCCAAATTAAGACTCTTTCCTCTACATCTCTAGCATGAGGCTGTGGGAGGGGAGTATGTGAGAACACCTGATCGAAGTAGAAAATGAGGCAGCAAGGAGCAAAGAGTCCCTCATACCAACCACATTGCCCGTAGACTTGTGGTTCAGTATACTTTTTGCTTCATTTTTACCCTTCCTACGAGGAAAAAAAGAGTGCTGTCTACACAAGCTGTATGAAAAGGAAAATCTCTGTGCATCATTTGCATTTTTATTTGCTAGTACCAAACAGCTAACTAGCAGAATTCTCTGACTGACATCAGGATGTTTGCTTGACACAGGTATGGAGAGGGTTAGGCATCTCCACAGTTGGTTTTGTTAAAGAAAAAAATTTCAGAGTGGCGTCCCAGAATGTAAAAATCACATTACTTTAAATGATATGAATAGCAGTCAAGGCCAGAACACAATTATCTGTAGGTAGAACCAGAAAGAAGAGCTATGCTGTCATAGTCTATATCAAGGTTTGTGGTCGTCTGCTTTCCTTCCTTTTCCAGACAATTTAACTGACGGCTGACCAGTCAAACACAATCGAGAGCACAGATACTGGCCCCAACATATTTAAGGAAGTAAAATGGTGTCTTAGTCTGTTTGGACTGGGCTGCTGCAACAGGATATCATTGACTAAGCAGCTCATAAACAACCAACATTTATTTCTCACTGTTCTGGAGGCTGGGGAGTCTAAAATCAATATGCCAGCAGATTTGGTATCTGGTGAAAGCATACTGTGTGATTCACAGAGAGTTGTTTTCTCCCTGTATCTTCACATGATGGAATGGGGGAGGGTACTTTGAGGGGTATATTTTATAAGGGCACAAATCCTATTCATGAGAGTTCTACTACTTCTGACTTAAGCACTTCGTGAAGAGCCAATCTCCAGATAGCATCTCCCAGGGGATTTGGATTTCAATACATGAATTTTAGGAGATCACAAACATTTAATCTATAGCAGATGGCATTTCAAATTAGTTAGGAGAAAACAGACTATGATTATCATTATTTAACAATTCATATAGGGGAAATTGTTTAAGTATCTGAAGAAAATGAAGTTCTATTCCTCCTTACAGCATACTTGAATCAGTCAGTGTTCTTGGTTGCAGACAGCAAAACCATTTTTAGCTAGCTTAAGTAGAAAAGGAAATTGTTAATAGATACTAAACAGCCTCAAGACTCTCTAAGAAGGTAAGAATCAGTTCTGGGGACTATGCAACCAAGAACAGCCCAAATGACAACACAGGTCCGCTATAATGAAGATCCCCCTACCCTTCACCTTGGAGTACTGACCTCCAGATCTCACCACCATAGCCAGGTACCACCAGAACCTCTGCCGTCACTGCCTCTGAGGTCTGGAGCTCTGTGCCACCACCCTCCCCAGAATGGGTTCTGCTCATCACTGTTTTTTTGTTTTGTTTTGTTTTGTTTTGTTTTTGTTTTTGTTTTTAAATATTTTATTTATTTATTTGACAGAGAGAAATCACAAGTAGATGGAGAGGCAGGCAGAGAGAGAGGGAAGCAGGCTCTCCGCTGAGCAGAGAGCCCGATGCGGGACTCGATCCCAGGACTCTGAGATCATGACCTGAGCCGAAGGCAGCGGCTTAACCCACTGAGCCACCCAGGCGCCCCCCATCACTGTTTTTTAAATTGACATTCCACATGGATGGGTAGAGTCTTGGTCACACGCCTGTGCCTTATTTGTGAAGGCAGCTGAATATCAAGTTTCTGGCTTCTACCACGGGGCAAGAGGGAAAGAGCAGACAGATAAGGTGGGGACACAGCCCACCCCCAACACACATGAAGGATGCGTCCAAGGGACTGGTTAGCCGAACAAGTAAAAAACAGTCAGTATAATGCTTTAGAATAAATTTTAGAATAAATTCTAGCAATTGAAGGATTGATATAAAAAAGGGAGCTCTAAAAGGACTGGCAGAAGATATAGGCAAATAGTGAACCGATCTTGGAATAAGGACGGACTTTCTGAGCATAAAGGCAACAGAAGAAATCACAAAGGAACAGATGAATAGATTCAACTACCTGAAAATCCAATGCTTACATCAAGCAAACCATGAACAATTTGACTGCTTACCCCATGTTGGGTGCCTCCTTTAAAATGTGTACATGTATAATGCCCAAGTTAACTGAATAAAATATATTTGGAAGGTCATCAGAAATCACATAATTTGAGTCCAAATGAAACTATTTCAGTCCTCTCAGGATTGCCTAAAAACCGGCTCTGTTCTACTTCAGAAAATTATTTCTATTTCTAAAAAATAAGCTTTTGTTTTTCCCAGTCTCTTAAGAATTGCTCTTACATATTTGGAAAGTTTAATTATTTTTATTGTCCAAATTACTTTCTGTCTTTTAGAGGAATTTAAGTTAATACATGTCTAGACTTATGAGATTCTTTTAATTAGCAAGAGGAATGACTTGAGTCACAATGTAGACTTTTCTTCCAGTTCCCTCAGCTCTGTTTACAAGGTTATTGCAGAATGTATTATTGCTTAAGTGAAGGCTGACGCGGGGCCATTAAAAAGAATCCTCTTTATTTTTTTTCATTACATCTACTGGAGAATGTCTGGACTCAGCTCTTGTGGCTAGCTAGGATCTGACAATTGCTTTTTACTGGCTACATAAAATACATTGCTTTTTTATTTCCTGTCAGATTTCAAACGTACCACTCAGATGATAATAAACTTAATCTGCAAAAAAAAAAAAAAGTGAAGAAAAGAAGAGTAACACATCAGGGTCTTGACACAGAAATGTGCTAATGGGTGTGATGCTGGTAATCTGAGCCCAAGAACAGTGCAGACGTGGGGGGGCATATCTCCCACTGTCATATCCCATCTCCTCTAGGGAGGTGAAGGGATGAACAATACCCCACAGCTGGGGAGGAGATAAGGAAGAACTATCTGATCAATATGATCTTAATGGTTTTGGAGTTTGTAATCTAAGATTAAGCAAAAGAGGGTTCTTGTAAGCAGATATAAAAATTAGCATCTCTTCCTAGCCAGTATCTTCCATTCTTTGTATTCCCACTCCTGTAAATCCACTGATATGCTCATTTCTTTGAAAGGGTTGGACAAAGTCAGGAAACTTCATTCTGGCATTTATATGTCAAACACTTTGAATAGGTAACAGAAAAATCATTATACTGTTGCCAACCCTTTTTCAAAATGGTGGACATGGTGGGTAAAAGATAGCACAAATTCTTTGCCCCTCATCCCCTTAATGTGGTTGGCTCTAGCTTTGACCAGTAGAAAGTAGTAGACATTTTTACTGTAGAACTTTCAAGCCTGTTCCTAAAGAGAGCTGCAACTTCTGCTTCCAAGTGCTGGGAATGCTCCCCACTGGAACCCAGTTGCTGCGCAGTGAGAAGCCCAAGCAAGTGGAGACGCCACATGGAAGAGAATTGAGTTGCTCCAATTTGGCTTCCAGCAGAGGGCCAACACCAATTGCCAGCCATGTGAGTACACCATCTTGAACATATCAGCCTCCTAATGACTATCTGGTCAGCTGACACCATACAGAGCTGAGACACCACCAGGTTGAGCCTAATCAACCCAAAGCACTGTGAGAGATAAATGCTTGTTGTTATATTATGCCAGTAAGACTAGGGGTAGGGTTTCAATGCAATAATCTAAAACCAAATAACGGGTTCTGATAAAATAAGGGGAGGACCTTTATTTGCTGAGCAGTGCCTCAAGTTTGCATGTGTTAGTGTAGAATTCAGAGCTGACTTAGAGCCAAAATAATACGGTAATAAAAGTTTGATGAAATGTTGCAGCAGAAAGATCTTGGAGGGAAAAAGAGTCTACATGTTGAGAGTATGGAGTTGGGGCAATAAATGGTAGTGAAAAGGAGAAAGAAAAAGGGAAACAGAGACTACAGGGGTGGGGGAGCTTAACCATCACCCCACATGACCTCGTCTCTTCTTGAGGCAGGTTAGCAGAGAAGGGAGTTTGGGGAAAAACATGAACTCATGTGCTATGGTGAGTGATACGTAAAGCTCTTCTTTGTTGCCACTACACAATCTTCAGTAAAGTCTACATTACTTACAAATGCTTCTGTGCAAGTGCAGTCTTTGGGGAAAACTAAAAAGTCATTTGAGTTGTGCACACAAGTGAGTAGGGGGCAACCAGACAGCGGCTGCCCACAGTTACTCAGGAGTCAGAGAACAAGAAGGCAGAGTGCAGGACACAGGCATTATTCAATAGCTCATTTTCTCAGGTATCATTCAATTCATTGGCAGAGGAGCCAATCAAGGTTTCAGGATGGAAAGTAATGTTTCCAAAATAGTGCAGTCTAGATAGAAATGGCCAGATGGGATTCACACCCAGTTCCATCCTAACACTGTTGCTTGAATTCTTTCCACCCTACCTTGTTTTTTGTGCTTCTGTTCATCTTTTACTATTCAGATAAGCTATCCTCAGACTTGAACAGGGTTTCATATGACTTTTATACCTTGGTTTCTAAAGGCTTTTGTCCTCTATAAATGCAATGCCCAAGTAGTATTTAAATGCTGTTTGAGAGAATATTAGCCTACTTCTCGTTTGCATAGATTCTGGAGCCAGACTACCTTGGTCCAAAGCTCAGCTCTACCATTTACTGTCTTTGTGTTATTGGGCAAGTTTCCCACCCACCTGTGCCTGTGTTTCTTTGTCTATAAAATGGGGATGGTGCTTTTACCTTTTTAATTTGTTCAGAATTTTCAATGAGTTGGGCACCTGGATGGCTCAGTTGGTTAAGCAACTGCCTTCAACTCAGGTCATGATCCTGGAGTTCCAGGATCGAGTTTCACATCAGTCTCCCTGCTCAGCAAGGAGTCAGCTTCTCCTGCTGACCTCTCTCCTCTCATGTTCTCTCTCTCTCATTCTCTGTCTCTCAAATAAATAAACAAAATCTTTAAACAAGCAAACAAAAAAGAATTTTCAGTGAGTTCATGCCTAATGTTCTTAATGGCAGTACCTAGCACATAGTAAATGCTACTCAAATATTTGCTATCGTGGTTATGTTCCCTGCACTCTTTCAGTCCCCTCCTGAGCATGGAAAACCAATTTTTCTTAATGGTCTTGGATCTTGTTACTGGTATCCTCATTTGTACTGGAGGGGAGAGGCTGGATGCCTTCTCCTTGCAGTGAACCTGCACTGTCTGCTCCCTAATGTGGTCAGGTTATCTCCATCAAGTGAAGAGTATGTCCCAGGGTGGCAACTGTGAACCAACAAAGAAGTCCATTTAAGACTTTCTTTTTCTTTATATTGGATGAAAAGAAATGTTTTTCCAAAACTTAAAGAGACAAATACAATACCATTTACATTAACATCCAAAAAGGAAAAAAAATTTTCAGTGTAGGTGTAGGTCTAACAAAATATCTACAAGACCTATTTGATGAAAATTATAAAGCTCTGAGAAACAAAATCAAAGAAGAACTAAATAAATGGAGAGATATTCCATGTTAATGGATAGGAAGACAAAACATCCTCAAGATTTTGGTTCTTCCCAACTTGATCTATAGATTCAGTGCAATTTCAATCAAAATCCCAGAAATTTATTTTGTGGAGATGGACAAATGGATTCTAAAGTTTACATGGAGGGGCAAAAGACCCAGAATAGCTAAAACAATACATAAGGAGAACAAAGTTGGAGACTGACATTACCCAACTTTACGACTTACTAAAAAAGCTACCATAATCAAGAGAGTATGGTATTGAAAAAAGAATAAACAAAGAAATCAACGGAAAATTTGCCATTTGCAACAATATGAATGAACTAGAGAGTATAATGTTAAACTAAATAAGTAAATAAGCCAGTCAGAGAAAGACAAATACCATATAGTTTCAGTTACATACAGAATTTAAGAAACAAAACAAAAGAGCAAAGGCAAAGAGAGAGATAGGGAGAGCAAGAATGAGAGCAAGAGACAGAATAAGAAACAGACTGTTAAGTACAGAGAACAAACTGATGATTATGAGAGGTGAGGTGGCTGGGGGAATGTGTGAAATAGGAAATGGGACTTAAGGAGTGCACTTGTCTCAATAGAGCACTTGGTGATGTATAGAAATGTTGAATCACTATGCTCTTCACCTGAAACTAATATAACACTATATATTAACTATACAAGAATTAAAATTTTAAAAAAGAAGAAAAAGAAATCAATGGAATAACAAAGATTTCAGAAATAGACCCTCAAAAATATACTCAACTGATCTTTGACGAAAGGGGCAAAGGCAATTCAATGGAGCAAAGATAGTCTCTTCCACAAATTGTGCTGGATCAACTAGACATCCACATGCAGAAAAATTAATCTAAACACAGGTCTTATACCCTTCACAAAAATTAGCTCAAAATGGATAACAGACCTAAATTTAAAATAAAAACTATAAAACTCATAAAAGACAACAAAAGAGAAAATCTAAATGACCTTGGGTATTGTGATGCCTTTGTAGATATAACCTCAAATCCATAATCTGTGAAGGAAATAATTAATAAGCTGGATTTTATTCAATTAAAAAAAAACCTTCTGGTCTGTAAAAAAGTGTCACAAGAATTAGAAGACAAGACACAGACTGGGAGAAAATATTGCAAAAGACACATCTGATAAAGGACTGTATTATACAATATATAAAGAGCTCTTAAAACTCAGTAATAAGGAAACACACAACCCAATTAAAAAATGGGCCAAACATGATCCCAGGGTCCTGGGATTGAGTCCCGCATCAGGCTCTCTGCTCAGCAGGGAGCCTGCTTCCTCCTCTCTCTCTCTCTCTCTCTCTCTGCCTGCCTCTCTGCCTACTTATGATCTCTGTCTGTCAAATAAATAAATAAAAATTTTTTAAAAATGGGCCAAAGACTGTAACAGATACATCACCAAAGAAGTTATAGAGATGGCAAATAAACATATGAAAAGATGCTCTACATCATGTGTCATCAGGAAAATGAAAATTAAAACAACAGTGAGATACCACTACACACCTATTAGAATGGGCAAAACCTGAAACACTGATAACAAATTCTGGTGAGGATGTGGAACAATAGAAACTCTCATTCGTTGTTGGTAGAGGTGCAAAATGGTACAACCACTTTGGAAGACAGTTTGGTGGTTTCTTACAAAACTAAACATACTCTTACTGTACAATCCAACAATTGTGCCCTTTGGTATTACCAAAGAAGTTGAGAATTTATGTCCATACAAAAACCTATGCATGGATGTTTATTCATAATTGCCAAATTGTTTTTTCAGAATTACCAAAAGTTGGAGGCAACCAAGATGTCCTTCAGCAGGTGAATGCATGAAGAAACTGGTAATTCAAACAATGGAATACTATTCAGTGCTAAAAAGGCTAAAAAGGCATGGACTATCAAGTCATGAAATGGTGGGGTAGAAACTCAAAAGCATATTACTAAGTGAAAGGATCCAATCTGAAAAGATTACATACTGTATGATCTAACTATATGACATCTTGGAAAAGGCAAAAAACTAGGGAGACAGTAAAAAGACTAGTGATTGCCAGGAGTCTGTCTGGGGGAGGGTGGCGATGAATAGGCAGAGCACAGAGGATTTTTAGGGCAGTGATGATGGATATGTTATTATACATTTTCCCAAACCCACAGAATGTATAATATGGTAAACTAAGGTAAACTATGGACTTTGGGTGATTGTGATCTGTTAATGTAGGTTTACCAGTTATAACAAATATACCATACTGACGAGTGTTGTTGGTAATAGGGGATGCTATGCATGTGCGCGGCAGGAGATGAACCAGAAATCTTTACACTTTCCTCTCTATTTATTAAGAACTTAAAACGGCTCTAAAACAAAGAGTCTTTAAAAAAATAAACAGTGGCTTTCTCTTGTTACAAGCATGCTTAACTTTTTCCTTTATCCTTTTCTCTATTTCTTATTTTTTAAAAAGAACATATGTTGCTTTTATTGTCAATAGAAACGAGAAAGCCATTTCAAAGAAAACAAAATCTCAGAACTCACCATTAACTTGGCATTTACGAATTCATCTGGAAGTTTCAACTTTAGTAACAGTATGTGCAGTATTCCCACCTCGAGCCATCTGTCCTTAGTTGACAGAAAGAATACCCACTCATAGCCCTTCATGATAGTCTCTCCACCTGTTGGAAGACTATTATGATGTTTTTGCCTCTTTCCTTGTGGAAAATTATACCAGTTTTGTTAATCTTTTCTCCTGGGGCCAATTTTCCCAAACCTTTCGTCATGTTAACACTTCCCATGAGCAACCCCATCAACTATGAAAAAGATTACATCAAAGCAGTTTGACCACATCCAGCAACAGACAATGTGAAGACTCTGAAATAAAATCTTACCACATCACTTGTGTCGAGGAAGGGTTAATAAGGCATAGTGACTAAATAGGGCTCAGGAGGCCTCCAGCAATAATGTTCATGTGACTACCACACCTTCAGTTGTTACTGCAAATTCCCCTCCCTGTCTCTTTTCTTCTTGCCTCAGGGAGGGGGGCGGGTTTTATCAGGAGGCCTTGGGACTGGAATGCTCCATCGAGAATTGTTCTGCCTTAGTAATAGTAGTTCTGATTATTGTATATTAATAATGACAAAATGACCATGTTGGTATACTACTGTGACTGCCATGATTCTAGTCGAGTCTCATTATTTCCAGTAGTTATATCCTATAAAGTTGTTGACAACTTTAAATAAATGGATACTACACCATTATTCTTAGGGGGAAAGAAAGGTTAGGTATGTACAAAATTCCTGTCACATCATTTTCATCGATTGACCAATACATAACCTTATTCATGTGTGTTTCTGTTTAAAGACACCGTATTTGGCATCTATTGTTGATTTGTTGTCTGACACGAGTATTTTTAAAACTTATCTGACATGTATTTTTTCTGCAGGGAACATCAAAACCTTCTGGCACTTAGGAACATTAGAAAGCCTTTCACCATTATGCACGGGGACTATTTTAAACAGAGATCACTAACAAAAATCGAAAAATGCAAAAAACAGGGCACTAAATAGACTGCAAAAGGACACTTGTTTAAGGCGGGAGAGCTGGAACAAGAAGGGAGAGCATTCATCACCTCATTGGACCTCAGCTGAGAACGTGTGCGTCAGGTTCCTCCCTAATTTAAAGAGACAAATACATAGCAGACTAGCAAAAAAACATGCTTATTTAAAAAAAAAAAAAAAAGAACTCCTTTGTCTAATTTCTCCATTCGTTCAGAATTTACCCCAACACACAGTAAGAACTTGATCAGAGCCCCAAGAATCTGAAACAGTTGAAATTTCCATCTCTGATTTTGGAAATGATCTGAGCTACCCATTTTCCCAGAAAAAGAAGATGCTTTATACAGCAAACTGTGAGACAAACCACCCAGCAGGTTAGAGTAAGCCTCAGGCTTGGCTTGTTATTGGATTTGCCAGAGGTTGGCTTAACACACCAGGACCACCTATTTCACTGTTCCTGTGTATGCCAACTTGACCGGCAGGGCTCCCTGGTTACGTCAGAAGTAAATATTACCTCAACACTGACCAGGAACCCCGCTGCCCCTGGCAACCCTGATGTATTTTCTTTGTTTTGTTTTTAGAGCATGTTATCAGTATCCCAGGGCACTTTATACTCAGAAAGGATCTTCCCAGGAAACAGTAGGTAGCTTTTACAGTTTGGCAGTGGTTATACAGGGTCTTGGGGGTGGGCAAAATGAAGTAAAATCTAAACCTATTTTTCATGCTAGGCTCTTAGTTTAAATGAGCGGCCCACTGCCCACAAAATGAGAGCACCCAACCGAGAGGAACATGGAAGCCTACGTCCATCTTAGATGTCTAGCAAATTCATTCTCGTCAGGGCCTCTATTCTAAAGCCATTTCTTAATCATAAACTCGAGTCTAAAACTACTACTTATTCTTTGATTTATAGTTTAGAAACAGCTTGGACATCTTTCTTCTAGAACAGAGTGAAGATCTTTCTGGCTGAACATTTGGTTTGTCTGCGCACAGTGCTAGTGTGTTTTCACAGTGTTCAGTTTAACCTCCACAATAATTCCGAGAAGTTTTAACTTCATGCTTTGCTGGTCAAGGAACAAAGATTTAAGCCCGTAGTGTAATTTGCTCACCGCAGTTCAGTTAGTAATGGGAGATCTGGAAGGAGAATCAAAGTTTTTAAGACCAGGAGTAGGATAAGAACCTTTTTTTTTTTTTTTTTGAGCCAGGGTCAAAAGAATAACAAATTAAATTACATTAAACAAACAAACAACAACAAAAATCTTTTACATGGCAGAAACACCACAAGCGACACACTATGTCAAGAACCTCTACATTCCAAAGCGAGATATGAGGCCATCTATGCAGGACCTGTGAACAAAATTTTTGGAAAACCTGGTTCGTGACCCCAGATGAATGATCTGGAGAGTCAACATTGAGGGAAGTTACAGGTGCTGTGTATTCAATCTTTCTTCAATAAGGGTTAAGAAGAGAACCTTGCCTACCTACGTTCCTTATACTGAATCTGGCAGGTTACAAGAGATCTTAGCACATGTCCCTGGAGGTGAAGGGACTCCCTGATTTGTACTTGACCCATTTCTGAAAAATTCTACAGGCAGGTGGCTGAGTGATGATGGCTTAGGTGGCTGAGTAGAAAGACCTACATTGGGAACAAATTGCATTTCACTGCTGGGAAGCACAGATGTTTCTGAGGGGACCAACTGGAGGACAAATTGAAGGGATTCAGTCTGAAGTCATCTTGGACTCCACCCAAAAGAACTTTATGGAGGGGTAATGTGACCCCAGCAGAGGAGTTGATACATGCCCATTTGTGGGGGTGGGATGGAGTAGTGGTGATGAAGGATGCTGCAATCACATGGGACATCTCTGGGGGATCCATGAAACCATCACTGCTGAGAAAGAATCAGTTTGAGAATCCCCATCCAGTGGAGACAAGGCTACGCATTTTAATGTCCCAGGCACACAGTTAGATGGTATTTATTTCCCCGCTGCCCTTGTAGTTCGGTGGGATCATAGGACTGAGTTCCAGCCAACAACGTGGGGGCAGCAGAGGTGTGACAGAAACCTTCCCAACTGAAGTACACCCCACTGGATCCTCCGTGATTTTCTCTTCCCACGCATAGCACGGCAGGGTGAGGCCCTAGAAAATGGAGAAGCCACACACTTCAGGAAGTATGGCTTTGAATGACCAGAACTGAGTCCTGGCTCCCCAGCTGGCTCAAAGGCTGATCCAGGTTGCTCAGGACATGGGTGAGAAATAAATGTTCCCTGTTAAGTTACTCAAATTGGGGGCCATTTGGTATTATAGTTCATGTAAATCTGATTAGTACAGTCTGACTCGTAGAAGACACCATTACCAGATTGTATCTGTGACAAACAGCTAAGGCTTTTTCTGTTCCTTACCTCTCTTTCCCCATCCCCCTCCCTAGCTCTCTGACTCCAGAGAAGTTCAGAGGCTGTGTGGGAGTTCAGAGTTCAGGGTGGGGTAGGGAGGAGGAAGATAAGCCCCTTCCTCCACCACAGACTTCCAAGCTGTGGTTGGGGAGAGGGGACATCCTTAAATAAGCCAAGAGTATGACAATTTTAATATTACCCCAGAGTGGATATTCAGGCTCATACAACACGGCCAGTGTGGTAATAAAAATCTCCAAAGGCATTTTTTATGATCCTAAGTGTCTGGGAAAAAAACATGAGAACAGCTTGTGATTTCATCCAGGGATAGAAAAAAGCTAGACCCATAATGAGAGAAAACATAAAGCTATGTTTTTATTTTTCCCTATTAGAGTCAAACTCATTTAACACAAAGGTCAACACATTTAGATTGTTTCTAGTTTATTGCTACAAACACTGCTTCAGTGGATATCCTTGCACATACATAATTTGGTAGGCATGTGAGTCTAGCTGTATGATAAATTCCTGTCCCTGGAATTGCTGTTTTAATTATATGTGTGTTTGAAATGTTGATAAATATCACCCAATTGCCTTCCATGAAAGGTGCTCTCTAATTTACCATCCACTAGTAATGTGTGAGAGACTTGGTTTCCCCACCCCCTCAATTATAGAGGTTTGTATTTGTTTTCTGAGGTTACCATAACAAATGATCACAAATCTAGTGACTTAAAACAGAAATTTATTTCCGCACAGTTTGGGGGGCCAGAAGTCTAAAATCAAGATGTTGGCAGAGCCATGCCCTCTTCAGAGGTTCTGGGGTAGAATCTTCCTTCCCTCATCCAGCTCCTGGTGGTTCTAGGGATTTGTGGGCATCCTTGGCTTGTGACACCGTTCTCCAGTCTCTGCCTCCATCCTCAGTGCCTTGTCCTCTTAGGATGTGGAATGTCCCCCTACCTCACTCAAGAGGACCCTGGTCTTGGGATTTCAGGCCCATCTGGATAATTCAGGAAGATCTCCTCATTTCAAGATTCCCAACCTAATTACATTTGCCACGATCCTTTTCCCAAATAAGGTTAACATTCACAGGTTCCTGGGATGAGGACAGCGTACATCTCTTTGGGAACCACCATTCCACCTGCTCCAAGTTTACTAAAACTTTAGAAAATGTTTACCAATCTCAGAGATGCAGAAGTAGCATCTCCGTATGGTTTTCTATTTCCTTCCTAAATACTCTTGTTCCTTGATTTCTTTTTTTTTTTTCTGGATATTTCTGAGACTTTATTTAATATAATTAAAATTGTACAGAAAAGATATGAGAAGAGTACAAGTCCTATCTACACTTAGCCAGAACAGCAATTAATAAGCTGTCCCATTTGTGTTGCAGTCTTGCTGTTTCTGCTTTTCTCTCTTGTCTTTCTCCTTTATTCTTTCTAAACCATTTGATTATATGTTGTAGACAACATTCTGTTCTTGTATTCCAAACACTTCAATGTGTATTTTGAAGAACAAAGAGGTTCTTTTTCATAACTGCAGTACAATGATAAAAATCAGAGATTATAATTGATACTGTATTCTTCTCTAATCCACCTTTGACAATCAAATATCACTATTTTCTCAATAATGTTCAGAAGTGGCGGGGGGGGTGGGATGTTGGGGTACCAGGTCATGGGTATTATAGAGGGCACGGATTGCATGGAGCACTGGCTGTGGTGAAAAAATAATGAATACTGTTTTTCTGAAAATAAATAAATTGAAAAATTTTTTTTTAAAAAAAGAACTTAAGTACATAAGTAAGGCAGTAAGGATAGCAATGGACTATAGAATGAGAGACAAAAATATACATTCTGAATAGAATGAGGAAATAGGAAGCCAGTCAGATTTTAAAGGCATATGCCAAACCAATTGGCCTGTATTCTTCAAAATTTAAAGGTCATGGAAGACAAATATATGCTGAGAAAATGTGCCAGATTGAAGGATACTAAAGATACACAACATATTAATGCAATGTGGGATTCTACACTGGATTGTTCCTTGATTTCTATGACACCGCTCCCTTATGGCCTTTCCTGGTTGCTCCTCCTTGGTCACATCTGGAGGTTTGCTTTCTTGTCCTTATATTCTTCCCCAAGTGTACTCCTCAGACTGCTCACTTCCTTTGCCTTGCTGCTCTTCTTCCAACCAAGCTCAATCATCCCATGGTTTTAAATACCACATTTTTCTGTCCACACTCCCACGTTTATGTGTCCTGCACGCCAGACTCCAAGTCCAGACTTGCCCTTTCCACTCGATGCAATGCCCTGCTGAGTACTTTGCAGCATAAAGTAAAAGAAGACAGGTGAGCCCCTATCCATGCTTGTCAAAATATGCTCCATGTTCTGAACTGAGTGTAAAAGGCAACAGAAGTTCTATGTTTTAAAAAATGACAATATGGAAAGCTCTGTTACCTAATCCTTGCAAAGGCCATTGTCAGCCCTCGTTAAGGGGAGTTTAAGGTTCCACCAGGAAGCATAGGCTGATGCAAATGATTGCTCCTGTTGCATAATAATACAGGTTCATAAACGAACAAACAATAACAGCCTATTTTTAAATTTTTTATTTAGTTCAACATCAATTTTTCAAAAGGTTTTATTTATTTATTTGACAGACAGAGATCACAAGTAGGCAGAGGGGGGGGGGAAGCAGGCTCCCTAATGAGCAGAGAGCCTGATTCGGGGCTCGATCCCAGAACCCTGGGATTATGACCTGAACCAAAGGCAGAGGCCTTAACCCACTGAGCCACCCAGGCGCCACTGTTCAACATCAATTTTTTGCATCGATTTTTATTTTTTAGTATTTTAAAATATTTATTCTTTTAAAGTATATTTTAAAATATTATTTATTTGGGGATGGCTGCATGGCTCAGTCAATTAAAAATGCAATTACGGTTTCAGTCTCAGGTTGGGATCTCAGCTCAGGGTCATGAGACCAAGCCCTGCTCAGCACAGTCTGCTCATGGTTCTCTCTCCCACTCCCTCTCCCTCCCCATTTGTCCCTCCCCCCACTCTCTCCCTCAAATAAATAAATAAATAAAATCTCTAAAAATATATTATTTTGATTACTGATTTTTTTTGGTTCCCATTACGTTTTCTGTACAAGGCAAATGCCACACTTGCTTCGGCCTGATCCGGACCCTGCTTGGCATGGCAAAGCCAAACTCTCAATTCCCTACCCCACTCACTCTACCCCCAAACTCAAACTTGTTGCTTGTTCATCTCAGTTAATATTAGCTTGTTTTCCCAGTTGCTCAGGTCAAAACTCTGAATCTGCTTTGATCGCTTGCTTTCTTCTCTCCTCCATGTTGCATCCATCAGTAAATCTTGTCAGCTCTATCTCCAAAATTATCTACAGTCTGACAATTTCTTTTCACTTCCTCCATTACTCATGTAGTCTAAACCATCATTGTCTCTCAACTGTATTACTGCAAACACCTCTTGATTGGTCTTTCTGCCATTATCCTCGAATGGTCTCCCAGCCCATGTAGAACAAAATCCAAAGCGATTCTATGTCTGACAAGACCCCAAGTGAGTCAGTCATCCATACCACCTCACCACATATCTGATTTTATCTCCTCTTTCTTCTTTGCCCTTCCCCCGCCCCCATGCTCCAGTCACACTGGTTTCCTTACTGTTCCTTAAGTACGACAGTGCCTCCCGGCCTTTGCACTTCCTGTCCCTCCTCCTGAGAAGTGTTCCTGCAGATATCTGCATGGCCAGATATTTCACTCCATTAAGATCTCAGCTCAAATATCACTTCATAAAAAAAAGGTCTTCTTGACCATTTTTTCTAAAATAATGTAATCCTTCTACTCCCCACTCCCATTCTTCTCTATCCTATTACCTGTTTTTATTTTCTTCACAATGACCCAATAGCCACCTAATGTAATATATATATTTCTTTTTTTTTTCAGTCTGTTACCTCTCACTAGATTTTGAATCCATGAAATTGGGGAATTTCTATTATTCAGTCATATATCCCCAGTACCTAGAATAGGACCTGGCTTGCCTGGGAGGAATTTTTTGGAGGTAAAATACTTGAACTTGGCTCCTACTCCAAAAGGCAGTTAAATATTTTATACTTGGTTTTATTTCTAGCCATCTATGGCCTATTGGAGTTTATTCTGGATGTCTGTCTCTGTAAGCAAGAACAGATCTTTCTGGTCTTCTCCCTCTCTCTCTTTCTTACCACTGCTTCAGGCAGTTAATAAAAATCTGATGATGATAATGATTTTCCTCATTAAATCAGGAGGATGTGGCATCAGTAGACTGACAGGAGACTAAAAGTCACCCTGGAGAATCATGCTGATTGGTACTCTATAAGATAGAGGTCAAAATGATTTAGTTTTTATTATGTGAGTGAAAACATTTTAAAGCTTGTTTATATTGCTTGTTGATTATTCCACTGAGCCTTGTCGTTAACACATTGGGGAAAATAAATGTAATTTAAAGTCACCTTTACCAAAGAGAAAATGATCTCTCAAGAATAAAAATGAGTTTCAAAAAGAATAAGTGAGACAAATTTGGGGGGTAAATGAAGGGCAGCGAGTCAGGTTGTGAAAGACTTGACGATACAGAGGACAGATAGAGGTTTGGCATCTTAGTGCCACTTACGCTGGACCAAACATTATATATAGAAAGATGGCAGCTGGCATTTCATCAGATACTCTTTTTTTAAATTTTTTTAATTTTTTTATAAACATATATTTTTATCATCAGATACTCTTAAGAGATCAGGCTCCATGGGATCCTATAAGAGAGGTAATATTATCACCCCCACTTCACTGATAAGTAAACTGTGGTTCCCAGAAGTTAATAACTTTCTTAATAACTTGACTTAAACTTATGAATGGACATACCATATCTACCTCTATATTTGGGTTAATCAGAAGACAGAGACAAATGTCATTTAAATACTAGTTGTCCATAAATTTTATTTTTTTAAATGATTTTATTTAAAATATTACTATTTTACTGAAAACTATTAATCAAGATAAAGAGTCATATTGATATGAATACATTAATAGTAGATCTTAATATGCCTCTCTCAGAAATAGATAGATCATCAAAGCAGAAAATCAATAAAACAAGAGCATTGAATGACACATTGGACCAGATGGACCTCATAGATATATGCAGTACATTCCACCCTAAAACAACAGAATACTCATTCATCTCAAGTGCACATAGAACCTTCTCAAGAATAGACCACATACTGGGTCACAAATCAGGACTCAACTGATACCAGAAGACTGAGATTATTCCCTGCATATTCTCAGATCACAATGCTTTGAAACTGGAGCTCAATCACAAGGAAAAGTTCCGAAGGAACTCAAACACCTGGAAGCTAAAGACCACCTTGCTTAAGAATGCTTGGATCAACCAGGAGATCAAAGAAGAACTGAAACAATTCACGGAAACCAATGAGAATAAAGACACTTCGGTCCAAAACCTATGGTATACAGCAAAGGCGGTCCTAAGGGGGAAATACATAGCCATCCAAGCCTCCCTCAAAAAAATTGAAAAATCCAGAATACAACAGCTGTCTCTACACCTTAAAGAACTGGAGAATCAACAACAAATCAAACCAACTCCACACGTAAGAAGGAAAATAATTAAGATTAGAGCAGAGATCAATGAGGTAGAAACCAGAGATACAGTAGAACATATCAATGAAACTAGAAGCTGGTTTTTAGAAAGAATCAATAAGATTGATAAACCATTGGCCACACTAATCCAAAAGAAAAGAGAGAAAGCCCAAATTAATAAAATTATGAATGAAAAGGGAGAGATCACAACTAACACCAAGGAAGTAGAAACAATAATCAGAAGTTATTATCCACAGTTATATGCCAATAAGCTGAGCAACCTAGATGAAATAGATGCATTCCTAGAAAATTATAAAGTCCCAAAATTGAACCAGGAAGAAACTGACAACCTGAATAGACTGATATCTAGTAACGAGATTGAAGCAGTGATCAAAAACCTCCCAAAAAACAAGAGCCCAGGATCTGACAGATTCCCTGGGGAATTCTAACAAACTTTCAAAGAAGAAATAACATCTATTCTCCTGAAGCTGTTTCAAAATATTGAAGCAGAAGGAAAACTTCCAGACTCTTTTTATGAAGCCAGCATTACACTGATCCCCAAACCAGGCAAAGACCCTACCAAAAAGGAGAATTTCAGACCAATATCACTGATGAATATGGATGCTAAGATTCTCGACAAGATCCTAGCAAACAGGATCCAATAGCACATTAAAAAGATCATCCACCATGACCAGGTGGGATTCATCCCTGGGTTACAAGGATGCTTCAGCATTTGCAAAACAGTCAATGTGATAGAACAAATCAATAAGAGAAGAGAGAAGAACCACATGGTCCTCTCAATTGACTCAGAAAAAGAATTTGACAAAATCCAGCATCTGTTCCTGATTAAAGCACTTCAAAGTATAGGGATAGAGGGAACATTCCTGAACTTCATAAAAGCTATCTATGAAAGACCCATAGCAAATACCATCCTCACTGGGAAAAAGCTTGCAGCCTTCCCATTGAGATCAGGAACACGACAAGGATGCCCACTCTCACCACTCTTGTTCAACATAGTATTAGAAGTCCTAGCAACAGCAATCAGACAACAAAGACAAATAAAAGGTATCCAAATTGGCAAGGAAGAAGTCAAACTCTCTCTCTTCGCAGATGACATGATTCTTTATATGGAAAACCCAAAATACTCCACCCCCAAACTACTAGAACTCATACAGCAATTCAGTGACATGGCAGGATACAAAGTCTATGTACAGAAATCAATGGCTTTCTTATACACTTATAATGAAAATACAGAAAAGGGAAATTAGAAAATCGATTCCATTTACTATAGCACCAAGAGCCATAAGATACCTGGGAATAAACCTAACCAAAGAGGTAAAGGATCTGTACTCGAGGAACTACAGAACACTCATGAAAGAAATTGAAGAAGACACAAAAAGATGGAAGACCATTCTCTTTTTCAAAGAGCTGGAGCAAATAATCCCAAAATTTGTATGGAATCAGAAGAGACCCCGAATCGCTAAGGAAATGTTGAAAAACAAAAATAAAACTGGGGGCATCATGTTACCTGATTTCAAGCTTTACTACAAAGCTGTGATCACCAAGGCAGCATGGTACTGGCATAAAAAAAGAGACATAGACCAGTGGAACAGAGTAGAGAGCCTAGATATGGACCCTCAACTCTATGGTCAAATAATCTTCGACAAAACAGGAAAAAATATACAGTGGAAAAAAGACAGTCTCTTCAATAAATGGTGCTGGGGAAACTGGACAGCTATATGTAGAAGAATGAAACTCGACCATTCTCTTACACAGTACACAAAGATAAACTTGAAATGGATAAAAGACCTCAACATGAGACAGGAATCCATCAGAATCCTAGAGGAGAACATAGGCAGTAACCTCTTCAATATCAGCCACAGCAACTTCTTTCAAGATATGACTCCAAAGGCAAAGGAAACAAAAGTGAAAATGAACTTTTGGGACTTCATCAAAATCAAAAGCTTCTGCACGGAGCGCCTGGGTGGCTCAGTGGGTTAAGCCGCTGCCTTCCATTCAGGTCATGATCTCAGGGTCCTGGGATCAAGCCCCACATCGGGCTTTCTGCTCAGCAGGTAGCCTGCTTCCCTTCCTCTCTCTCTGCCCACCTCTCTGCCTACTTGTGATCTCTCACTGTCAAATAAATAAATAAAATATTTTAAAAAATAATAATAATAATAATAAATCAAAAGCTTCTGCACAGCAAAGGAAAGAGTCAACAAAACAAAAAGGCAACCCATGGAATGGGAGAAGATATTTGCAAATGACAGTACACACAAAAGGTTGATATCCAGGATCTATGAAGAAATCCTCAAACTCAACACACACAAAACAGACAAGCATATCAAAAAATGGGCAGAAGCTATGAACAGACACTTCTCCAATGAAGACATACAAATGGCTATCAGACACATGAAAAAATGTTCATCATCACTAGCCATCAGGGAGATTCAAATTAAAACCACATTGAGATACTACCTTACACCAGTTAGAATGGTCAAAATTAGCAAGACAGGAAACAACGTGTGTTGGAGAGGATGTGGAGAAAGGGGAACCCTCTTACACTGATGCAAGTTGGTGCAGCCACTTTGGAGAAGAGTGTGGTGAATCCTTAAGAAATTAAAAATAGAGCTTCTCTATGACCCTGCAATTGTACTACTGGGTATTTACCCCAAAGATACAGATGTAGTGAAAAGAAAGGCCATCTGTACCCCAATGTTTATAGCAGCAATGGCCCCGGCCACCAAACTGTGGAAAGAATCAAGATGCCCTTCAATGGAAGAATGGATAAGGAAGATGTGGTCCATATACACTATGGAGTATTATGCCTCCATCAGAAAGAATGAATACCCAACTTTTGTAGCAACATGGACAGGACTGGAAGAGATTATGCTGAGTGAAAGAAGTCAAGCAGAGAGAGTCAATTATCATATGGTTTCATTTATTTTTGGAGCATAACAAATAACATGGAGGACAAGGGGAGATGGAGAGGAGAAGGGAGTTAAGGGAAGTTGGAAGGGAAGGTGAACCATGAGAGACTATGGACTCTGAAAAACAATCTGAGGGTTTTGAAGGAGCAGGGGTGGGAGGTTGGGGGAACCAGGTGGTGGGTATTAGAGAGGGCATGGATTGCATGGAGCACTGGGTGTGGTGCAAAAAATATGAATACTGTTACGCTGAAAAGAAATAAACAATTTTAAAAAAAGATTTTATTTATCTATTTGACAGACAGAGATCACAAGTAGGCAGAAAGGCAGGCAGAGAGAGAGGAGAGAGCAGAGAGCCCAACATGGGGCTCGATCCCAGGACCCTGAGATCATGACCTGAGCCAAAGGCAGAGGCTTTAACCCACTGAGCCACCAGTGGCTCATGTGCCATGAGATGGCAATTTTAACTACAGTGAAGTGGAAAAGGACAAAAATTTGAGAAAGTCACAGCCCCCTAGGTTTTTTCTGTTTTAGAACTCAACCCACTGCCACAATCCCTCTTGACCCAAGTTGGAATTCGTCTCCCCATGGGTTAGAGAAAGTTTTAACACTTAGAGAAAGCCTGAGCACTTGGCCTTGATCTGAGGGACACTGCAGTCTTTAAAGAAAATGAACAATTTCAGAGCTTCTGCTTGTTATTTATTTTGTTAAAGATCAAAAGTTGGGATTTGCTTCTGGTGGAGAAAGGAGTGAGTAGGTCTTTAGCTATGCAAAGAAGAATGAAAACTTTTATACTGGAATTGAGAAGTGGACACAGCGAGCAGATAGCTGGGATTTCTTTACTCTGGCTGCACATTAAACCACATGGGAAGCTTTTCAAATATAACCTACCCTAGCCCCAATTCAGAACACATGAATCTGAATCTCAGTGGGTACAGTTCAATTACTGGGATTTTAAAAAAAGCTCCCTGGGTGATATTAGTGTGTAGCCAGAATTGAGAATCACTGAACTAAACTGTTTTATGCGATAAGGTCAAAGCATGGTTTTCCTAGGAGGCAGGGATTGTATGTGGCTTTCAGAAGTTTAGCCTTTGCATGCGGTTAGAGATGTAGAGTCAGAAACTGGATAAGTGAAAAGATGAGAGGTAGTCTTTGATATGATTGAGGAATGGGCCCTCTGCTACATGATGACTCGCCTAGGGCTAAAAAGGTAGACAGCCAGTATTGGCTGTCCTCTCCGACTTTCAATTCTACCCCTGCCTACCATGCCCTGAAAGGGCACAGCCAGTGAACTTTGGGATTTTTACTGTGTGACTTATGACTGATGTCAAATTTATTCTTTTGTTTTTTGTTGTTGTTATTGTTGTTGTTGTTATCTTCTGTGATAATTCCTCACAGTAAATTTGTGTCAGCAGGGACATGGGGAATGGGGGAAGGGCCTGTGTCCACCGTTGGGCAAGAATGACAAGATGACAAGAGGTACCCAACAGTGCAGCCTGGTACAACCATCTTGGGGCAAGTGATAGGCATCTCTCATAAGTAATCTTTAGTTATATCTGACAAGACCCTGGATTTCTCATAATAATGTGGAGTGAAGGTGAAAGATTTTATTTGTGTATAGTTTTTAAAAGTAATACAAAAGGGCAATAAATTGGGCTGGGGGCAAGAATGTCAAGGACCAAGGAAAGACTTTTAGATTAGGCATTAAGATCTGAGAGGGAACATCCAAACCACCAGTCTCAGAGGCATATTTGCAGAGTCTTACAAACAGGGTCTGTGTGTGGTATGCATGCTGGGGATGGTGGTGAGGAGAAAAAGAGGCATGAAGGTAACACATGTTAGAGCAACATAGGCATCACTAATGCCCACTAAAGGGCAGAAATTTGACAGGAAAAAGGTGAGAAATAGAATCTCAGCTAGAGGAGGTTACAGGATCAAATAAGAATGCTCTTGTGTGTTTGATTTCAAGGAAGGATGAAGGCGTGTATGCTTGAATGGAAAGGAAGAAACACCGAGATGTCTCCAAATACAGATGTTGGATAAGAATGCATAGGTGTGAGCCCATAGACATAAGACATTTTTAGGTGAGTGGTCCTGAAACTTCAGAATGTGCCATTGCTGTGGGTAAAACATTTTTGAGGATTTACTTTGAATTCAAGTATGTTTATTTATTTAAAAATTGCTTACATATGCCATCGTTATAAATATTTTTAAAAATTGTGCAAAATGGATATTTAGAAGTGTGGATATAAAAATAAAGTAGTTTAAAATAGGTTATTCATACACAAGTATTTTGTATTTGAAATTATTTATATCCACTATTATACATTATTAGTGGTGATAATAATATTTTTAGTGGCAGCCAAGTGATTGAATATCCTTCATTATTTTTGAAAATCTTGATTTAACATTTTATAATATAGTAATCCAAAGGTCTGGTTCTAATTTCAGCTTATTTTAATACTTGATTTTTTTTGGTCTGTTATAGCTGAAAAAGATACCTCACAAAGATAAGTAGATCTGGTTGGAAGTAGTGCACCATTTGCTTGACTTACCAAACCATAATCCTTGTTTTTCATTTCCACCTATCAATTATGCAAGAGTTGTTATTAAAATTTAGCTGGGAAATTTCCATCTTCTCTCATGTCAATCATTCATTCTTGCAAACTAACCGTAAGGTGTTCCATCTCTATTTTTAATGAATGTATTTAAAAGCCACTGAAGTTCCTTGTTTGGAAAACAAGTTTAAATAGGTCAAGGGGGTATAGAAATGTACAGCATGGCAATTATAGTTAATAATGCCATATCGCAAATTTGAACGTTGCTTAGGAGTAGATTTTAAAAGTTCTCGTCACAAGGGAAAAGTATGTGTGATGACAGATGTTAACTGGACTTACTATGGTGATCACCTTGTGAAACATGCAATATCAAATCATGTAGTACACCTGAAACTAATACGTTCTATGCCACTTATTCCTCAGTTAAAAAAAGTAAATGGGAAAAGATGCTGTTTATTGAGTGACAACTTAACACAGTAAAATACACTGATCTTAAGCCCAAAAGAGGATTCCTAAGCAGAAGAAAATTCAGTTTCAAGGTTTCTCAAGTGTGCACATTTGGCTGCTTCTACAGGGAACAAACACAAGTCATGCGAAGCAGTCATCTGAAATATTACACCTCCAACACCACTTTTGAACTGATCCTTCCATAGCATAATATATTTTTTTAAAACAAAGACTTTTTTTTACTCATCATTAAAAAATTAGCTTTACCTTGAGATGAGATTAAATCAATAAACCTGTGGTAGTTAACATTCTAGTGACATTTACTGCTCATCACAGGAAAGGTCAGCAGATTTGTAATGTTTCTAATTTTTGTAAAAAAAAAAAATAGTATCATCTTTAAGTTTGGCAATGATTTTACCTTGAGATTACTGCTTTTCCGTGGGGTATCACGTTATCTGCTGTTGCTGTACTGACAAACATGTGGAGGACCTATGGCCTACGGCAGAGCATTTGTTCCTGCTTGGAGGTCCAAGAAGGCTCTGCTTCATTCTGTGGGTCACTGAGCTTGGCTCTCGGCTGCCGCATTCGTCTTACTACAGAGCCCACGGGTGATGGGCAACAGGGAATGGTCTTCCAGTGGTAATAGCATGTGAGCAGGGATTGGCTACTGCATTGTAAGCCTCAGCTCATGATTGGTTAGTGCAACAGCCTCTAATATCCCATTGGTCAAAACGAGTCACGCAGTAAACCCAAAGTCAGGAGTGGAAAGAACAGTCTGCCCACCACGAATCCGTGTCAGGTGTATTAAAATATACTTTTCTAGCACGGAAAGGAAGACTTGGGATCAGTCTTTCAGTTCACCACATCTTCCTAAGATTTTTGTGGTCACTTCTCATCTCTCTAAAACATATTATACAAACTTCACTGCAGTGGGTGTTATCTTTGTATCTTTTCCCCTGGAATGTCTGTATTTATTCCTATCAAGACTTTTGCCCCATCAGAAGTTACACTCACATGGGTTTTAACAAAACTAAAACTTTTTTTTTTTTTTCCAATGGAAAGCATTCCCCATTGAATTCTACTGGACACATTTCCTTTGAGGTTCTCATGGATATACAAAAATCCTTCCTCTGTTCATGAGTGACACCCAACCCTGAAAACTGTCATGTTGAAGCATGCCTGCAACATCTGTGGTTTCCTCCAACAGAATAACAAACTTCCCAAACTGCTTGACATATACTGATATTGATTCAGTTTTGCAACAGCTTTTTTTTTTTTTTTTTTTTGTAATGATTATTTGATAGAGAGAGAGAAGGTGGAGGTGCGGGTGAAGGGAGGTGCAGAGAGAAAGGAAATGAGAATCTCAAGCAGACTCCTTGCTATTTGGGGAGCCTGCCCTGGGGCTTGACCTCATGACCCTGAGATCCGGACCTGAGCCAAAATCAAAAGTGAGATATTCAACTGACTGAGCCACCCAGGCACCCCTAGTAGTTTTTAAAAATAAAACTCCAGACAGTATCTTCTGACAGATAAATATGTATTTGTTTTTAACTATATTGTTTTCGATATATTGTTTTGGCCATTTTCACCACCATGGGAAGAGAACAAGTGTTTCCACTGGTGTTGTGTGGCTTTTGGGTTTCAGCCTTAAGACATCTCACATGTGGGGTGCCTGGGTGCTCAATTGGTTGGGCGTCTGCCTTCGACTTGGGTGACAATCTCAGGGTCCTGGGATCAAGCCCCCCATTCCGTTCGCTGTTCCATGGCGAGCCTGCTTCTCCTCTCTTTCTGTCTCCTTCTCCCCCTGCTTGTGTTCTTTCTCTTTTGGTCAAATAAATAAATAATATCTTACATACAAACAAGCAAACAAACATCTCATATAAGCACTCTAAATATTTATCATCCAATTTAGTGAAATATTGAAGAGTACTAGATTGATATCACATTATTTCAAATATTGCTGAAAAGTGGTAGGGCTCTCCCATGTTTTGCCTACTTGATTTTTTTGTTTGTTTTAATGTGACTTAGTGTATTATCAAAGGAGAACATTCACAATAGCTGAAAATGATATATAAAAACACACCTCCCTTTTCTAGTTACCTATCAGTGTGAAACTGGATTTTTTTCATCACCCACAAATAACATAGCACCATAAATTTAACTCCCCAGCAGATTAAAGAATTTGGCTGTCTTCTATTAAGCCAGACATCAAAGAGATGTGCAGAAATCTAAAATAATGTCCTTTTTCTCACTAATTTTTGTTTCTGAAAATGCAGTCCAATATGTAATGGGTTTGTTGTTCCTATTTTAAAATCATGTAATAAACAATTTTTAAAAAGATTTTTTCCATTTATTTGAGAGAGAGAGAGAGAGATCATGAGCCAGGGGAATGGGGCTTAAGGAGATGGAGAAGCAGACTCCCCACTGAGCAGGGAGGCTGATGTGTGGCTCAATCCCAGGACCCTGAGATCATGACCTGAACCAAAGGCAGATATTTAACCAACTGAGGCACCTAGGCACCCTGTAAGCAATCTTTTTTTTTTTTCTTTTTTTGGTGGTAAATAATCATAACATAAAATTTAGTATCTCAGTCATTTTTAAATGTGCAGTTCAAAACATTCATATTGTTGTGCAACTATCACCACCATCCAATTCCATTCCTCTCTGGGACTTATTTCATCTTGCAAAACTAAACACTGTATATACACCTGTTAAATTGTAACTCCCCACGCCCTCTCCTTGCTCCCAACAACCACCATCCTATTCTGCCTGTGTGATTTTGACTTCCCTAAGGATCTCACCCTTAAGAACCTTAAGGGGAGTCGTAATAACATTTGCCTTTTTTCTGCCTAGCTTATTTCACTTACCGTATCATTTCACTTACCGTATCATCTTAAAGATTCATTTGTGTTGTAGCATGTCAAAATGCCCCATTTATCCATCAATGGACACCTGGCTTGCTTCCATGTTTTAACTATTGTGAATAATGTTGCTATGAACACAGGTATCAAATATATCTTCCAGAGTCTGCTTTCAATTCTTTAGGGTATATACCTAGAAGTAGAATTACTGGATTATATGGTAATTAAATGTTTAACTGTTTTAGGAACTGTCACACTGTTTTCCACAGCAGCTGTGTTATTTTACATTCCCACCAAAAATGCACAAGATTTCCTTTTTCATTCCTGTAGAATCAGTAGTAATGTCTCACTTTCATTTCCAACTTTAGTAATTTAAGTATTCTCTTTTTTTTAGTCCATCTAACTAAAGTTTTGTTAATTTTGCTGATTTTTTCCAAAAAAACAATTTTTTGTTTAATTGATTTTCTCTATTGTTTTTTCTATTTTGTTTATTTTTCCTCTCATCTTTATTATTTCCTTTAATTTTAGCTTTTGTTTAATTTGTTCTTTTTTTCTAGTTCAGTTGTTGATTCGAGATATTTCTCCTTTTTTAATATGTGCCTAGATCTAAAAATAACCTCCCCCTAGCGCTGCTTTCTTTATGTCCCATAAGTTTTAGTATATTGTGTTTTTATTTTCATTCACCTCTAAGTATTTTCTAACTTCCTCTGTGATTTCTTCTTGGATCCATTAGTTGTTTAAGAGTATGTTGTTTAATTCTGACAACTGAATTTCTGAATTTCTAATTTTCCTTCTGTTAAATGATATCTAACTTCATCCTGTTGTGGTCAGAGAATATATTTTGTGTATCTATCTTTTTCAGGCTATTAAGACTTAATTTGTTGTTTAATATATGGTCTATTCTCGAAACTATCCTATGTGCACTTGAAAAAAGAGCATTTTGTTTTTGGTGGGTGTACTATCCTATATATGTCTGTTAGAGCTAGTTTGTTTATTGTGTTGTTCAAGTCCCCTATGTCCTTACTTATCTTCTGTCTGGTTGTTCAATCCATTATTGGGATTGAGATACTGAAGTCTCTATCACTGTAGAATTATCTATTTCTTCTTTCAATTGTTAGTTTTTGCTTCATATATTTTGATGGTCTGTTATTAAGTGTGTAAATGTTGTATTAAAACTTTTACTGGGGCGCCTGGGTGGCTCAGTGGTTTGGGCTGCTGCCTTCGGCTCGGGTCATGATCTCGGGGTCCTGGGATCGAGCCCCGCATCGGGCTCCCTGCTCCGCAGGAAGCCTGCTTCCCTCTCTATCTCTCTCTCTCTCTGCCTGCCTCTCTGCCTACTTGTGATCGCTGTCTGTCAAATAAATAAATAAAATCTTAAAAAAAAAAAAAAACTTTTACTGAGGAAGTGGAGATGCAACATGGGGGGTTAAGGGGGTAGGAGAAGAATAAATGAAACAAGATGGGATTGGGAGGGAGACAAACCATAAGTGACTCTTAATCTCACAAAACAAACTGAGGGTTGCTGGGGGGAGGGGGTTTGGGAGAAGGGGGGCGGGGTTATGGACATTGGGGAGGGTATGTGCTTTGGTGAGTGCTGTGAAGTGTGTAAACCTGGTGATTCACAGACCTGTACCCCTGGGGATAAAAATATATGTTTATAAAAAATAAAAAATAAATAAAAAATAGAAAACTTTTACTAATACATAATGTCCTTCTTTGTCTCTTATAACCTCTTCTGACTTGAAGTGTAGTTTGTCTGACCCTATTATAGCCACCCCTGTTGTCTTTTGATTGTTTGCATGGAATTTCTTTTCAAATCTGAGAATTTAATCTCAGTTTCTGAGAGAGAGGGAGAGAGAATGATCACAGGGAGGAGCAGAGAGAGAGAATCTCAAGCAGACTTCCTACCGAGCATAGCACCCACCACAGGGTTTGATCTCATAACCCTGAGATCAGCAAACCTAAGCCAAAACCAAGAGTTGGCTGCTTAACTGACTGAGCCACTCAGGCACCCCTCAATCTTTTCAGTTTCAACCTGTTTGTGTCTTTGGATCTTAAGTGAATTTCTTCATTATTCCAAAGAAGACATACAGATGGCTAACAGACATATGAAAAGATGCTCAACATCACTCATCATCAGGGAAATACAAATTGAAACTATAATGAGATATCACCTCATACCAGTCAGAATGGCTAAAATTAACAACACAGGAAACAACAGATATTGGCAAGTATGTGGGAAAGGGGAATCTTCTTACACTTTTGGTGGGAATGCAAGCTGGTACAGACATTTTGGAAAGGGGTTTCCTCAAATATTTAAAACTAGAACTACCTACAATCCATTGATTGCTCTCCTAGGTATACAAGATATCTCCGAAGTATACAAAAATATTGATTCAAAGGGATGCATATACACCCCATTGTTCACAGCAACATTACCAACAGTAGTCAAATTATGGAAAGAGTCAAAATGTCCATAACTGATGAATGGATAAAAAAGATGTGGTATGTACGTATACAATGGAATGTTACTCAGTCAAAAAAAAAAAAAAAAAAGAATAAAATCTTGCAATTTACAATGACATGGAAGGAGCTGGGTAGTATTATGCTAAGTGAAATAAGTCAGTCGGAGAAAGACAAATACCATATGATTTCACTCATAGGTGGAATTTAAGAAACAAAACAAATGAAGAGAGGAGGAAAAAAGAGAGGCAAACCAAAACACAGACTCTTAACTATACAGAACAAGCTGATGGTTCCTGGAGGGGATATCGGTGGGGGAGATGGGTTAAATAGGTGATGGGGATTAAGGAGGGTATTTTATGTAAGTGATGAATCACTAAATTCTGAAATGAATATTTCAGAAATAAATGAATACACCTGAAATGAATATTTCCCTGTATGTTAACTAGCTGGAATTAAAAAAAAAAAAAAACAACTTTGGGGAATAAAAGAACTATAAGAAAATAAAGTGAGTCTTTTGTAGACAGCATATAATTGGATGATGGTTTTTTAATCCACACTACCAATCTTTGTCTTTTGATTAGAGAATTTAATCAATTTACATTAAAATTAATTACTGATGAGTTACTTAATTCTGTTATTTTACTGTTTGTTTTCTATGTGCCTTATAGCTTTTTTCGTTCCTCATTTCCCCCATTATTGTGTTTACTGACTTTTTGCGTTTAGTTGATTTTTTGGTAATGAAATGTTTAATTCCCTTCTCATTTCCTATTGTGTATATCCTATAGCTGTTTTCTTTGTGGTTACCATGGGGATATCATTTAATATTCTAAAGTTATAGCCCTCTAATTTGACTTTATACCAGCTTAACTTCAATAACATACAAAATTCTGCCTCTTTACAGTTCCCTTCCCAAAGCTTTTGGTTGCTGATGTCACAAAACTGCATCTATATACATTGTGTTTCCAAAAACATAAACTGATAATTTTTAAAGATTTTAGTATTTATTTGACACAGAGTGAGCAATTGAGAGAGAGAGAGAGAGAGAGAGAGAGAGAAAGAGAGCAAGCACAAGCAGGGGGCAGCAGGCAGAAGGGAGAAGCAGGCTCGCCGTTGAGCAAGGAGCCCAGTGTGGAGCCGGATCGCAGGATGCTGGGATCACGACCTGAGCCGAAGGCAGATGCTTAACTGACTGAGCCACCAAGGCACCCAATTGTTTTGTTTTTAAATAAATTAGGCTCTTAAGTTATGTAGAGAACAAAATGTGAGTTACAAACCACAGTTATAATAATACTAGTTTTTCTAGTTGCTCATGTACTTATTTTTACTCTAACTTTATTTCTTTATGCAACTTCCAGTTGCAGTCTAGTGTCCTTTCCTTTCAACCTGCAAAATTCTCTTTCGCATTTCTTGCAGGGATGGTCTAGAAGTAATGAGTTCCCTCAGCTTGTTTATCTGGAAATGTCTTGAGTTCTCCTTCACTTTTGAAGGACAGTTTTGCCAAATATAGATGGACAGGTTTTTGTTTGTTTGTTTGTTTTAGCACTTTAAATATATCAGCCCACTGTCTTCTGGCCTCCTAGGTTTCTGATGAGAAATCTGCTCATAATATTATTGAGGATCCTTGTATGTGATGGATTACTTCTTTCTTGCTGCTTTAAAGATTTGTTGTCTTTCAACTGTTTACTATACATTTCAATGGGGGTCCTTTTGAGTTTATTCTCCTTGAAGTTTGTGAGTATCTTGATTGTTTATAATCATGCTTTCCATTAAATTTGGGGAGTTTTGGCCCTTGTTTCTGAAAATATTCTCTCTGCCTATATCCCCTTCTTCTTCTCCTTGATGATGTCCCACAAGTCTCTTAGGTTCTGTTTACTTTTCTAAAATGTTTTATCTATCTTTTCTTCTAACTTTTTCTTCCTAAAATCTTCCTATCTTTCTAATTTCCATTCTCCTATCTTTAGGTTGGCTGTTTCTTTCTTCTGTCTCCTCAAAGCTGCCTTTAGATTCTTTTAGTGAATTCTTTATTTTAGTTATTATACGTTATAGCTCCAGAATCAATCTATCTATCTATCTATCATCTATCTATCTATCTGTCTATCCTCTATCTATCACCTATCTTAGTTTTGTCTTTCTTTTTTTAAAAATTTTTTATTTTTTTAGCGCAACAGTATTCATTACTTTTGCATCACATCCCATGCTCCATGCAATCCATGCCCTCTCCAACACCACCTGGTTCCCCCAACCTCCCACCCCTGCCCCTTCAAAACCCTCAGATTGTTTTTCAGAGTCCATAGTCTCTCATGGTTCACCTTCCCTTCCAATTTCCCTCAACTCCCTTCTCCTCTCTAACTCCCCATGTCCTCCATGCTATTTGTTATGCTCCACAAGTAAGTGAAACCATATGATAATTGACTCTCTCTGCTTGACTGATTTCATGCAGCATAATCTCTTCCAGTCCTGTCCATGTTGCTACAAAAGTTGGGTATTCATCCTTTCTGATGGAGGCATAGTACTCCATAGTGTATATGGACCACATCTTCCTTATCCATTCATCCGTTGAAAGGCATCTTGGTTCTTTCCACAGTTTGGTGACCGTGGCCATTGCTGCTATAAACATTGGGGTACAGATGGCCCTTCTTTTCACTACATCTGTATCTTTGGGGTAAATATCCAGTAGTGCAATTGCAGGGTCATAGGGAAGCTCTATTTTTAATTTCTTGAGGAATCTCCACACCGTTCTCCAAAGTGGCTGCACCAACTTGCATTCCCACCAACAGTGTAAGAGGGTTCCCCTTTCTCCACATCCTCTCCAACACATGTTAGTTTTGTCTTTCTTTATTGATATTTACATATTGTTCATACATCATTTTCTTGATTTTCCTTAGGTTTTTCTTTTGCCTTTGAGCATCTTTAAGACAGTAATTTTCAACTCTTTGTCTTATACATCTGTCAGGTCTTACTTGGAGACAGTGTTTTGGTTTATTTTACCCTATGAGTGGGTCATATTTTCCTATATTTTCATATGCCTTATGATTTTCTTATTGAAAACTGAGCATTTGAGTCAAATGAAGTCAGATTGTTCCCCATTGCTAGGTTTTGCTGGATTTTGTTCTGATTAGTTTTGTTTTGACTGTTGTAAGCTATTTCTGTGCCAAGGATCAGCCTGAGGTGTAAACTTAAGGCGTTGTTAGTTTTTTTCTGAATCTAAGCTTTTATCTGTGCATGTGTGGTGACTTTCCAATTTCTCCTATATATATGGTTGTTTTTGAAAGTCCTAGTTTTTTGCTTTTTTGTTTTTCAAGATTTTATTTGTTTATTTGAGAGAGAGAGAGAGAGAGAGAGAGAGCTAGAGAGAACACAAGTTGGGTGGAGGGGAACAGGGAGTGTGAGAAGCTGGCTCCCTGAAGAGCAGAAAGCCCAATGCAAGGTTCTATCCCAAAACCCTGGAATCATGACCTGATCTGAAGGCAAATGCTTAATGACTGAGCCACCCAGGTGCCCTGAATGTACCAGTGGGGTTAGAAAGGCCAGCTCAAAAGGCCTGCTTCTCTTTCTTGGTCTCTGAACCTGTAGTAGATCTCCTTCATGGGCTGGTATTTTCCAGGAAAGCAAGTTATTTTCCGTCTAATTCTCATGGTTTAAAGATTTCTTTTTTCAAAGTTCTATTATCTTTGTGACCTAAACAAAATATAATCTATACAATAAAATACAGAAATGACATGAATTTTTTGTGTTTCGTTTAAGATTTTATCTCTGAAAATGGGCTTTGGTTTTCTTTGCCATCTTATGCTAGAACTATTCATTTTGCTATAATCAGCTCTGGCAACATTGAGAGAGCCATTTAAAATTAGTCATTTTTTCCTTCCTGAGCTTAATAGACACCTATTTATGCAAAGACAGAGAAAGGATCTTTGCATTTCCAGAAAATAGATCATGAGACTGCAAATAGTGCTCCCAGACAGCACAGTGGCTAACAGAATTTTATGCCATTCAGGAAATGGGAAAGCAACATGAGCAAGGTAAAGAGCAAATTACGAATGTATTTCTTTTTCTAACAGACTGTCCAAAGAATTAGACAAAGAGCATTAAACCTCATAAGAAGGATGGAGAATAATTTGACCTGTTGAAATAGTAGACTGAATCATTGGGAAATGAACTTTAGCCATCCAGATTCTCCCTTTCTTAATAACAATTTCTAATATTTTTACAACACTTTGCAATTTACAATTTACATTAAGCTTTTCTTGTTGGTGGTACCCTCCTTCCTGCATTCCCTCCCGGTCCCCATGGGCTTTCATCAAATCTGATAAACTCATTTCCAGTAAGCTGCTTCAAATCTTTTATGGAACAAGGCAGGGTCAAATTGGAAAAAAAAAATCATTCAAGCAAAGGTAAAAATGACTGATAATATTTAATGCGTGACCTTTCTGAAGGCATTTGTGTTTTACCAGAAGACAAGTTCTTAGATGAATCTGTAATTTTATAAATCAGGCATCAGGAGAGATTTTTCTGGGGGAAGGGAGGGCACAGGGCTTATAGTGTCCTTTTTGATATCTCTGCAATGAAACTATTTAGGAAGTCATTTTGTTCTGTGGTAAGATGTGCCTCTCTCTGAGTCTGTATATCTGATAGCATACATTTCTTAGAACAGTTGAATTTAGTTAATTAGAGCAGATTTTCAACCTGCCCCAAAATAGGCTCTCGGAATTTTAGAGACCTCAAAATATTGACTCTCAGAATTTTAGAGAATGAAAGCATCTTCGAGTTTTATCAGCCAAAGCGCTTATCTTACAGATAAGAAAATTGAGGACAAGGAAGTCTAAATCATACTGATTAGTTAAAGCCAGAAGATCCAAATGCTTTGGTAAACAAGGAGCTGATAATATGAAGACTAAACATTGAATTGATCAGGAAAATATCATGAAGCGTGTTCTTGTTATTTAGACACTGGCCACACACAGTATGCTTGGGGTTCTTTGTGTTGTTGTTGTTGTCGTCACATAGACCTAACACAACCGTATTTGAGCAGTAGGAGATGTTACTATTCTTGTGCTTATTGATGTGTTGTTTTGATCTGGTATAATCATTACCACTTACCCCTAGATTAATCATTATTACTTGCATTAAACTCTTCTAATTGTCTGTATAGTCATGGAATTTAATGTATAGTAGAATACTAGAAAAGTCAACAGATTCTTTTTAATACTGGATTCTTTCATCATAGTACCAAAGATGTCCTTCCTTAAAATTGTTGAGCCACTGGATTCCTTGTTAGCTTTACATCAACATAGGTTTTGAAGGAAAATCTTTAAGGATCTTGTTGGTTAGCCACATCATGTTTTCAGATGCGACACTAAGACCCAAAGAGCCACACACTTAATTTGTAGTAGATCCAGACTGAGAGCCTATATCCTCTGAATTTATGTCCAGGTCTCTGCCCACCATGCCACATGGCATGATTTTACAAGCCCAGAAGTCTCTTGTGGCTCCAGAAAGATGCATATCCCATATACTTCAAACCTAGAGAATACTGACTGGTGTGATTCCTTTGTTGTATATCAAATTCTGGAAGAGGAGAGGAGAAACAAAGGTATTCCTGAGACCACAAGAAATATTCACAGATGATGTGTGAGCCTCTAAGGGTTTGATTTTTCCATTCAGCTCTCTTTTGTTTTGCTTGGCCTTATGAGGAAGGAAAATGTGTAACTGAGTGATAAAGTCAATAAGATCTGAACTGGCTGTTTGTTTTATGTTTTCCTCATTTAGTAGTTCGATTTTGCGCTTAAAATTCAGAAGCTCATCTTAAAGAACAAAGGTTACATTTAAGATTAGCATTAAAAAATTTCTGGGAAAATTGACTGAGAAACAAAAATCCTGTCCTTGGAGGAACTATTCTTTCTGAGAAAAGACTGATGAGTCATGCTGGTTGTAGAAATTTGTAATCTGCCATGAAAATTGGACATTTATGATTCAAAGATTTCCTTGGCTGCATCTGCACTAAATCATCTGGAATATTTAAAAAAACACACACAAAAAACAAAACCCAACAGTCAATTGTCTGGGTATTTTGACTACATAATGACAAATAGATAGCTGTCTGCAAGCATTAAATGGCTGTCTGAGGGGTTTTTTTTTTTTCCCCAACTTTTTATTTAAATTCCAGTTAGTTAACATACAGTGTAATATTCAGGCGTACAATACAGCGAATTCAACACTTCCATACAACACCAGTGCTCATGACCAGTACCCTTACTAACCACCATCACCTGTTTCACCCATCCCCCACCAACCTCCCATCTGGTGACTATCAGTTTGTTCTCTATAGTTAAGTCTGTTTCCTTGGTTTTCCTCTCTTCCCTCACCCCCCACCATGTTCATTTGTTTTATTTCTTAAAATCCACATATGAGTGAAAACATATGATTATTTGTCTTTCTCTGACTGACTTACTTGGCTTAGTATCATACTCTCTAGCCTGAGTTTTTATCATCCAGATTTGCAGTAATGGACACAGTCAAATTCAAACCTGTAGTAGCATCAAGGAGCGATTCGTTTCTACCTGGAATATAATTGGAAATTTAAGGCACCGATCTGGATGATTACGGGCTTGATGAAAGAACATAGTTTAGTTGGGTGTGCAACGCACAACTCAAATGCTCAAAAACTCTCTGAAAGAAAAATACCATGTAAGAGAAAAGATTGAAGTGAACCAATGCAACTTTCTAATCAAAAGCCAGCACACTGTTAGCTTAACCATGGTGTTTTTTAAATGTACATGATCAATAAGGCACCTGGGTGGCTCAGTCCATTAAGCAGCTGACTCTTGATTTTGGCTCAGGTCATGATCTTGGGGTCCTGGGATGGAGCCCCGCATCGGGCTCACACTCAGTGGGGAGTGTGCTTGGGATTCTCTCTCTCCCTCTGCCCCAACACTTCCCCTGTGCTCTCTCTCTCTCTCAAATAAATAAATAAATCTTTTTAAAAAATTGTTGATGTTTCAGTAGAATGGCAGGGTTTCTGGAATGCTAAGTCCTTAGTGCCACTGATTACTATTAAGAAAACACACGTACACATAACTTTCAGTTTCAAGGATTCCAGTCATCTAAGAGTTCAGTGAAGAAATCCCTAGTGCCTAGAAAATGAGAGAAAACACACACACACAAAAATAAGAGATTGTATCATATGAGAGAGGTCTGTTCTTAGCTACTGCGTTTCATGAGTCTTCAGAAGTTTTACTGCTCACAGCTATCAAACATCTAACCACTAGCAGCTTGGGCTTTGTTTCCTTTGTTTTTTACTTCTTCCACAGAAGTGATAATTACCTTCAAGTGTGTGTTAATTATTTGGGTGATGAATAGAATTTGACGTCAATGGCTAAGTACCCCATGTCAGCCTTGTCAAATGTCACCACCTCTGAGATGCCTTTTATGACCACCCAGTCCACATTCAGACACCTCCACCCATCACACTGTTTTGTTTTTTGGAAATGTGATTATCCTTTCTTTTCTTGTCCATTTCCTCCATGGGGTGTGAGCATTGTAAGGTTAGTTTTCTTGATGATCTGGTTCATTGCTGGATCTCCAGGGCCTAGGATGGAGCCTGACACATGAGAGACATGGAGTAAATATTTGTTAAATGCGTCAAAAACTGAAGGCAGATGGCCTTAATTATATCTTTTTCTTTCCTTTGGAATGAAAACTAATTTCCAAGTTGCTGTGCAAAGGAGAAACTCCTCTAAGACAAATAGAGAAATTGGAAACAGTTAGGAATGACTACAGAACAAGACTAAATAAAACAAACAGAGCCAGATGTTTGGAAAATAAAGAATAAAATGAAATGATTATTAATTATTATTAAATAATTTATATGATCTTATGGGTAAAATTCAAAAGAAGTCTAAAGGATTAACAAGCAAAATAAATTTGGCAAATGAAGAAAGTTAGGTAAGGTATTAAGTGGAAGGTTTGAACTGCTGAGTTGGGATGCTCCCTGCAGTGATCCTCAGGGATTAGAATCCTGGATGAATAAGAGAGGCAGGGAATCTTGGTTCTTGACACCATAAATAAGAAACCAGTCATTGGAGACGCCCAGATTCAAATCCTGGAAAGCCTAGATGATTTTGAAACGAGGCTTAAAGGAAATAAACATATAATGGTCTTAGCACTGAACCTGTTTCTTAGTGTTAAAAACTGTCACCTTTTATTTTGTATTTTAAATCAGGGTACTTAGCCACTTGCTAATGAGCAAAACTGTCTTATCAGGCACCAGGTTGCTCCTGAAGTCAAAGGAGTGGAAATTTGTACAGAATGTCAGCAATCTCCTACAGGAAACATTTTGTACCATCTTTTCCCCTTACTATTGAGCATTGGAATTTGCATTAGAACTCTACCTCTGAAATGGAAAAAGATAATTAATACGCATAAGGATTCTAGTTAATAAGCTCTGTACAGACACATACAACCCATCATCAAAGGTCACCTCTGTCCTGTGCTATATTTTTACCATAATCTCTACCTACTTCTGTTGTGACTCTTAACATGTGTAGCTATGTTCATAACCTTTTTTCTTAGATGAAATTCTTTTAAGGAAGAGGCCTGTCAACGTTACTGTTATGGACTAAGATGTGCCTTCTCCCCCACCTCAATTCACAAGTTGAAGTCCTAACTCCTAGTGTGACTGTATTTGGAAATAGGGCCTCTAAAGAAGTTATTAAGACTAAATGAAGTTGGACGCCTGGGTGGCTCAGTGGGTTAAGCCACTGCCTTCGGCTCAGGTCATGATCTCAGGATCCTGGGATCAAGTCCTGCATCGGGCTCTCTGCTCAGCAGGGATCCTGCTTCCCTCTCTCTCTCTCTGTCTGCCTCTCCGTCTACTTGTGATTTCTCTCTGTCAAATAAATAAATAAAATCTTTAAAAAAAAAAAAAGACTAAATGAAGTCACAAAGGTGAGGCCCTAATCCAACAGGGCTGGTGTCCTTATAAGAAGAGGAAGAGACACTAGAGATGCACACTTATAGATGAAAGGCCAGGTGAGAACACAGGGAGCAGTAGCCATTCAGAAGCCAAGGAGAGATGCCTAAGGAGAAACCAAACATGTCATCACCTTGATCTTGGACTTCTAGCCTCCTGAACCTTGCAAAATAGACTTCTTTTATTTAAGTTACCCACTCTGGTGTTTGAGTATTTTGTTATGGCTGCTTTAGCCAACGAATACATTTATCTATGATGAAACTGGAAGATTGGCATTCAGCATTCCTTCCAACTTCCTTCCAGTGTGTCCTCCTTTACTGTAGAGACCAGAGAGCTTAAAATAGTCTCCTTCATCTCAAATGTAAATTAGTCTCACTGATTAGATGCTCTTAAGGGAAAGCTGGAAGGTGGAAGTGAGGCAGGGCCATCTTCAGGCTGCTGTGGGGTGTTGCTGGGACAGGCAGTCATGAAGTGCTGGGTTGCTCTGTAGCAGCATGCTAGTGTCCAGTCCTAGTTGGAAGGAGGTTGTGAGGCAGTTATTGTGGTGATTAAGGTAGACTCTTGATTGTCGGATGGCAGCTAAAGCAATTTATCCTCAAACTCAACAGCTTCTGAATAGGATGATCTTCACCTCCACCTCCCCCTCCCCCGCACCTTTTCTCCTCCCCTCTCCCTCCTTCTTCCTCTTCCTCTTCTTTGAGAAGAAGAGGGAGGAGGAGGGACCGAGGAAGAGGGAGACAGAGAATCTTAAGATCTTAAGGAGGCTCCACACTGTACACAGAGTTTAACACAGGGTTTGATCTCACAACCCTGAGAGCATGACATGGACCAAAATCAAAAGTCATGCATTTAACCAACTGAGCTATCCAGGCACCCCCTGAATGGGATCATCTGATTCTTCTCCCACCCCCGACTGTGACAGAAGTAACAGCCACCTTGGTGAGGCCACCTCGACAATGTTCTGAGAGTCACTTTTGGAACCCTGGTCGAGAAGTACCTCCTCAAGACTCTCTCGCTATGTCATAAGTATTTAATGATCTGTATAAAATCTCTTTCTGCTTAAGAAAGCTAGAGCAGTATCTGGTTTTTGCAACTGAAGCTGGATTGATGCATTCTTCTTTGTATCTTTAGCATTGAGCACAATGCCTGGTGTATGTAGTAGATGAACAAACTCTTATCATTGTTGCCTAAACTGGTGATTCTTTGTCTTTGATGTGTATCATCATTACCTAGAAGCCAATAATGAACATGAAGGCCCAGATTCACCGAGAAAAAATAGGATTTTTATTTTTACCAAGTTCCTTATGAGATTCTAATAACCACTAAAGTTTGAGAAGTTCTGGATTAAAATTCTCTCAGACCTACTAGGAACCAGGCATCTTCAAAGCACGTGATACCCAGTGACTCTTTTTATTCTCATATTGACCTTATGAAGTAGGAAGTGGCATTATCCCCATTTTTTTAGATGGGAAAACCAAGGACTAAAGAGCCTTGGAAAAGTACCCAAGATCACACAGTTCATAAGTAGATTTTAGTTCCTAAACCCAAGACGCAAGGGACTTAGACCCCCAAGCTCATGACTACTACAATCTTCTGCATGAATTCTCTCTTCTCAGAAGAGTCTAAGGTGAGTCTCATTTAAATTTAAATCAGATTCCTCCAAGTAATTTTTAAAAACATAACAATATCCCAGTGTTGGGGCGCTTGGGAGATTCAGTCAGTTAAGTGTCCAACTCTTTATCTCACCTCAGGTCATGAGTTCATGTTCCTTTGATCAAGTCCCACGTTGAGATATGCACTCAGCAAGGAGTTTTCTTGAAATTGCCACTCTCCCTCTGCCTCTACTTCTTCCTCTCAAATAAATAAATAAATCTTAAAACAAAAACAACAGCAACAACAATATTACAGTCTCTGTGATCAGGTCATTTAGTTACTAAAGAAAAGGTTTGGGCTAACAAAAATCTTTCTAGCGAAACAATAGTCTCTAGGGTAGGTGCAACAAACTTTAAAGTCTAATAAAACCTATTTAAATCAAGTAATAGCTTGAAGGAGTAATTGCTCTCAGATACAAAACTAATAATTCCCTGAATATTATTATTATCTTTGAAGTGAAGAATAGCAAACTGAACCTTAGGTCCCTCCATTTATTATTAGAAAAACATCATACATTTTCAAGAAGAATAGATCAAAATAGTATTATTTAGCTGCAGAGTCCCACATTCTTTTTTTCTTACTAATCATGTTTCTTACATTTTCAAGATTGCATCTCTAAGATTTAATAAAACCTTATTATTCTCCTAATGCCTAGAAATTAATAATGTAGAGGAAGATATTGGAAGATGTTCATAGGAACTTCTTATAAAGATGTGCAGAAATGCACAATGAATAAAAGGAAATATTATACCCTTTTAAACTTTGTAAACTCTTTAGTCAATAGAAGTTCCCAAATTTAAATTTATCATTAAATTTTTGACTTCCCAGGTTTGTTCTAATTCTGACAGTATGTGTTGCAGGAATATAAAAAGTAATTCTTAAAATTTACTTAAAAAAACTCTACATCTTTACTCCTATATTGAATACCTTAAAACGAGTTCTTCCACCATACACATTTCCTGTTTTATTTGTATTTTCAAGTGAAGTTGTTCCAGCACGTGAGTCATTTGAGTTGGCAGTACTTATTTGATGTGATGTGTCAAAGATATTCTTTTAAAATGTTTCCAGTGTGTTTAGATATTAAGTCACACACACACACACGCACGCACACACCCACAGGAGTGTGACTAAAATACCAGTGATCAATCACAGCCTTCCCTCCCTTCCTCCTTGGGGCTGAATTTGATTCTGCCACTTTCCCTATCCCTTAAGAGAAGCGCTATTTGACATATTTCATGCTTAGTTCTATGAATTAAACTTTGTATTGTTTTGGGACTCTGGAGGAAATAACATCTGGGATCCACCAGGATGGACCACTCTGGACCCAGATGATACCCAAGAGGGACTCTGGTAGGTGCTCTGGATCATCTCAAGAGGCCATTTCCTAAGAGTGGAGTCCATTCAGCAGGGACAAACCAGAAACAGAAAAATAAGGCTTTTCTTCTTATCTATCTTATGGATTAACTAAACGTTCTCATTTCTTAAGTAGCTGGTGTTTTGTTATAAGAAAGGATGAAGCAAGTTCAGATCCAAAGTACACGGTCATCATAATTAGTAACTGCCACTTGTTTTTCACTGAAAATGGCAAATTCTTCCCTAGGCCCTCCTCACAGTGGCTCCCGTGTGTGAATCTCTAGATACTCTGTCCCAACATGGTGCTGGTGGAAGTTCTGTGAAAGGCACTGAGACCCAAGAGGAAGAAATGGTGGCACCATGCCAAGTCCTCCTTCTTCCCTGTTTCCCACTAAAAAGGCTTCTCTTTGGCAAGACCCTTGTCAACACCCACTTAGTTCCAGAGCCCATGGTTTTGCTCTTTGCAATGCACAGTGCTTGTCTTGGGCTTAAGTCCTGGTAACAGACCCATCAGCCCCTTCCCTAGGATCCCTCCTGTTAACAAGCATCTGCAGTGGGGCTGCTGGTGATGCAGTAGAGTTCCATGCTCTGCTCCTCATTGGTGCTGCTCCTAGATGACTAAGCTTGTGACAGATAGGTTCGATCTGAAATATATACATATATATATATACACATTGCCTTGTACATGTTGCTATGTCTTCAAAAAAACTGGAAAGAAAAAAAGATGGCAGACGGTATATAAGTTTCCTTGGAGGCAATGGAGGAAACGCTGTACAAAACAAGAAAGAATAATTAAAAAGGAAGCATCGTGGAATGGAAGTGTGTGTGTGGGCGGGTATGTAGTTTGGCTGGGACAGGTGAGAAAGCAGAGCTATGATTAGAGAAATGAAGAGAAAATGAGTCAAGAAGATCCTGCTCTACCATGTTATCTGAAACCTTGAGGAAGTATCTGGAGAAACTAGGCCATCCTTCACTTTGCAATAGTAAGCCTCTTTTGCTCCAAGAAGTACAGGTTGTATTAGAGAATAGGTTATTTCCAGTGCTCACTTCTACTTGTATGACCGGAGAGAATAACCTAGAATTCCATTAGAGTGAATTCGAGAGGTAGGGAGGACTTCACAAAAGTTATTTATGAACAAGCTGTTTTCTTCACAAGTCATCAATTTTGTCTTTTTTAAAAGTAATAACACTTGCAAATATTCTGTTCTTGTCACACAATCTTTTACTTATACATCTTATTTTGCAAATGGGTCAACCTTATTTATTTTTAGCTTTTAGAATGTCACCATAATACTGAGAAAATGTCACATCAATAAGTACTATAATTTAGATTCCAGACTCTGAACTTCATACAAACAACTTTGTGGATAATAAATGATCTGGCTATTGCTCAGCTCTACTTTATTTGTGGTCCAATTGTCCTGAATGTCAGTCAGGAATGCTCAGCTACAAGCGTTCATATCACAAAGCCAATCTGAGACCTGAAGTTGTTTTGGACAATATGGTAAAATCAACAACCTATTCTTCTCCTTCATCTTTCTTCCAGGATTGAGGATAAAATACCGCATTATTTCTCGCCACTCTCTGTGGTTACAGGTGTTCAGGCGACTCAGCTTTGGGCAATAAGATGGATGGGAAAATCTTCTTGGGGGCTTCTTGGAAAAATAATCTTTCCTCAGGAAAAGAAGAGACATACAAAGTCATTGAGAACTCCTTTATTTTGTCTTCTTCTTGCCTCCCTTTGCAGGCAGTGGTGGAAGAATGTCATATTTCGAACTGCAGCAGCCACCTTAAGATGGTAAGCTGAATGGTAAAGGCCAACATGCTAAGGAGGGCAGAATGGAAAGAGCTTAGATTTTTGATGATGCTGTGGACAGCCTTTGTACATTCCTTTAGACTTGTTGGTAGTAATAGCTATCCTATGATCCTATGATTTAAATCTATGATTGAAACTATGATTTAAACCACTATGATTTAAACCACTGTTATTTGGATTTTTCTCATGAGTTTTATATTTAACATGAAACCAACACAGTCCCTGAGAGTGTTATGGAACCAACCTCCCCATTTACACATAAGTGCCTGGGGCCAGAAGCAGGAAAGATGGAGAAGTGGAGTATAGTGTAGGACAGAAAAATTTTCCCTTTTTCATTCTAGACTCTTTGGCTTGCCTAATGATTAAATTGGTATAAGTAAGATTAACAGGAGGAAAACAGAAATTTAATGGATAGGTGAGAGATATGAAGATTCAAAGGGCAGTTTTTAAAAAATATAACATCCTGAGCTAAGGAAAAGGGTAGAGGTTTTGATATACAAAGGGGAGAATGTTATTCACAGGAAGGCAAAGAAGATGCCTGGGAAACAAAGGTGACAACTTTTGCAGACAACTTCCTACGCAGATAAATTTCTTAGTGAAAACGATGTCTCTAGTACTAGCTCTCTTCCTGGTACAGGTCCCCTTTCCAATATCAATCTAAGCAGTTGAATAAAAAACTTTTTGTGAATCTCCTGGGTTGTAAATGGCCTTAGCTCAAAGTAATCTTTATGCCAAAGAGATATATTTTGGAGTAGCAAAATCTGCTCTCATCCAGTAACATGGTCTGATATTCAGCGTGGGTTCAGAAAGGAGATCTGGCCACCTTGCAAAGAGAGGTGGCAAGCAGAACTGTAAGGGGCTTTGTCTTTGAGAGGTTTTGTGAGAGTTGGGATTTAAGCATCTCGGGGGTTTTGCAGGTTTGGGAGCACTAAAAAGCAGCACCCTGGACAGTAGCTTTGAGACCTCAGATACCACCAAAGCAGGCAGAGCAGATCACAGCCAGATTTGCTCCTCAGCACACACAGTGACACTATCTGAGGACTCCCAGAAGCAACAGGAAGAGGCTTGGAAGAGGAGCCTGAGATCCTGTGCTAGCATATGGTCACTAACAATCTAGTGACAGGTAACTGGTACCACAATGAGCTCATTTGTTCCCAAAGACAAGGAGGCCTGTGACATTTGTGGTACACACAACACACATGAAAATACTTTTCTATTTATTTAAGTGAATTCCTGACAACACACAATTCAATCTATTCTGCAGATACAGCATGCTAATAGCAATGTCTCCTAAAACAACAGCTGAACATACTTCGAGGCAGATTGTGGGTGTTGAGCTCACAAGGTGTTTCATCTTTGCTCATGTGAGGCCACTGGTTAGTGGTTTCCTCTCTTCCCCCTCACCACAGTGAAGTCTGACACAATATTATATATAAAATAGATCAGAGCAGAGCAGATCTGAAAAAGGGCAGGATTGAGCCCAGAACCTTACACCTGTTGGCCCAAAAGTGAGTTTGCTTTGAATTTGAGGGGATTTTGAGGAGAATTCTCTCTGTATTTATTTTACTTTTGTTTCTTTTCATAAGGTTTTAGCTACTCAATGACACTAGATTCTTTTTGCTATTCGTCTCTTAGGTTGGGTCATGGTTCACTCTAAAATTTCAGAAATAGAGTGTTTTCCCAATTCCCCCCTACTCTGAGTAGAATAAGGATTTCCAAGGCAAAGCTGTGCTGGTGAGATGTAGATAGAAATCTGCATCTTTTGTTTCTTACTGGACAATGACTTTAGAGTAATAAAATTTCCAGATACACATGTGGGAGTCTAAAGTGGCCTAACATTTCAGCTCTTTGGGGACTGATCTCACTATCCCTTTGAGACTGAGAATGTCTCAGAAGAAAGGAACCTTTCTTACTCATCTTTGTATTCCTTGCTTTTCTAAGCACAGAGCAGGTGTTCTGAAAAGTTTTGCTAAATTGTATTGGAAAAAGAGAACAGAGGGCATTCTAGAATTGAATTATAACCTAACACATCTGATTCTATGAGTGTAGGAAACAAATCTTCACTATTAGGATTAAGTTGTTTTTGTTTTTTTTGTTTTATTTTGTTTTGTTTTGCTTGGGCATATCTTCAGAATCACATCCAAACTTCTTAATTGTTTCTGTAAGACTGCAAATTGTTTTCTCCTCAGAGGGGAAAAAACTTCTTAAAGCTTCTGTCTGTACAAAAAATTGTGCTGAGCATTTTCACACATGTTGCTATAATTTTTTAATAATTCATTTATTCATACTTTTAAAAATATTTTAACACTAACTACATCCTTCCCCAGAGTGTCCCCCAGGTCATTATTTTATCCTCTTGTTTACAGACAAAAAAGCTAAAACTCTGAGAAGGGAAGAGACCCAAGGGTACATAGCAGAGAAGAGGTGAGGTTGTTTTCTGACTCCAGGTGCCATGGCTTTCTTCCACTTCACAGATTCATCTTCTTTTCTCCCTTGGCTTTATGACCCTCTTCAACCTAAGCATTCTTATCTCTTTAGTTATTAATCACTTTCCCCTTTCTAATCTCAAAAAGAACTCTCTCCATAGTTTCCCTTTTTTTTCTAAATGAGATTTGTGCTGGAGATTCATGGATGGGGGTGTTGGGGATGGAGAGGCTATAAAGGGTTGAGCAGATTTACTCATCTACTACTTGCAGAAATTCTGAATTGTGGGGGGGGGGAATGTTTTGTAGAGAAACTACCTGTTTGTGGAGACTATCATTAATTGACTTTAAGTACTATTTTCCCCCTGCCTGCCTCTTTCCAAATTTGTTTTTAACAAACAAACATGACCAAATAGGTTATTTGGAATCTGTATTTACCATTGAACTATTCTGAACAGTGGTGTTTGAGTGCCAAGGTCTTGTGCATGGGTGCCAAAGGTCCAGTTCTTTAGAATTTCTATCATGTACCAGCTTTATTCCTTTGGTGTTCAGAGTGTAGTTCCTGAACTACCAGCATCACAATCTCCTTGGAACTTGCCAGAAAACAGATTAACAGGTTTTACAAGAAGCCTATTGAATCAGAGGATCTGATTCAATATTAAATTAAAGTTTAATGTAGTTAAGCTAGAGTAATTTTTGCAGTAATCTTGGTTTGTTTTCTTGGAATTTTACCTTTGCTTTGCTTAAAATATATGCATACTCACACTTGAAATTAATTCTTGATTATATTGGTGAAATTATTTTAATGTTTATATTATTCCACAGAGATTTTTCTAGTTGCCTTTGGGAATGCCATTCAATTAGCTAAATCTGTTTCTTCTAGTTCTATTAAAAACCTTTGATATGTTTATTTGAAGGCAAGAACCATGTTTTATTTACCTGTGTGCCCACATAGTCTCTTGTATGGAAATGCTCAGTAAGTTGAAAGCTGAATGAATTTTGAATAATGATTGAATGGATAAATACATAGAAGAAGAGGCATCTAGGTGGTACATCCTTTGGACTGGGACAGTGTCTTAGTCATCCTTGAATTGCCAACGCGTCACAGAAAGCCTATTAATAAATAAATCCCTCTTGGTTAAGTTGAAGCTGTTTGAGGAGAAGATGTCTATTTATTCCTAGCATAAGACCCCAAAGAATAGAAATAGGAGGCGTGGAAATAAAAAATGAATTGTTACATACAGAGCTAGCCGCCTCACAATTGTTACCTCAGCTAATCATCACAACATTGTGAACTGCTGTTATTTTACAGAGATAGAAACTGAGTTCTGAGATGTAAGCACCCCACCCATGTATACACAGCTAGTGCCAGAGCCGGATAATTCTTGGCAATAATTTCCCGTGTAACTGTGTGCACAGTCCTGTTTCTGCAGAGATTCAAAGGTGGGGAAGGCATGCTCCATTATAATAAAACACAAAAATACGCGACTCTGAGTTCGCCTTGCCCATTAGACGCACTGCAGTCCTGGAGAAAAGAGCTCTTCTTGTGCGTTATCGATGTAAACCAAGCAGGAACAATGGAATTTTTGAAAAGCTACCCCCACGAGGTCTTTCTTTCCCGCCAGCGGAACTGAGGCGCTGGGCCCTTCAGCCGCCGGGGGGACCAGAGAGGAACGGACTCACGGCCCGGCCGTTGCCTGGTAACGCCCGCTGGAGGAGTCCCGGCGTCGGAAGGTCCCGGAGAAGTGCCACCGGCCCCGTGTGAGAGACCCGTTCTCCCCGCGCCAGCTGTCCCCGCGGCTGGGCGGGCTGGGGCCGCGGAAATGTTGCAGGAGGAGTCGGATCTGTCTCTCGTTATTGCCCAGATAGTCCAGAAGCTCAAGGGCTCCAATTTATACGCTCAGTTGGAACGGCAGGCCTGGGTGAGTGAGGCCGGGCGGGAAGGGACGGAGACGGGCGGGGCCGCGGGGAAGCCTGCGCTCCGCCTGCCGCCCGCTGGCCTGCGCGGGAGCCGGCGGCTGGTCCTCGGGCTCCGCGCCGCGGCACGGAAACGCTTCCCTCGCGGGCGCCAGCCCCACTTGCCCGGCCTCGCGCGTGGGGTAGCCGATTTGGAAAGAAGGGTGGGGCGCACCCCGCCTTTCCGTAGGCCAGAGCACGCTGAGGCTGTTCGTTGAGACCATCGTCCTTCCCAGGGTCTCGTTTTTTTTAAGCTTCTGGAATCCGTAGAGACGGATGAGGCCACGCCTTCCCGCACAGTTTTCGTCCTGGAGGGCGTTTGGCCCCCAGGTGCTTTTTTTTTTTTGGCTCACCGTTAGTCCGTCGCCTTCTTGCCCTCTGTCCTCCCTGCAGTGATTTCTTCCTCTTTCTCCCCTATCCAGGGTTCACGGAGTATTTTCCCCAAGGTGCTAGGTGTTTCTTGGGATGCAGAGGTTGGTCTTTGCCTTTTTGTGCGAATGTCCTGTCAACGGGATCGTACCGTTTGTGAATTTCCGTGTTTCTGGTACTTAGCATCCTGCGTTTGAGATGGAGTCATATTGTTGGTATTTCGCTGGTTCTGTTCCTTTTTACTGCTGAGTAATATTTCAGGTTTGGGTGTACTAGGATTGGTTTATCCATTCATCGGTTGCTGGGTATTTTCCGGTACAGCTACGGGTTGTTTCCAGTTACAGAGATTATGAATAAAACTGACGTATACATTCTGATACAGGTTTTTTTTTTTTTTTTTTTTTTTTTTTTTTGCTTGAATATTTGTTTTCTTTTGGATAAATATCTAGGTGGGAATTGCTGAGTTGTATGGTAAGTGTATGTTTACTTGTATGAGAATCTGCCAAACTTTTCCAAAGTGGCTGTATTATTTTGCCTTTCTCCCAGCAATTATGAGAGTTTCAGTTGCTCTGCATCCTAATTAGTGCTTGGTATCAGCTTTTTTTTAAAATTAATTTTTATTTATTAATTACATTCCTCTGGTAGGACTATGATAGCCCCTCGTGGCTTTGATTACATTTCCTGTATGAGTAATGATACTGAGCATCTTACCATACGTTAATATCTTCTTTGGTTAAGTAGTTTGTGCAAATCTTTTGCCCATTAAAAAAATGGTGTTCTCTTATTGTTTGATTGTAAGGATACTTTATATATGACACAAGTCTTTTATCAGACATGCATCTTGCAGATATTTTCTGCCAATCTGTGGCATATCTTTCCCTTTCCTTAACTAGATCTTTCAAACAGCAAAATTTTTTTTTTATTTCGATGACCACTTTTTAATGTTTCTTCATTTAGGATTTGTGTTTTTTTGTGCCCTACCTACACATCTTTGCCTGACCCACAGTCTCAAATGTTTGTTTCATTCTAAGTTTCATTCTAGAATATTTATAGTTTCAGATTTTACATTTAGGTTTGTGATCTATTTTAAGTTAATTTTTTGATATAGATAGATTGATGTGCAGTACCACACCTATTTTCCAGTACCTCTATGTTGAGACACCTATCCTTTCTCCACTAATTTAGTTGGTACCTTTGTTGAAAATTGATTTAGAACACACACACACACACACCCACACACACACACCCCCACACACACCTCTATTTCTGGCTCTTTGCTCTGCTCCACTCATCTATTTGTTTTGACTTTTGTAACTTTATAGAAAGTCTTGAAATCAGATAATTAGTTTTCCAACTTTGTTTCTCTTTTTCAAAATTGTTTGGACTATTCTACATCCTTTGCTTTTCCATATTAAAGTTTAGAGTCATCTTGTAAATTACTACAAAAAATTGCTGGGATTTAGATTGGGATTATGTTGAATATGTGGATCAATTTTGGGAAAATTGACATGTAAACAGTGTTGAATTTTCTGCCTATAAACATATTTTATCTCTTTATTTCTATTTTGTTTTTTTGTCAGTGTTTTATAGTTCAGTATACAAATCTTGCAAATATTTTGTTTAGATTTTCCTCTAAATATTTTTTGGTGCTATTATAAATGCTGATTTTTTCTCGTTTCACTTTCCAGTTGTTTATTGTTAGTACGCAGAAATATGATTGATATTTGTATATTTACCTTGTATCCTGTGCCTCACTAAACTTACTTATTAGTTATAGTACCAGTTTTTGTAAATTGCATAGGATTTTCTAAGAACATATGTCATATGTGAATAAAGATAGTTTTATTTCTTCCTTCCAATCTGTATGCCTTTTCTTTCTTTCCTTTCCCTTTCTCTCATCTCCTTCCTTTCTTCCTTCCTTCCTTCCCTTCTTTTTTCTCTTTCTTTTCTTTTTTCCTTTTTTTGCCTTGTCACACTGCCTAGTGTCTCTACTGCAGTGGTGTTTAGATGTGTTCTATTAGGTTGAGAAGCTCCCTTTTATTCCTTGTTTTTTGAGAGTTTTATTATGAATGGATGTTGGATTTTGTTAGATACTTTCTTGTATCTGTAGAGATGCTCATGTGATTTTTCTTTTTTAATATGTTGATATGGAAAATAATATTGATTGGTTTTGAATGTTGAACCAATTTTGCATTCCTGTGATAAATTCCACTGGTTTTGATGCATCATCCTTTATATATATATATTTCTTGATTTGATCTGCTAGTATTTTGTTGAAGATTATGTGAATATTTTCATGAAAAATATTAGTTTGTAGCTTTAACATCTTCATCTAATTTTGTTATCAGGTAATGCTGATTTCATAAGTTGAGTTGGGAAGTGTTCCCTCCTTTCTATTTTGTGGAAGAATTTGTATAGAATTAATATTATTTCCTTCTTAAATACTTGGTAGACTTCCTAGTAAGGTCACTGGGGCCTGGAGTTTTCTTGGTGGGAAACTTTTTTATAAAAAGTTTAAGTAAAAAAATATATGCAGGGCTATTCAGTTTGTTTATCTTGTTGAATGTTCTGCGTGCGTTTGAAAAGAAAGAATCTGTCAAATAAATAAATAAATAATCTTTAAAAAGAAAAGAAAAGAAAAGAATGAACATTCCGCTCTTCGTATTCTACAAATGTCAGTTAGAGTAGTCAAGTAGAGGGGCAATTTTGTTTAAGTGAGTGTGGAGGCTGACTGAGTATGGAAGCTTCAGGCAGTATAGTTGGGGATCAAGCTAGGCTTGAGTTTTGTTATTACTGTCATTAGCTTCAGTGTACCGTAGGCTTCAAAGTTGGTGGGCTGCTATAACTTTGTGCTTTAGAAAGGACCGTGGGGGACTGGAAGGTTTTTCTCAGTATTTTTTCTACATCCTGTGCTTTCTTCTGCCTCTGTTTGCCTCTGCCACAGAGAGAAGTCTCTCTTCCTGCTCTTAATCTTTTCCTCAGCAGTAGAATGCTGTTTGTTTTATTGGTCCTAAGCTCATGGTAGGTACAGGCATTCTCTATTCTACTGGTCCTGTCTTAGTCCGTGTGCCTTGGGAGTGGGTCTTTCTCAGCGTTCCTTTCTCTTCTCCCCTTCACAACCAAACTTCACCTTGTATTTGTTGCTGATGTTGGGTAAAAGAGAGATTCCTGATCCTCAGTAGTGCTGGCTTACCTTGGCTTTGTAGGATCTGGTGTAGATCCTACTGGTGTAGGATCCTGGGCCTAGGAGAGTTTTTCTTAAATTCCCATGAGGAAGATCATTTTATAATCCATCTCACCCCCAGAAACAATTAATTATTGCCTTGTCTTCAGAGTGGGAAGTTTTCTGAGCCCTCTCAGAAGTTTAAGGCCTTTTCCTTAAATCAGTGGAAAGTTAGGAAAGGTAGCACGGTTTTATGCCTGTCCTAGAGTGGCAGTTTATCCCTTCTTGTGCACCTGTGCCACAAAAGAGGGCTCTCTGCAGTTCCTGGCTTTGCCCCCATTCTTTTGGATGAGCACCAGCTAGAAACCCATTGAAAAGAGAATGAATGTGAGTATAATTCCCCATGTGTTTGGTTTTTGTTTTTGTTTTTTTTTTTTAAAGATTTATTTTATTTATTTGACGAGAGAGAGAGGGAGAGAGAGCGAGTGCACAAGTAGGCATAGAGGCAGATAGAGAGGGAGAGAGAAGCAGGCTCCCTGCTGAGCAGAGAGCCCGATGCGGGGCTTGATCCCAGGACCCTGAGATCATGACCTTTCCCAGGACCCTGAGATCATGACCAAGCCGAAGGTGCCCACCACCCCCATGTGTTTTGAGCTTTTTAGTTATTTTAAGTTGAAATGTTAGCCCACATACATACTACAGTTAAAATTTTAACTGATTTCTTCTTTTTTGCTTTTTTCCTCCTCTGCTTTGCCAAAGGTGAGATGGTTTGGAGTCCCTTCTGTCCTTGGAGAGGCTTGTTATTTTTTTGAAATTTAATTCACTTGATTGTCTACAACTTCAATTTTCTGATGGGTTCAAGAACAAAATAAGATTTGGTAGATTATACCTTTTTCCCCCCTCATTGTTAGGGTGGGAGAGACATTCTTATACTGGTTTTCTACATCCTATGTATTAGTAGAACTCCAATAACAAGTGTTAAAGGATTGCATCTATGTCCATGAGAAAAATTGGTCTGTAATTTTCCTTTCTTATAATGTCTTTGAAAAGCTTTATATCAAGGTTATGCTGGCCTGATAAAATGAGTAGAGAAATGGTCCCTCCTTTTTTATTTTCTGTTCGCTGAAAGAGTGTTATGAGATTGTGTTATTTATTTCTTAGATTTTTGGAATAATTCTCCAATAAACTGTGTGTCTTAGATTTTCTTTTCGGAAGTTTTTTTTTTTTTTTTCTCTTTTATTAGCAGACTTCATTTTTTAAGAATGGTTTTAGGTTTACAGCAAAATTGAGCAAAAGGTACAGATTTCCAATATATTCCCTTTTCTCTTGTACATAATTTTCCTATTATTAACATCTTGCATTAATATGGTACTTTCTAATAATTGGTGAACCAGTCGATACATAATTATTAAGTAAAATCCATAGTTTACATCAGGATTCACTTTTTGTGTTGTACAGTTCTAGTGGATTTTACAAACTTGTAATGTCATATATTTGCTATTTCAGTATCTTACTAAAAATCTGACTTCAGTATCTTACCTAAAAATCCTCTGTGCCCCACCTACTCATCCCTCCCTCTATTCCTCCCAAGCCTCTGGCAACCACTGACTTTTCTGTCTCGATAGTTTCACCTTGAAGAATGTCATATAGTTGGGCTCATGCAGTATGTGGCATTTTAAAACTGGCTTCTTTCACTTAGTAATATGCATTGTGTTCCTCAATGTCTCTTTGTGACTTGATAGCTTTTTTTGGGGAATAATATTCTATTGTGTGGATGTATCACAGGTCATTTATACATTCACCTATTGAAGGACATCTTGGTTGCTTTCAAGTTTTGGCAGTTACGAATAAAACGGCTAAAACATTCCTGTGTAAATTTTTGTGTTAAAATAAAATACCATGGAGCATGACTGCTTTTATGGTAAGACTGATTAACTTTGTTAGAAGCTGACGACTTATCTTCCAATGTGGCTATACTATATTCCATTTCCTTTACCAGTGAATGAGTTTCTATTGCTCCACATCCTCGTCAGCAGTTGGTGTTATCAGTGCATTAGATTTTAGCCATTTTAACAGATGTTTTGTGATATTCTCACTGTTGTTTTAATTTGCAATTCTTTTTTTTTTTTTAAGATTTTATTTATTTATTTGTCAGGAGAGAGCATACACAAGCAGGTGGAGCACAGGCAGAGGGAGAAGCAGACTCCCTGCTGAGCAGGAAGCCAGATGTGGGACTCGATCCCAGGACCTTAGAATCATGACTTGAGCTGAAGGCAGGTGCTTAAATCAACTGAGCCACACAGGCGTCCCTAATTTACAATTCTTTAATGACATATGATACTGAGCATCATTTCAGATGTTTATTCGCCATCTATATATCTTCTTTGGTGGGTGTCCATTTGGATCTTTTGCCCATTTTTAGATTGTATGTTCTTATTGTTTTAAGAGTTTGTCGTAAAATTTGGGTACACGATTTTGATTTTTATTTTGTTTTGTTTTGTTTTTCAATCAGCTGTGTCTTGTACAAATATTTTATCCCAATCTGTGGCTAGTCTTTTCATTCTCTTACAATATCTTTTGCAAAGAAGTTTTTAAAGTTTAGTGGAGTCCATCTTATCATTGTTTTTCTTTTATGGATTGTGCTTTTGGTGTTGTGTCTAAACATTAATTGCTAATCCCAAAGTCACTTAGGTTTTCTCTTACGTTATCTTTTTGTAGAAGTCTTGTAGTTCTGGGCTTTAAATTTAGATCCTTGATCCATTTTGTGTTAATTTTTGTGAAGGGTATGAGGTGTGTATCTAGATTTTTTTTTTTTTTTTTTTTTTTGCGTGTGAATGTCAAGTTGTTTGAATATGATTTGTTGACTTGTTGAATAGGCTATCTTTGCTCCATGGCGTTGTCTTTGCTCCTTTGTCAAAAGATCAGTTGACTCTATTTGTGTTGGTATTTCTGGGTCTCTATTCTATTCCATTGATCTGTTTGTCCATAACCATTACCACACTGTGATTTCAGTAGCTTTATAATAGGTTGAAGTTGGGTGGTATCAATCCTCCAACTTTGTTCTTATTCTTTAATATTGTGTTGGCAAGATTCTTAATAATATTAAATTTAATAGAGGAATATTAAGATTTTCTGTTTCTTTTATTGTGACTTTTAATAAATTGTGTTTTTCAAGGAACTTGTTTATTCCATTTAAATGATATAAATCAGTAGCCTAAAGTTGTTTATAATAAACATTTTTTTTTAATGTCTGAAAATTTGATTACAGTTTCTGGTAATGGTAATTCATATGTTGCCTGTGGTGTGTTGGTTTGAACAGTTTTGCTAAGGGTCTCTCAATTTTATTAATCTCATTAAAAAAGTAGTTTAGGCTTTGATGATTTTGCCTTAATTTTGGATCATATCTTTATTAATTGCTTTCTACATTCCTTAGGATTGAGTAACTGTTTTTGTTTTGTTTTGTTTTTAGTTTCTTCGAATGGAAGTTTACATCAAAGATTTGAAACCTTTCTTCATTTCTAAAATATGCATTTAAGGTTATACTTTCCCTACTAAGCACTATTTTAATGGTATCCCCATAGTTTTAATGAGTCATATTTTCATTCAAAATATTTCCTAATTTTTTGTGATTTTTAATTTGATGCAAGGGTTATTCTGAAGTATATTGCTTAATTCCTATGCAATTCAGATATTCTATTTTTGTTACCAATATACAGCTTAATTTTAGTGTTGTCAGAGAATGTCCATCCTCTGATTGGTTAAATATTTTAGAAATTTTAGGGACTTGCTTTATAACCCAGTATATAATCAGTTTTGCTGAATGTTTCATGTGCACTTGTAAAGAATGTTTGTACTGTCACTGTTGGGTTAGGTTTATCTCCATATGCCTCTTAGGTCCACTTGTTAGTTATGCTGTTTAACTTTCTTATAATCTTATTGAGTTTTTTTTTTTTTGCTTGTTTTATTAGCAATTTTAAGAAATATGTTAAAATCTCCCACCATGATTATATATTTGTCTATTTCTTTAATACTCTCAATTTTTTTGTTTTCTATATTGTAAGACTATTTTATTGGTTGTGTAAGATTTACATTGTGTTATCTTCCTGATAGCTTAAACCCTTAATCATTATGAAATGTCCTTCTTTATTTCTAGTGAGTTTCTTGCCATAGAGTCTGTTTTGTCTGATATTAGTATAATTACACAAGCTTTTTTAAGTTAGTGATTGCATGGTATGACTTTTCCTATACTTTTATCTTCACTCTACTGTTACTGCATGTAAAGTGTGTCTCTTGAAAACTTTAGCATCTTATAGCTGTTTTTAAAATCCAGTCTAGGGCGCCTGGGTGGCTCAGTGGTTAAGCCGCTGCCTTCGGCTCAGGTCATGATCTCAGGGTCCTGGGATCGAGTCCCGCATCGGGCTCTCTGCTCAGCAGGGAGCCTGCTTCCTCCTCTCTCTCTCTCTGCCTGCCTCTCTGCCTACTTGTGATTTCTCTCTGTCAAATAAATAAATAAAATCTTAAAAAAAAAAATAAATAAATAGCCAGTCTAATAGCCAGTCTTATAATTGTATTATTTAGTCTATTTGTATTTAATGAGTTTGCTGACATTAGTTTTGTATTTATATGTTACTGATTTAGTTTGTATTATTGGTCTTAATATTTGTTTTTTTTTATTTGATCCATTTGCTTCATATTCTGTTTTCCCTCTTTTGTTTTGATTATTCAGATATTATTCAAATATTTTATTATTTATTTTTCTCTCTATTAATGTGATAGTTACACAGTGTTTTACTATTCTTTAAATAGCTACCCTAGAGGTCACAGAATTTATTCTTGATTAGTTATAGTCTCATATAAATGATCACTTTACTATTTCCCTGTTAGCTAATGCTAGAACTTAGAACATTTTACTCATTTATGACTTTTTCCCTTCATTATTTTTGCCATGCCTTTTATGTGTAATTTAAATCCCTCAAGAGAGGAATTGTCTATGATGGTGGGTGAGTAGGAAATCTTAGTTTCATTTGATCCCAGGAATTTAGCTAGATACTTATCAGATCATTCTGAATACTTATGAACTCAACTGGAGATCTAAGAAAAGGATAGCTGCAACTCTACAAATAGAAAAGCAACCACTTTATGAAAGAATGATAAGATGGAAAAACTCACCTCAAAAAAGAGAACAAGAGGCAGTACTGATTGCCAGGAATCTAATCACTATGGATATAAGTAAGATGTCAGAACTAGAGTTCAGAATACTGATTATAAAGATACAACTGGGCTTGAAAAAAGCATAGATGACACTAGAGAAACCCTGTCTGGAGAAATAAAAGAACTAAAATCTAATCAAGTCAAAATTTTAAAAAGGCTATTAAGGAGATGCAATAAAAAATGGAGGCTGTAACTGCTAGGATAAGTGAGGCAGAAGAGAGAATTAGTGATATAGAAGACAAAGTGATAGAGAACAAAGAAGCTGAGGGGAAAAAAAAGAGATAAACAATTACAGTATCCTGAGGGGAGAATTTGAGAGATAAGTGATACCATAAAGCAAAACAATATTAGAATTAATTCGGATTCCAGAAGAGGGAGGAAAGAAGGAGAAGGAGGGGAGAAGGTAAATTAAAACAAATTATAGCAGAGAGCTTCCCTAGGGGAAGGGGGAAACAGGAGTTCAAGTCACAAGGAGCCACAGAGAATTTCCCCTCAAAATCAATAAATATAGGTCAACACCTTGACATATAGTAGTGAAACTTGCAAATTTTAGAGATAAAGAGAAAATCCTGAAAGTGGCTCAGGACAAGAGGTCTGTAACCTACAAGGCTAGAAACATTAGACGGGCAGCAGACCTAGCCACAGAGACCTGGCAGGCCAGAAAGGACTGGCATCGTATATTCAGGGAACTAAATGAGAAAAACATGCAGTTGAGAATACTTTATCCAGCAGAGCTGTCATTCAAAATAGAAAGAGAGATAAAATGTTTCCAGGACAAACAGGAACTAAACAAATTTGTGATCACCAAACCAGTCCTGTAAGAAATATTAAAGGGGATCTTTTAAGTGGAGAGCCCAAAAGTAACATAGATTAGAAAGGAACAGAGACAACACGCAAAAACAATAATGACTTTACAGGTAATACAATGGCACTAAATTCGTATCTTTGAATATTTACTCAATGAAAATGGACTAATGCCTCAATCAAGACACAGGGTATCAGATTGGATAAAAAGTTAAAACCCATTGATGTGCTGTCTGCAAGGGTCGCAGTTTAGACCCAGAGACGCCCCCAGATGGAAAATGGGGTGGGGTGTTTGAAAACCATTTATCATGCTAATGGACATCAAAAGAAAGCTGGGGCAGCAATCCTTATTTCAGACAAATCAGACTTTAAATCAAAGACTGTACTTAAATATGAGGAAGGATACTATGTCATAATTAAAAGGTTTATCCAACAAGAAGATCTAACAAATGTAAATATTTATGCCCCTAACATGGGAGCAGCCAGTTATATAAACCAATTAATAACAAAATTAAATAAGCACAATGATATTAATAAAATAGGAGTAGGGAACTTTAACTCCCCACTCACTGCAATGGACAGATCATTTAAACAGAAGACCAACAAGGTAACAAGGGCTTTGAATGACACTGGACCAGATGGACCTCACAGATATATTCAGAGTGTTCCATCCTAAAGCAATAGAATATACATTCTTTGAGTGCACATGTGTTCTCCAGAAGAGAACACATACTAGATTACAAATCAGGTCTCAACTGGTACCAAAGATTGGGATTATTCCCTATATATTTTCAGACTATAATGCTTTGAAACTGTAACTCAATCACAAGAGGAAAGTTGGAAAGAGCTCAAATACATGGAGGCTAAAGAGCATCTTACTGAAGAATGAATGGTTCAACCAGGAAATTAAAGGAGAATTTTTAAAACTCATGGAAACAAACGAAAATGAAAACACAATTGTTCAAAACCTCTGGGATGCATAAATGCAGTCCTAAGAGGGAAGTATATAGCAATACAAGCCTTTCTCAAGAAACAAGAAAGGTCTCAAATATACAACCTAACCTTACACCTAAAGGAGCCGGAGAAAGAATAGCAAATAAAGCCTAAACCCAGCAGGAGAAAAGAATAAAGATCAGAGCAGAAATCAATGAAATAGAAACCAAAAGAACAGTAGAACAGATAATTTTTTCCTCTTTTTTGAAAAAACATATAGCTCATAATTATTTTAAAGTCCTTGTTAGTTAACACCAATATCTGGATCACATGTAGGTCTGTTTCTGTGGTGTTATTTTCTCTTAGCTTTTGTCTATCTGATTTTTACAGTCAGCATGACTAGTAAATTTTTAGTGATGCTAGACATTGTGTGTGAAAAACTGTGTAGCTTGTAAATGATATCTTACTTTATTAAGGGTTCCCTCTCCACTGGGAAGATACTCTTGTCACTGGTTACTGTAATCCAGTTAGGGAATGCTCTGGGTTGAGGCTGAGTTTTAGCCTCTTAGGCCAGTCTTCCTCTAGTTCTTTCCTGGCTCTCCAAAATTTTCAAATAAGAATTTGATGTATTCTAGAGGTCCTTTCCTCTGTGGGTCCCAAACGCTAATTTTTCTCTTGTCAGACTGTTAAAAAAACTTTTTCACAGGTTTCCTCCTTAGATTTTTAACTTTCTACTTCAAAGAATTCTAATATTCAAAAAAATTCTTGGGGACAAAACCAGCCATGTGCTTAAGACCTCCAACTGTTTGCCAAAGCTGTCCTTATTTCTCTGTCCATTGTTGGTAGCCCTGCTTTATGTTGGGTTTGTATTGATTCTCAGCCTCTTGTCTGTGCTCAGTAATGATTCCAGGGAAAACATGGCTATAGACAGCAGTTCATCTATCAATATTTTTCCATTTCTGTTACTGTAGTTCTTGGTCTCTCAGCAATTCTCTTCTACCTTCAGATAGTTGATTCCCCACCCCTCCCCCCCTTGGCTTTGCTAGTTCTATTTAGGGGTCCTGATCAGCCACCAGTTCTTTTATCAGCTTGGGAATGTAAGTTGCATTTTGTGAGGACTGAAGAAGATAATATGCCTGGTACGTTGTAAGTGCTTAGTGAATGGGAGCTTGGGTGTCCTTCAAAGTCCAAACAAGATTACTTAAAACCCTCAGGCTTCTAATGACCCTTAGAAAAATGGTCAAAATCCTTGATCATACCTACTCTACTATTTCAGCCAAAACCATTTAAGCTTCGTAGGTCTTCTATAATCTCCCAGTTTAGTGGCCTATAGTACCTGGAACTTTCTTTTTTGTAATATTTATCATGCTTGTATTTATTTTTTAAATGTCTGCTTTTCCCATTAAAGTATATGTTTCATGAAAGCAGGACAAATGTATGTCTTCACTGAGCTGCTGTATTTTACACCTACCAAAATGACTGGCGTGAGCCAGGTGCTCAACATGTATTTATTAAATGGAAGAAATCCATATTCTTCTTTAATGTTGATTGTAATGACATATGTGGTATATCTGCTATGTGCCAGATACTATACTAGGTGATAAAAGATTACGGAAAGCATCCTAACCATTCAAAGTCTTATGTGGGACTCTGCTTTTCTTTGAAAAGGTTTTTTCCTTTAAATATTTCTTTTTTTTTCCAAACTTGAGATCTAATAACTTAATAGCTATTTCTCAATTTATAAAAAATTTTTTAAGTTCCAAATAGTAAGCAACAATGACAAAACTTTTTATTTTTAAAGCTTTTTGTATTTCAGAATTGCAAGTAAGAGATTAAAGACGTGTATAATATAACCTTATTTGGAGATTACTGCCCTGAGGAAGTATTTTTGTTGCTTTCTATTTTGAACTCCACTTACATTAATTAAATATTATTATTTATTTGATTATTCAGCAAGTATTTATTGAACATTTAGTATATGTCAGGTGCAGTTCTACTGTCAGGGGATACAATAGCAAATAAAATAAAGTTCTGCTATCATGGAGAGATGATAGTATTACAGGTAAATGCAGGCCCGTAATCCCTTATCTAAAATCTGGGGGCCAGGTATGTTTTTGGAATTCAGATTTTTTTCAAATTTTAATAGGTTAATTTAGGCATATTCTGTGTTACTTAATATCCCTATCCCATGGTCTTGTAGTACCTTGTAATTATACAGATTAATATTTCTGCAACAAAATGTATGAATTTTCACATTAATTGTGATAAATAAGGACTATAAATAGTCTCATGTCAATTCAGGTCAGATCAGATTTTGCTGCTGAATGAGTCAAGTCAGGACCGATTATGCCACCTATTCAGTTATGGAAAAACGTTGGCCTTTAGAGAATTTCAAGTAAGGGATAATGTGTCTGCAATATAACATCAGCTAATTGCTTTGATATAATAAAAATTAGGGCAAGAAAAGAGAAAGAAAGATACAGCAGGGTAAGGAGATGATTACATGGGAACTCAACTAATATTTGGCTGGTTCTTAAGATACCTAAAGTAAAAGACCCATAGTATTACAGATTGATACTTTAAAAGTATATAATCACAGATCTTTTAATATTAATACAAACTTGAACCTGAAAAAAATGTGTTGACAACTTTGCCTTAGCTCATGTCCACTAATGAAGACATTTAATAGAAATAAGCTAACTCTTAAAAGGTAACTCTATAGTCAGTTTTAGTAACATAATTTTAAACAACTGGTTATTTGTTACATGCCTTTACAGTTTTAATCGTGAGGGCTGTTTCCTGCCACCAGCATTTTTCTGTACTATCTTCATTTTGTCTGTTTTGGTATACTGTCAAAATGCTAGAGCAGTATTGGTTCAACTTAATTAGAAAAATAAAATCACACAGAATATTTCAAAGAGAAATATAAATGATACCTAGAATTTTCCCCCACTATTAGCAATTTTTAAAAAAGATTTTATTTATTTATTTTTCAGAGAGACAGAGAGAGAGAACAAGCAGGAGGGGAGCAGCAGGCAGAGGGAGAAGGAGGCTCCCTGCTGAGCAAGGAGCCCAATGTGAGGCTTAATCCCAGGACCCTGGGATCATGACCTGAGCCAAAGGCAGGCACTTAAACCACTGAGCCACCCAGGTGCCCCAGTTTAATAGTATAATTAAACTGTATTTTAATATATACTTTTGTAGATTAAAGTTTAATTATCAAGATCTTAGTGGATAACATGGAATTTTGTGTTTCTGTAAAGGGGTGATTTTTTTGATTTCTGAGTTTTCTTGAGCTACTTTGTTATGAAGTCAACTTACTCTTAAAATCGAATTTGCTCATTCATCCTCTAGACAATAGCTTGATAACCTAATCTAAATTTGATGTTTAGCACAAAGATCAGCATTGTTATTTTGTATCATTCATTATTGTATTTAAAATGGATGTTGTGTCTATAAAGAACTTAGCAAACTCAACACCCAAAGAACAAACAATCCAATCAAGAAATGGGCAGAGGACATGAACAGACATTTCTGCAAAGAAGACATCCAGATGGCCAACAGACACATGAAAAAGTGCTCCATATCACTTGGCATCAGGGAAATACAAATCAAAACCACAATGAGATATCACCTCACACCAGTCAGAATGGCTAAAATCAACAAGTCAGGAAATGACAGATGCTGGCGAGGATGCGGAAAAAGGGGATCCCTCCTACACTGTTGGTGGGAATGCAAGCTGGTGCAGCCACTCTGGAAAACAGCATGGAGGTTCCTCAAAATGTTGAAAATAGAACTGCCCTATGACCCAGCAATTGCACTACTGGGTATTTACCCTAAAGATACAAACGTAGTGATCCAAAGGGGCACGTGCACCGGAATGTTTATAGCAGCAATGTCCACCATAGCCAAACTATGGAAAGAACCTAGATGTCCATTAACAGATGAATGGATCAAGAAGATGTGGTATATATACACAATGGAATACTATGCAGCCATCAAAAGAAATGAAATCTTGCCATTTGCGACAACATGGATGGAACTAGAGCGTATCATGCTTAGCGAAATAAGTCAAGCAGAGAAAGACAACTATCGTATGATCTCCCTGATATGAGGAAGTGGTGATGCAACATGGGGGCTTAAGTGGGTAGGAGAAGAATCAATGAAACAAGATGGGATTGGGAGGGAGACAAACCATAAGTGACTCTTAATCTCACAAAACAAACTGAGGGTTGCTGGGGGGAAGGGGTTTGGGAGAAGGGGGTGGGATTATGGACATTGGGGAGGGTATGTGCTTTGGTGAGAGCCGTGAAGTTTGTATACCTGGTGATTCACAGACCTGTACCCCTGGGGATAAAAATACATGTTTATAAAAAATAAAAAATTTAAAAAAAAAAGAAAAGAAAAGAAAGAGAGAGAAAAATAAATCTATAAATTTAGTCTCTACTAAAGAGACTACTACTCTCTACTAAAGGGCAAGTTGCTTCAATGCCCATGACATTATGTCCAGGAAAAAAAAATTCCCCTACAGCAAAAATATGTCTCATTTGTGCCTTACTGGGTACTTTATTAAATCATACTATTTATATATTTTAAAAAAATACTACTTACATAATATTGGACCTATTCAGTCAAAGTGATTCTCTAAAGTGTATTAAAATAAATAATTGTTCAGCCAAAGTGATTCTCTAAAATGTATTAAAATAAATAATTGTAAACTATCAAAAAAATTTTTTAAAAAATGGATGTTGTGTAAAACCTCAAATGTTATTTGCATTCCATTAAGTGTTTAATAAATCCTGTTGCTCTGATTGTTATTATAATAATAGAATTGTGAAAGGGAAGAACCTGAAAGAAGATAAGCTTTGGAGAGAGAAGGAATAATATAATCGATAGGATGCTGTCATAAGTCTAGAACCCCAGAGCATCTCGATGCTAATGTCCCTACTAAAAAACTTAAGAAATTATATTTCAAATACTGTTTTTTCATTTATCATTATTAGAAATGTATACATGTGTAAGGAATTTAGAGATTATAAAAAGAGAAGAAACATTCATTTATCATTTATTTTAAAGAAATGAATATTTAATGGATTTAAATAAATTTTAATTAACTATATTTTCTGTAAGACATAGATAGAACATGTATATATTTTTAAAGGTTTATTTATTTGAGAGAGAGAAAGAGAGCACAAGCAGGGGGCAAGGGCAAAGGGAGAGGGGGATTTGGCATGTATATGATTAAGCTTTAGATTGGACTACTCCAGTCGATATAAAACTAGTAATTCAGGGACTCTGACTGTGTTTGGTGTGATACAAGGACTGTGTCTTTCTTACCTGTATCTGTCATGGCTTTTATTGTGTTCAATATTGGAAAGTAAGACAATTGTAGGAATGCTCACAATACTGACTCCATCTTTGTTCCTTCATTTTGTTCATGTTCACTGGATGATCTTTCTTGGAGCTGTGTGTTTCTGGTTCTTTGGAGATTAATATACATAACTTAGAAATGCCCTTAGATGGGGGGAAGCTTGCTTTGACCTCCCATGAATCCAATAAAGATAACAGTCTTTCTCTTTTCTGATGCAAAGGTGGTACCACAAGATCCAATTCAAGATTAGCTGTTAATTAGGTGCATGCAAAGCCTGTGAGTGCATGCAGACCCTTTGATCTCACTATAGTGCCCTTCTGCCCTTCTGCACATTCTGTCACACTCTAAAATCTGTGGACAAAGGTCTAGACTTTGTGGAGAATAGCTATATGGTACCTGAATTGTCATCTGCCTGCCACCCCCCTCAGTAAGTTCTACCTGGTAAAACTCTATGTAACTTGTATGGAGTTTCATTTTCTTGTCTCAAAGTGCCTTGTATCTCTTTTTTATTGATTGATTGATTGATTGATTTGATACCAACTCTTTATTTACATTTTAGTTAATTAACATATAGTATAATATTGGTTTCAGAAATGAAATTTAGTGACTCATCACTTACCTATAACACCCAGTACTCATCACAGTAAGTGCTGTCCTTTATACCCATCACCCATTTGGCCTATCCCCCATCCATCCTCCAGCAACTCCCAATTTGTTCTCTAAAGTTAAAAGTCTCTTATGGTTTGCCTTTCTCTGTCTTTTTTTTCTCCATCCCCTCTGTTACTCTGTTTTGTTTCTTAAATTCCACATGCGAATGAAATCATATGGTATTTGTCTTTCTTTGACTGACTCATTTCGCTTAGCATGATACGCTCTAGCTCTATCTACATCATTGCAGATGTCAAGATTTCATTCTTTTTGATGGCTGAGTAATAGTCCATTGAATATATGTACCACATCTTCTTTATCCATGAATCAATCAATGGACATTTGGGGTCTTTCAATAATTTGGCTATTGTTGATAATGCTGCTATAAATGTCAGGATACATGTGCCCCTTTGGATAAGTATGTTTGTATCCTTGGGTAAATACCTAGTAGCGTAATTGCTGGATTGTAGGGTAACCCAATTTTTAACTTTTTGAGAAACCTCCATACTGTTTTCCAGAGCGGTTGTACTATCAAAGTACCTTCTCAGTTTGGGGGATACTTTACTGTCTCTCTCCCATCTTCTAACAACAGTGTGGAAATGAATTATTGTATATAGCATTTCAAAATAAGAAGCCTTTTTTTCCATAGAATTTATGTACTGGGGGCGGGGGGTGGTAGGCAAGATAACTATTAAAGTATGGGTTTACTTTGAATAAGTAAGTATATCTTTTTGCATTTTATTTCAGGACTGACTTGCTTAGAGAAAGTCAAATAGGGTTTTTGAATTAGGTAAGGCCAAGCTGAAACAAGAGAGAAAAGATTGATTTTACTAAATGTGAGCTGAAGACAGGCTCAGGCATAAAGTATATTATGAAAGGAGGCTAAGAAGTAAGATGTGGAATTAGAGGGATAAGACAGACAGTGCTGGTAGAAAAGTGGGTCAGCTTTGAGATGTCAGCAAAAGAAAACCAGAGAGGAATCTATCTTCAGGTGAGAGAAACCAGAGCAGGGTTTGAATTATACAACACAGACTGAGTATTAGGCATGGTCAGCTTGTACAGAGCCAAAATTTCCAATTTGTAACTAAAACTCATTCCTGGCTACAGTGCATATCCACTGGGACTACTTGGATTACAGAAACAGATTTGGTCTACCATTTCATAAAGAAACAAAAATATTAGGAAGGAATGGAGATACCCAATTCAGTATGTTTTAATTGAGCCTCTCTTACGTGGTGGTGATGGGAAAAATTAGACAACGTCCAAAACAGTGATGTTAATGAGAAGAATGTGGATTAATGCAGGAAAGAGCAGTTATTTGTCACACTTTTTCTTAGCTATTTTTTTTTTAAGTAATCTCTACACCTAATGTGGGGCTTAAATTTATGACCCCAGGATCAAGAGTCACATGCTCTACTGACTGAAATAGCCAGCACCCCAGCGTTTTATGTCCCTCAATACATTGTAGGGTCCTCAAGAGTGAGGGAGAATCATGTCTTATTTTTCTTTTTTTTTTTTTTTTTTTTTTTAAGATTTTATTTATTTATTTGACAGAGAGAGATCACAAGTAGGCAGAGAGGCAGGCAGAGAGAGAGAGAGGAGGAAGCAGGCTCCCTGCTGAGCAGAGAGCCCGACGCGGGACTCGATCCCAGGACCCTGAGATCATGACCTGAGCCGAAGGCAGCGGCTTAACCACTGAGCCACCCAGGCGCCCTATTTTTCTTTTTATATTTAGCAGCTGGCACGTAGGAAGTGTTCAATTAATTATTGAAAGAAGAATGTAAATTCAAAAGCATGTACTAGGATATAAATACAGTGAAAGGACACAGATGGGGGTAGAGAAAGCTTGGTTAGCACTCAAGGTGGGAAGACTGGAGTGAATTCCCAATATAGGAACAGTGAGAAGGTTAAGCAGAGGGTTTCTGTTATATTATAGGGCACTTCTAAAGAGTGAAGGAGTTCAGAACAAGTCTCCCCAAAACGTGCCACTTTCGTATGTGAACAGTCCACATACGAAAGTGATCTGAAGGCAATCAAGATCCTGCTGCCTCAGAAGAAACTTCTGCACTTAACTACCTAGAAGAATCTAAATTAGGTGTTTCCCAGAATAAGAATTATTACCAGAGATAAATTTTATCTGAGTGGCCCATCTATATGGCAGGGCAAACATCTAATTATGAAACATCTGCTCTTCTTACTGTCTATAATTACCTTCCTTCCCTTTGAAGTCCCAGGCTTCTACCCCATTCTTTAGCTCAGGATGGCACATACACCTCATTTTACCTTTCTATTTTGAACCTTTTATGTATGTGGGATTTCCATATGAATGAAATTAAATTTTATTTTCTCCTGTTAATCTGTCTATTGTCAGCTTAATTCTTAAAAAACCAGCTGGGAGAATCTCTGGAGGGGTGCCTGGGTGGTGCAGTTGTTAAGTGTCTGCCTTTGGCCTTGGTCATGATCCCAGGGTCCTGGGATCAAGCCCCGCATCAGGCTCCCTGCTCAGCGAGAAGCCTGCTTCTCCCTCTCCCACTCCACCTGCTTGTGTTTCCTGTCTAACTGTGTCTTTCTCTGTCAAATAAATAAAATCTTAAAAAAAAAAAAAAAAGGCTAGAGGAAGATTTTTTCTTCCCAACAGAAGATAAGATTATGTACGTTGGGTAGTACTAGGTGTTCAGAAGATCATAAATGCCAGAATGAATTTTCTTTTATTCTGTAGGTATTGAAGGGGTCATTGAGGTATTTTGAGGAGGGTGAAGATATGAAGGATTTTGTAAAGAATATTAAAATAGCACTGGTGAGTTCAATAGATGGGAATAGGAGAGAGTGTTCCAGCTTCATCTTCCACTTTATTCTTTCCTACATTCTCTTGGAACTTTGCTGTTCCACAAAGTGACAGTGTACAAGAACATCCCCAGGCCTTTACTCAGTCTCTTTACTTAGCCTATACTCTTTTGTTCCCCTTTTCCAGTTCTTCTGTTAGAATTAATTGTTTCTGTCTCTAAGGATGATAACTCTGTTATAACATTTTTTTTTCTTATGATAGCATTATTATTATTTTTTATTAGGTATCTTCATGTCTGGACTAAAAATGCCAGAAAACTAGGCCAATCATCTTGTGTTTCCCATGGGGTTTTGCAGCTGTAGGTCTAAGGAATCTTTAGTGCAAATGGATTCATTGAGAACATGTTTATGAAGTACTTACTATGTGATAGTTATTGTGCTGATTCTTAGGGTACAGAGATGAAAGACACTTAGATTCTGGAAAACTTGAAATCACTACTGTGAATTTGATGGTTCCTTAATACTTAAAGACTTTTCTTTTTTTTTAGTATATGTGCTACCAAAGCGAGCACAAGACTTTTTTTTTTTTTTAAAAAAAGATTTTATTTATTTATTTGACAGATTGAGAGCACAAGTAGGCAGAGAAGCAGACAGAGGTAGAGGGAGAAGCAGGCTCTCCACTGAGCAGGGAGCCTGATACAGAGCTTGAACCCAGGACCCTGGGATCACAACCCAAGCTGAAGGCAACCACTCAACTGTCTGAACCACCCAGGTGCCCCTTTGAAGACTTTTCTGATGATATTTATGGTGATGTTAAAGAATGTTACTTTTTGATATTATTTAATGAAATGTGTCCACTGCATCACTTAATATATTCAAAATGATCAGTGTATAATGTTGTGAAATCATGTGTAGATAGAAGATTGATTCAGAGTGCAAGGTAGAGTGATACATGTTTATGTAATAAAGCATGAAAACTTTACTGAGGTTCAGATACTATTGTGCAACTAATTTTTAGGGAACTTTTAGTCAAATTTTGATATACTATCACAGGAGAGTATCTACAATATCTAAAAAGGATATTAAAATACTCTTCCCTTTTCCAGTTACATATCTGTGTGACACTGATTTTTTTCATATACATCAATCAAAATAACCTAGTGCTGCAAATGGAATATCACAGCAGATTGAAGTTTCCAGGCTGTCTTCAGTTAAGCCAAACATCAGAGATTTGCAGAAATGTAAAACAGTGCCTCTTTTCTCACTATTTTTGTATCTGAAAATACAGTTCTTTGAAATAAAAATATTTAGGGCAGGGGTGCCTGGGGGACTCAGTCAGTTAAACGTATACCTTTGGCTCAGGTGTCCTGGGATTGAGCCCCGCATTGGGGGGGGGGGGGTCCCTGCTCAGTGGGGAGTTTGCTTCTGCTTCTCCCTTTGCCCCTCCCCTGGCTTATGCTCTCTCTCTCTAAAATAAATAAATAAATAAAATCTTAAATAATATTTAGGCTAATATATAATGGGCTAAAGTGTTATACTTACCATTTTTTACCATTTTTAAGTGTACAGTTCAGTGGCATTCAGTACATTCACATTGTTGCACAGCCATCAATAACCACCCATCTCCAGTACTTTTTCATCACAGTAAGAACTGTGTAACCATTAAATACTAAATCCATTCCAACCTTCCCCATAGCCGCTTACAGCCAGCATTCTACTTTTTGAATTTGAATTTTTGAATTTGAATTTGACTGTTCTATGTACCTCATATAAGTGAAATCATATAGGATTTGTCTTTTTGTGACAGGCTTATTTCACTTAGCATAATGTTCTCAAGGTTCATCCATGTTGTAGATGTGTCAAGATTTTCTTCCTTTTTAAGGGGAGAGTGGTATTTCATTGTGTACACATATCACATTTTGCTTATCTGTTCATTTGTTTGTGGATACTTGGGTTGCTTCCACATTGCACTTATTGTGAATAATACTGCTGTGAACATGAGTGTATAAATATATGTTCAAGTATGTACCTAGAATTGAAAGTGCTGGATCATGAGATAATTCAGTTTCTAATTTTGGGGGTGGGGTATTTCCATACTAATAAACAAATAGGTTTTTTTCTGTTCTAATTTCTAATGCTATAAATATCAGTAGATACAATCCACATAAAGGAAGTGCTCTTATATCCTCAATTTTTAAGAGAGTGAGCATCCTGAGGGTTAAAAGTTTGAGAATCAGTGGTCTAGTGAAAGGAGTGAAGTAGAGAGATCTGTTAGGAAGTTACTATAAGTAGATAAGTAGATAAGTTGCTTATAGAAGAATGGGAAGGGTGGTATGAAGAATCTGTCATATGAAGAGAACTTGGGAGAATCTGGAAATATATGTGACCTTGAGAAAAGAAGCTTTTAGAGAAGACTCAGTAGCTTTCTTTGAATATTTGAAGGTCTCCTGTAGAAAAGGGATTAGGTTTATATTTTGTGACATTGTGTGTGTATGTTGTGGGGGGTGTGATGGTGGCAGATGGTATGAGGAATCAATTTTAGCTCATAATAAAGAATTTTCTAAGGTAATAATTCGAAGATGGAACTGGCTAAGGTAGGGGTGTAGTGGGTTTCTAAACTAGAAAGCTGGTGTAGAGTTTTGTTGGGTGTTTTTTCTTTTCTTTCTTGTTTGGTTGGTTTCAGGAGTAGACGTTAGTGATTTATGTGTCTGATAGCCATTTATATGTCTTCATTGGAGAAGTCTCTGTTTATATCTTCTGCCCATTTTTTGATATGCTTGTCTGTTTTGTGTGTGTTGAGTTTGAGGAGTTCATTATAGATCCTAGATATCAACCTTTTGTCTGTACTGTCATTTGCAAATATCTTCTCCCATTCCATGGGTTGCCTCTTTGTTTTTTTGACTGTTTCCTTTGCTGTGCAGAAGCTTTTGATTTTGATGAAGTCCCAAAAGTTTATTTTCGCTTTTGTTTCCTTTGCCTTTGGAGACATATCTTGAAAGAAGTTGCTGTGACTGATATCGAAGAGATTACTGCCTATGTTCTCCTCTAGGATTCTGATGGATACCTGTCTCACGTTGAGGTCTTTTATCCATTTTGAGTTTATCTTTGTGTATGGTGTAAGGGAATCGTCGAGTTTCATTCTTCTACATATAGCTGTCCAGTTTTCCCAGCACCATTTATTGAAGAGACTGTCTTTTTTCCACTGTATATTTTTTCCTGTTTTGTCGAAGATTATTTGACCATAGAGTTGAGGGTCCATATCTAGGCTCTCTACTCTGTTCCACTGGTCTATGTGTCTGTTTTTATGCCAGTACCATGCTGTCTTGGTGATCACAGCTTTGTAGTAAAGCTTGAAATCAGGTAACGTGATGCCAAGACATACAAATGGCTATCAGACACATGAAAAAATGTTCATCATCACTAGCCATCAGGGAGATTCAGATTAAAACCACATTGAGATATCACCTTACACCAGTTGGAATGGCCAAAATTAACAAGACAGGAAATAACATGTGTTGGAGGGGATGTGGAGAAAGGGGAACCCTCTTACACTGTTGGTGGGAATGTAAGTTGTTGCAGCCTCTTTGGAGAACAGTGTGGAGATTCCTCAAGAAATTAAAAATAGAACTTCCCTATGACCCTGCAATTGCACTGCTGGGTATTTACCCCAAAGATACAGATGTAGTGAAAAGAAGGGCCATCTGTACCCCAATGTTTATAGCAGCAATGGCCACGGTCGCCAAACTGTGGCAAGAACCAGGATGCCCTTCAACGGACGAATGGATAAGGAAGATGTGGTCCATATACACTATGGAGTATTATGCTTCCATCAGAAAGGATGAATACCCAACTTTTGTAGTAACATGGACGGGACTGGAAGAGATTATGCTGAGTGAAATAAGTCAAGCAGAGAGAGTCAATTACAATATGGTGCCGCTTCCAGTCCGTGACGGCGACGAGAGAAGAATTAGGCACAAACAAGTCAGCTGCAAAAGACTGGGAGCAGGGGACAACAGTCGTAAAGGACTGCTGCCACGAGCAACTCCACAGTCTCACTTTTATTAGATAGAAAACAATAGCCAACAGAAGGATTGATGAAGGTCACACGTTAGTCACGTCTTGCAGGCCAGCAAGGAGGAGGGTGAGGTTTATAGTTAACCAAGCACATTCAAAGGACTCATCTAACTAACAACGAGCACTTGTGGGAAGAGAAAGGAGCAATCACGAAAAAGGGAAGCAGGCGGTTTTCTTTCCACCCTGAGCTGACCGGGTGTTCCGGGGTGCTCGGCTTCCCTGAAGCAGGCGGCGTTCGGCCCTGAGCGAGCATCCCCAGCTGCCCAGCTTCACGGTCGTACATCGTCCTTCTCCCCAAGACCTGTTGTCAGTATCAGTGTTTCTTAAGGCCATATCTAAATGTGCTTGGCAACTAGTAAAATCCTCCAGGGGTTACAGTTTAAGTAACAAATTGTTCCGAGGGGCAGCAGCAATATGGTTTCACTTATTTGTGGAGCATAACAAATAGCATGGAGAACATGGGGAATTAGAGAGGAGAAGGGAGTTGGGGGAAATTGGAAGGGGAGGTGAACCATGAGAGACTATGGACTCTGAAAAACAATCTGAGGGGTTTGAAGTGGCGGGTGGGTGGGAGGTTGGGGTACCAGGTGGTAGGTATTATAGAGGGCACGGATTGCATGGAGCACTGGGTGTGGTGAAAAAATAATGAATACTGTTATGCCGAAAATAAATTAAAAATAGATTTAAAAAAAAAGAAGTTAATGATTCATCACTTACATACTTACATATAACACCCAGTGCTCATCATAACATGTGCTCTTCTTAATATCCATGACCCATTTAGCCCAACACCCACCCACCTCTCTTCCAGCAACCCTCACTTTGTTCTCTATAGGTAAGAGTCTCTTATGGTTTGCCTTCCTCTCTGTTTTTACCTTATTTTATTTTTCTTCCCCTTCCCATATATTCATTGGTTTTATTTCTTAAATTCCACATATGAGTGAAATCATATAGTATTTGTCTTTCTCTGCTTAGCATTTTGCTTAGCATAATACACTCTAGTTGCGTTCACATTATTGCCAATGGCAAGATATCATTCTTTTTGATGGCTGAATAATTTTCCATTGTATATAGCTGTACCACATCTTCTTTATCCATTCATTAGTCGATGGACATTTGGGCTCTTTCCATAATTTGGTCATTGTTTATAATGCTGCTATAAATATCAGGGTGCATGTGCCCCTTTGAATCAGTATTTTTGTATCCTCCGAATAAATATGTAGTAGTGCAATTGCTGGGTTGTAGGGTAGTTCTATTTTAAACTTTTTGAAGAATGTCTATACTCTTTTCCAGAGTGGCTGCACCAATTTGCTTTCACACCAACAATATAAGAAGGTTCCCCTTTCTCTCCTTCATCACCAACATCTGTTGTTTCCTGTGTTGTTAATTTTAGCCATTCTGACAGGTATGAGGTGGTATCTTATTGGGGTTTTGATTTGTATTTTACTGATGATGAGTGATGTTGAGCATTTAAAAAAATTTTTTTTTATTTTTTTATTAACATATAGTGTATTATTAGCTCCAGGGCTACAGATCTGTGAATTGCCAGGTTTACACACTTCACAGCACTCATCATAGCACATACCCTCCCCAATGACCATAACTCCACCACGCTCTCCCTCCCCCCCTCCCCCCCAGCAACCCTCAGTTTGTTTTGTGAGATGAAGTCTCTTACAGTTTGTCTCTCTCCCGATCCCATCTTGTTTCATTTATTCTTTTCCCCCTAAACCCCCCACATTGCATCTCCACTTCCTCATATCAAGGAGATCATATAATAGTTGTCTTTCTCCAATTGACTTATTTCGCTAAGCATGATACCCTCTAGTTCTATCCACATCATCGCAAATGGCAAGATTTCATTTCTTTTGATGGCTGCATGGTATTCCATTGTGTGTGTGTGCATGCGCGCGTGTGTGTATATATAAAATATATACCACATCTTCTTTATCCATTCATCCGTTGATGGACATCTGGGTTCTTTCCATAGTTTGGCTATTGTGGACATTGCTGCTATAAACATTCGGGTGCACATGCCCCTTTGGATCACTACATTTGTATCTTTAGGATAAATACCCAGTAGTGTGATTGCTGGGTCATAGGGTAGCTCTATTTTCAACTTTTGAGGAAGCTCCATGCTGTTTTCCAGAGTGGTTGCACCAGCTTGCATTTTCCACCAACAGTGTAGGAAGGTTCCCCTTTCTCCGCATTCTCTCCAGCATCTGTCATTTCCTGACTTGTTAATTTTAGCCATTCTGACTGGTGTGAGGTGGTATCTCATTGTGGTTTTGATTTGTTTTTCCCTGATGCCGAGTGATGTGGAGCACTTTTTCATGTGTCTGTTGGCCATCTGGATGTCTTCTTTGCAGAAATGTCTGTTCATGTCCTCTGCCCATTTCTTGATTGGATTATTTGTTCTTTGGGTGTTGAGTTTGATAAGTTCTTTATAGATTTTGGATACTAGCCCTTTATGTGATATGTTGTTTGCAAATATTTTCTCCCATTCTGTCAGTTGTCTTTTGGTTTTGTTAACTGTTTCCTTTGCTGTGCAAAAGCTTTTGATCTTGATGAAGTCCCAGTAGTTCATTTTGCCCTTGCTTCCCTTGCCTTTGGCGATGTTCCTAGGAAGAAGTTGCGCGGCTGAGGTCGAAGAGGTTGCTGCCTGTGTTCTCCTCAAGGATTTTGATGGATTCCTTTCTCACATTGAGGTCCTTCATCCATTTTGAGTCTATTTTCGTGTGTGGTGTAAGGAAATGGTCCAGTTTCATTTTTCTGCATGTGGCTGTCCAATTTTCCCAACACCATTTGTTGAAGAGATTGTCCTTTTTCCATTGGACATTCCTTCCTGCTTTGTTGAAGATTAGTTGACCATAGAGTTGAAAGTCTATTTCTGGGCTCTCTATTCTGTTCCATTGATCTATGCGTCTGTTTTTGTGCCAGTACCATATTGTCTTGACAATGACAGCTTTGTAATACAGCTTGAAGTCTGGAATTGTGATGCCACCAACTTTGACTTTCTTTTTCAGTAATCCTCTGGCTACTCAAGGTCTTTCTGGTTCCATATAAATTTTAGGATTATTTGTTCCATTTCTTTAAAAAAAATGGATGGGACTTTGATAGGGATTGCATTAAATGTGTAGATTACTTTAGGTAGCATAGACATTTTCACAATATTTGTTCTTCCAATCCATGAACATGGAACATTTTTCCATTTCTTTGTGTCTTCCTCAATTTCTTTCATGAGTACTTTATAGTTTTCTGAGTATAGATTCTTTACCTCTTTGGTTAGGTTTATGCCTAGGTAACTTATGGTTTTGGGTGCAATTGTAAATGGGATTGACTCCTTAATTTCTCTTTCTTCTTTCTTGTTGTTGGTGTAAAGAAATGCAACTGATTTCTGTGCGTTGATTCTATTTCGTGACACTTTACTGAATTGCTATACAAGTTCTAGCAGATTTGGAGTGGAGTCTTTTGGGTTTTCCACATATAGTATTATATCATCTGCAAAGAGTGATAGTTTGACTTCTTTGCCAATTTGGATGCCTTTAATTCCTTTTTGTTGTCTGATTTTTTAGTACTATGTTGAATAGCAGTGGTGATAATGGACATCCCTGACGTGTTCCTGACCTTAGTGGAAAAGCTCTCGGTTTTTCTCCATTGAGAATGATATTCACGGGGGGGTTGAGCATTTTTTTATGTGTCTGTTAGCCCTTTGTTTGTCTTTTTTGGAGAACTCTTTATTCCTGTTTTCTGCCCTTTTCTTAACTGTACTATTCTTCTTTTTTTTAGGTATTGAGTTTGATAAGTACTTTATAGATTTTGGATATTAGCCCTTTATCCTATATTTCATTTGCAAATATCTTGTCCCATCCCAATTGGCTGCCTTTTAGTTTTGTTGATTGTTTCCTTCACTGTGCAGAAGTTTTTTATCTTGATGAAGTTCCAATAGTTCATTTTTTTTTTTTTTGCTTTTGTTTCCCTTGCCTCTGGAGATACATGTAGAAAGAAGTTGCTACAATCAAGGTCAAAGAAGTTTCTGCCTGTGTTCTTCTCTAGGGTTTTGATGGTTTCTTGTCTTACATTTAGGCCTTTCATCCATTTTGAGTGTATTTTTGTGTCTGGTGTAAGAAAGTGGTCCATTTATATTCTTCAGATGTTACTGTCCAGTTTTTCCAACACGAATTGTTGAAGAGACTGTCTTTTTTCCATTGGATATTCTTTCCTGTTTTGTTGAAAATTAGTTCACCATAGAGTTGTGGGTTACCATTTCTGGATTATCTATTCTGTTCCATTGATTTATGTGTTTTTGTGACAGTACCGATTACAGATTTGTGATAGAGCTTGAAGTCCAGGATTAGAGGCCACCAGTTTTGGTTTTCTTTTTCAACACTCCTTTGACTATTCAGAGTCTTCTGTTTCCATACACATTTTAGAATTTTTTTTCTAGCTCTATAAAAAATGCTGGTGTTATTTTGATAGGGATTGCATAGAATATGTAGATTGCTTTGGATAATATAGACATTTTAACAGTATTTGTTCTTCCAATCCATGAGCATGAAATGTTTTTACATTTCTTCATATCTTTAATTTCTTTCATAATTGTTCTGTAGTTTTTGGAGTACAGATCTTTTACTTCTTTGGTTAGGTTTATTCTTAGACACTTATGGATTTTGGTGCAGTTGTAAGTGGGATTAATACCTTGGTTTCTCTTTCTGCTGCTTCATTATTGGTGCTAGAAATTCAACAGATTTCTGTATGTTGATTTTATATATTATGACTTTGCTGAATTCCTGTGCGAGTTCTAGCAATTTTTTTGGTGGAGTCCTCAGGTCTTCTACATTGATTATCACATCATCTGCAAAGAGTAAATGTTTGACTTCTTTCTTCCCAATTGGATGCCTTTTATTTCTTTTTGTTGTCTGATTGCTGAGGCTAGGTCTTCTAGTACTGTATTGAACAACAGTGGTGAGAATAGACATCCCTCTCATGTTCCTTACTTTAGGCAGAAAGCTCTCAGTTTGTCCTCATTGAGGATGGTATTAGCTGTGTTTCTTTCATATGTGGCCTTTGTGGTGTTGAGGTATATTCCTTCTATCCCTACTATCTTGATGGTTCTTATCAAGAAAGGATGCTGTATTTTGCCAAATGTGTTTTCTGTATTTTTTGAGAGGATCATATGGTTCTTAAACTTCCTTTTATTTATGTGATGTGTCACATTAATTGATTTGCAAATACTGAACCACCTTTGCAGCCCAGGAATACAGCCCATTTGCTCATGGTAAATAATCCTGTTAGTATACTCTTGAATTCAGTTAACTAGTCTCTTGTTAATTGAATTCAAGAGTACATTAACAGGATGATGATGATGATGATGATGATGATTTTGCATCCATGTTTATCAGGGATATTGGTCTATAAGTCTCCTTTTTTAGTGGGATCTTTGTCTGGTTTGGGGAACAAGGTAATACTGGCCTCATAGAATGAGTTTTCAAGTTTTCCTTCCTTTTCTATTATTACTATTTTTTTAAATAACTTCAGAAGAAGAGGTATTAATTCTTTTTTAACTATGTGGTAGAATTCCTGTGGGAAGCCATTTGGCCCTGGACTCTGGTTTGTTGGGAAATCTTTTATTGCTGATTCAGTTACTTTGCTGATTATGGATGTGTTCAGGTTTCTATTTCTTCCTGCTTCAATTTTTGTAGTTTATCCAAATAATTTATTCATGTCTTCCAGATTACCCAATTTGTTGGTATATAATTGCTCATTCTCTTATAATTGTTTGCATTTCTTTGGTATTGGTTGTAATCTCTCTTCTTATATTTGTGATTTTATTTATTTGGGTTCTTTCTTTTTTCTTTTTTTAAGTCTGGCTTGTGGTTTATCAATTTTGTTAATTCTTTCAAGGAACCAGCTCCTAGTTTCATTTATCTATTCTCTTTCTCTCTCTATTTAAATTTCTGTATCACTATTTCTGTTCTAATCTTAATGATTACTCTTCTTCGGCTGATATTAGGCTTTATTTGCTGTTCTCTCTCCAGCTCCTTTAGGTGTAAGATTAGGTTGTATATTTGAGACTTTCCTTGATTCTTGAGGAAGGCCTGTATTGCTATATAATTACCACTTATGACTGCCTTTACTGTATTCCAAAGGTTTTGGACTGTCATGTTTTCATTTTCATTTACTTCCATGTATTTCTTAATTTCTTTTTTTTCCTGGTTAACCCATTCATTCTTTAGTAGGATGTTTTTTGACCTCCGTGTATTTGTGGTCTTTCCAAATTTTCTATGACTTCAAGTTTTATAGCGTTGTGGTCTGAAAATATGCATGAAATAATCTCAGTCTTTTTGTACTGGTTGAGGCCTGATTTGTGACCCAGTATGTGATCTATCCTGGAGATTGTTCCATGTGCACTCGAAAAGAATGTGGATTCTGCTGCTTTAGGATGAAATACTCTGAATATATCTGTTAAGTCCATCTGGTCCAGTGTGTCTTTCAAAGCCATTGTTTCTTTGTTGATCTTCTGCTTAGATGACTTGTCCATTGCTATGAGTGGGGTGGTAAAGTCCCTTACTATTATTGTATTATTATCAATCTGTTTCTTTAAGTTTGTCATTAACTGATTTATATATTTGGTTGCTCCCAAGTTGGGGATATAAATATTTATAGTTGTTAGATTTTCTTGTTGGATAGAACACTTTATTATGATATAGTGCCCTTCTTCATCTCTTATTACCATCTTTGTTTTAAGATCTAGTTTGATATAAGTATGGCTACTCCAGCTTTCTTTTGATGTCCATTAGCATGATAGCTTGTTCTCTACCCCCTCAATTTCAATCTGGAGGTGTCTTTGGGTCTAAAGTGAGTCTTGTAAGCAGCATATGAATGCATCTTGTTTTTTATTGATTCTGACACCTATGTTCTTTGATTGGAGCATTTAGTCCATTTACATTCAGAGTAATTATTGATAGGTATGAATTTAATACCATTGTATTACCTATGAAGTCACTGTTTGTGTAGATTGTCTGTGTTTCTTTCTAATATTTGTTGCTTTTGGTCTCTGTTTCCTGCTCAAAGCATCCCCTTAATATTTCTTGCAAAGCTGGTTTAGTGTTCATGAACTCCTTTAGTTTTTGCTTGTCTTGGAAACTCTATCTCTCCTTCCATTCTGAATGACAGCCTTGTTGGATATAGTATTCTTGGCTGCACAGTTTTCCCATTTACCATGTTGAATACCATTCCATTTCTTTCTGGCCTGTCAAGTTTCTGTGGACAGGTCTGCTACTAACATTGTGTGTCTGCCCTTGTAGGTTATGGACCTTTTGTCCCTAGCTGCTTTCAGAATTCTCTCTTTATCTTTGTATTTTCCAAGTTTCACTATGATATGTCTTGGTGTTGACCTGTTTTTGTTGATTTTGAGGGGGCTTCTGTATGCCTCTTGGACTTGAATGCCTGTTTCCTTCCCTAGATTGGGAAGTTTTCAGCTATAATTTATTCAAACAAATCTTCTGCCCCTTTCCCCTTCTCTTCTTCTGAAATTCTTATGATATGGATATTATTGTGCTTTGTGGAATCTCTAAGTTCCCTAAGTCTGTATTCAGGATCTAATAGGTTCCCCCCCCCCCCTCTTCTTTTCACCTTCATTATTTTCCATAATTTTATCTTCTGTATCACCTGTTTATTCCTCTGTTTCTTCTATCCTTGTTATGATTACGTCCAATCAGTTTTGCATCTAGTTATAGTATTTTTTAGTTCAGCTTGACTAGCTTTTAGGTCTTTTATCTCCTCAGCAAGAGAAATCTGATGTCTTTTATGCTTCTTTCAAGCCTGGTTAGAATTGCTAGTATTCTTATGAGTGTTGTTCTAAATTCTTATTCAGGTATATTGCTTATATTTGTTTTGAGCAAATCTTTGGCTGTGATTTCTTCTTGATCTTTCTTTTGGGGAGAATTTCTCCATTTTGTCATTATGTCCAGATTATGTCTTTTGCATATTATGAAAGCTTGTTATGTTTCCTGCTCCTGAGAGTACGGTATTAAGAAGGGGGTCATACACTGTCCAGGGCCTGGCACTTCAGGAAGTTTTTCTGTGTGCACTCTGCTTTTGTGTTTTGGTTTCTCTTTCCCACAGGTCAGTCCTCTGCAGAGTTCCTCCTTGTTTGCTGTGAGGGGTCTTTGGACTTTTAACTAGGTGTGCTTTGATTTGTTTGTTAAGATAAGCCTGAAAACAAACAAACAAACCCTGATGTAAGAAAAGAGAAAAGGAAAAGGAGGAACAACAACAACAACAAACAAGCAGACAAAATACTATAAGCCTGATTCCAAAGAAAAAGAAAGAAGAAAAAAAGATTAGGAAAAAAAAAGGAAAAAAGAAAAAAACAGCCTGATCCGAAAAATGAGAAAAGGAAACAAAGCAACATACAAACAAATGAACAAAACCTGTAAGCCTGATTCCAAAGAAAAGGGGGGAGGGGAAAAAAAAAAAAAGTCTGGTCCTATTTCCACCAGAACTGAAACTGATGCTTTAGAACACTCTATGCTCATTTGATTTGGTACTTGCAAAGAGCCTGTGTTGGTCCTCTGGGGGAGAGACTCACTGCATTGGCTCGCAGTCAGACCTGCCCTGGTAAAGATGCCCCTGCCAGGCACAGGGGGCTGAGGTTTGCTGTAAGTGACTCCAGCCTCCACCGGGGGCACTGTGTTTCTCTCTGAAGTCTGATAGTGCTGGTGGGCAGGGTGGGGTGTGGTGGGGAAAATGGCATCACCCTGCTCTCTTCCCCAGAGAGGGGAATTCAGGGGTGAGATTATTCGGAAGGCCCTCATAGAAAGGAAAACAATCTGCCCTCCCCACCCCTGAGGTCCCAGGCTTCTGTCAGATTCCTGCTCAATCTGTCTGTGCCCAAGCCATTGTTCTCCTATGTTTTATCTATGGAGTGTGGCTGGGATTCAAAACTCCAAGTCTTAAAGGAGGAGAGCCTCACGGCACTGTGCCTGACACTTCTCTGTCTCAGAAAAGCAGTTGCAGGGCCACACTGGTGCCTGGAGTCTATGGTGAAGCACCGCGAAAAACTGTGATCAAGTTATCTGCCTTCTAAGTGAGCCTCTGTCCCAGCTTGTTCAACAGCTACTCAGTGGCACCTGGTGGGCCTTTTGTCCTGGGAGAGGCAAGGGACCCTTTTCCAAATGTACTCCAGGAAGGACCATGTTCTCTCCCAGTGCGACCTAAGGAATCCCCACCCACAGCATCTTGCAGGAACCCTACCTGCTGTTCTCCTCCCCTCTCTCTCTGACTTATCTCTGTGTAAAGGGCTCTCTTCCCTCTATGGTACAGTGGTTTTTCTCTTCCCCAATTCGCATCTCTGAACCTTGCATCTCCCTCTAATTGTGCAGATTATTTTCTTAATCTTATGATCAGTTTCCTAGTTGTTCAAAATGATTTGATGTTGGTCCAGCTGTGTTTGAGGGATGAAGAAAGCCCAGGGTTTCCTTGTTTCTCAGCCATCTCAAGTCTTGCCCTAGTTTAGAGTTTTTAAGTTAGAGTTTCTAAGCTAGAAAAACCGCTTGGAGAAGAGTTTTATTAAATGGTTAGCTGACCTAGAAGAACTCTGTAGCTTCATTTAATCCTGAAATTCTGTGAGTCTTCAGACACAGAAAGATGAAGTCTAGGATTTGCATGAAGGCATAGTGAGAAGTGGAGAGGATGGGGCCTCTTTAAAGGGAGTTAAAAGATCCTTGCAACCACCTTTTTAGACATACTAGGCCCTGGTTGTACTTCATGGAATATTTAGTCTCAGGTTACCTCCCAGCTTCTTGGACTCAGCCACAACATCAGCCACTTTCCTTCTCATTTTCTTTACTTACCAAGTTTAGAAATTTAAGATTGCTAGTGGCTAATGCTTGGATTAAGATTATTCTGGTAGAAGTAGAAAGAAACTGAATTCATGTGTGTGTGTCAGGGGCAGGGACGGTCATGTGTTTTTAGAGTGCAGAATGGTGGAGGATGTCAGAAATGTCAACATAAATAAATGGGTGACGAATATATGCAGGGTAATGTACATGCTTGCTGGATCTCATGTATATATATATATATGTGTATACACACACACACACACACACGTATATATATATATACTTTAAGATTTTATTTATTTGACAGAGAGAGAGAGAGTACAAATGGTGCGGGGGGGTGGTTGTGGGCAGAGGGAGAGGGAGAAGCAGGATCCACGTTGAGCAGAGAGCTTGGGGGACAGGGGCTTGATCCCAGGACTCTGGGATCATGACCTGAGCTGAAAGCAGAAGCTTAACCAACTGAGCCACCCAGCCACCCCTGGATTTTATTTTTTATCATATTTTTACTCGCTCTTATAGTGAGTTATAGGTGTTTTGTTTAAAGAAAATGTTAAATTTTGTTGTAAATGTTTAAAAAACCTCTATCTCTAATTACTCCCTCCCTGCTAGTCTTTTACATTCAGTCCACTGTCATCTGGATAGCTCATATTTTATAACACAACTTTAATTTTCACTGGAATTCCCAACTAAAAATAACTTTGAAAAATTTTTTATTTAAGACTCACAATAACCTAGTTTAGGTATATTACTTTCCCTGTTAAAAAAGTAAGGAACACTGAGATACAGAGAGGTTAAATGACTTGATCTAGTTGAGAGATAATTCAAGGTCTTCTGATGCCAAATCCTATCCTCATTTAGTCCCAAATAGTTTTAAAATTGTGCTTTGTTATACCCAAGGACTCAGAAAATGTCCTATTTATTTAAAAATTCTTAATTTGAAAAGTATATTAAGAAACACCACTCTTTCAAATGCATTGTTACTATATTAAATACTCCATAATCCACTGTTGTGCTTCCAAATTAACTTGTCTCTAGATAAGTCCCAGGAAAAAAACCTGTTCCTTTCATCCTCTTCATATATTAGAGACACTTATAAATGTGTCATCAATGAGCAAGGATATAATTCTGCACTGGTCTTTCAAAATATTTGGATTTTGCAGATGTGCACTCATGGTTCATTGTGCAGGTGAGGATATTACTTCAGGTAGTAGGTAGAGTGAAGGTACAGCTGCTCAACAGAGTCTCCCTTCATGGTATACTGCCACAATGTGGGACTAGTGAGCCAGTGACACGTCATATGATAGTAATATCATGATATGTGTAGTTCTGCAATCATAAGCATAAGAAGCTCTGCATCTGATTTTTGTATTTATGAAAACTAGTATCAGTGATTTGTTTTCTTTTTTAAAAGATTTATTTATTTATTTAGAGAGTGATTGGGAGGAGAGGCTGAGGGAAAGGGAGAGAAAGAATCTCAAATAGACTCCAAGCTGAATGTGGGGACTGACACAGGGCTCAGTCCCACAACCCTGAGATCATGACCTGAGCTGAAATCAAGAGTTGGATGCTTAACCGACTGAGCCACCGAAGCGCCCCTTTAGTGATTTGTGTTCAAAATAATTATTTCCAAGTACTCTTCTTTTGAGTTCCTGTAGCAGTTTAATTTGGGAATGTGCTGAGATTGCCAAGAAGGCTATTAAAAGTGCAACCATTTATCTCTGTGTATTAAGACTATTTATGTTGAGCAACCAAAAAAAAAAAAAAATACAAAACAAACTGGATATTGAAGCTAAATCTACACATTTCTAACATAATTATACCTTAGCAATGAGAGAATACTCATTTTCATTGTCTATTAGTATCACTTTCAATGTGTTTCATATAGGAGGGTTTTTTTTTTATAGTGAGGTTTTTAATTGGGTTCAGATTTCATTTGAAAAAATTGTTATGCTGCTAAAACATGTTTGAAAACTGCCTTACCATGTTGTCTTCCTGTCACTGGCCTGCTTTTGATTTTCAAATTTGTCAATTTTTTTTTTTTTTTTTCAGAGTGTGAGTGGGGGTATAAGGCAGAGAGAGAGGGAGAGAGAGAATCTCAAGCAGGCTCCATGCTCAGTGCAGAGCCTGATATATGGGGCTCAATCCAATGACCCTGGGATCATGACCTGAGTTGAAATCAAGAGTTGGATGCCCAACCAACTGAACTGCCCAGGCACCCCAAATTTCTCAAGATTTTTATAATTATGTTGATTATGAATTTGGTTTGCCTTTGATTAAAAAATATATCTAAGAGGTCTAGCAATCTTAAAATACTGAAAATGTTTAGAAGGAGTAACCATTTTTTTCTCTTAAAATTCTTTTAATTTTGCTGCCTTAGAGTCATTTCCAAATAAACACTTGTAAAAGAAAGCCTATTTCCTTTTGCTTTGATATTTTTGAATAATGAGCAAGGTTTTGCAGCTCTTAAAATCCTAGGGATAACAGACTGGAAACCAGTCTCCTTAATTAAAAATAACTTTTATAAAGTTCCTTGTTTATTTGGGAGAAAACTGGATAAAAAGGATAGAATGTGATTTGATCAATATAATTTTGCCAAGCAACAGTTAATACTGAGTTAATACTTGAGATACAAAAATGAAATCATGGTCCTTTGAATTTAAGAGTCAAAGAAAAATAGGTAGGCTGAAAATTACAATATAATCTGATGAGTGCTGTAACAGAAGAATGAACTGTACTATCTTTGTGGGGAAGTGATAGGAACAAATTGATAAAGGAGGTGGTATTTTGAGAGATGTCTTAGAAACTAGTAGGTATTTGTCAGGGTGGTGAGGGAGCACTTGCATCTGAAGAGCAACATGAACAAAAGCCTGGAAACCTTAAAATATGTAACAGTTGGGGGATAATGTTGAATGTAGTTCACTACATAGTGTAGTTCACTATGACTAGAGGCAGGGTGTCTTGGGGAGAGAAAGTATGAGAAAAGAGAAGATGTTGTTAGTTTGGTGGAAGAGCAGCTGATGAATTTGGGGAGATAAACTGGTCTATATTGTGAAGGACCAAGTGTGCCCTGTTGAAAAATTTAGATTTCTTGTTTATGCTATGGAGATTTGCAGTTAAGAAAGCCTTATGTTGGGCGCCTGGGTGGCTCAGTGGGTTAAGCTGCTGCCTTCGGCTCAGGTCATGATCTCGGGGTCCTGTGATCGAGTCCCACATCGGGCTCTCTGCTCAGTGGGGAGCCTGCTTCCCTCTATCTCCCTCTCTGCCTGCCTCTCCGTCTGCTTGTGATCTCTCTCTGTCAAATAAATAAATAAAATCTTTAAAAAAAAAAAAGCCTTGTGTTTTAGGAAGAAAATGGCAGAGGATAGATTAATAAATGGAGAAATTTGTTCATTTATTCAATAAACATTTATTGATAACCTACTGTGTGAAAGTAACTATTCTAAGAACTTGAGCTATTACAGTGAACAGAAAGACAAAGATATCTGTTTTAGTGGAGCTTATCACTTATAATTTAGGATGACAGACAATATACCAATAAATATAGTAAGTACATTAATCATATGACATATAAGGAGATAATAAATATTAGGAAAGAAGGTAGACTAAGGGAGTGTAAAAATGCCAGGTGGGGAGTAACTGCAATTTGAATGAAGTGGCAAGACATGGTTGGAAGCTGTTACAGTGGTCCAAATGAGAAATGATGAGGACTTAGGCTTAAGTGTGGGACTTTAGAATGGAGAGAAGGAATAAATTGGGAGACATATTTTTCTTTTTCTTTTTTGACACTTTTTATCCTAAAATAAAACACAGAAACTATATAATACAAACTTATAATGTAATCAGTTATAAGATGAATGAACTTGTAACAACCACTCTGGTAAAAAAAAAAATGAAACTTTGCCAGCCACACAGATCCCTCAGTTTGCTCCACCCCATCACAATCACAAACTCCTCTCTCCCAAGCAATCTCATCTTTGTGGTAATCACTTTCCTGAATTTACCAAATGTAGATCCCTCACATGAAGACACTCTAACTTGGTCTTGCCCATTTAAAAAGTTTAAACTGTATTTTTACTTTTAAACTTTTTTTTTTTTGAAGATTTAGTTTGTTTATTTATTTATTTGAGATTGAGAGGGCTTGTGTGAGCCAGAGGAGGAGCCGAGGGGAAGGAGAAGGAAGGGAAAAGAATCTCAAGCTGACTGAACGTGAAGCCTGGCATGGGATGAGTGAATCCTATGACTCTGAGATCATGACCTGAGCCAAACCAAGAGTCAGTTGTTTAACCAACTGAGCCACCCAGGCTTGCCTAAAGAAGTTTATTTTGATATCTTTTTAAATCTATAGGTTTTCTCCTTCCCTTTGTTTTCCATATACTTTATGAGCTGAAGAGCAGAGACAGTTGACCTCTAAAAGATTTTATTTATTTGAGAGAGAGACAGTGAGAGCATGAGTGAGGAGAAGGGCAGAGAGAGAAGCAGACTCCCCGTGGAGCTGGGAGCCCAATGCGGGACTCAATGGGACTCCGGGATCATGATCTGAGCCGAAGGCAGTTGTCCAACCAACTGAGCCACCCAGGCGTCCCGACATTTGACCTTTAGAACAACTTGTTATTGTGGATTTTTCTGATTGTACCCTCATGGTGCAGCTTAACATGGTCCTCTGTCCTTTGTATGACTTGTAAATTGACAGCTTGATCAGACTGAGGTGTCATTCCTTTGGCCATTACTATTAGCAGTGGAGTGTTTGTTAAGTTTATTAAGAAGCACATAATGTCTGGTTGTCTTTTGCATTATTAACAGCTGTTTCTGCCCAATGCCTAGAATTAGTAATTTATTAGGGGCTGTAAAATGTTGATATTCATTACATCTGTTTTAGTTATTATCTGGAATACTTTTATCAAGAGACATTTCCCCTTATCTATTATTTAGTTATCCTGTGATGCAGTTTCTATAGGAAAGATAAGATACATGCCTTTTCCTTGATTTTTTGATTTTCAAGGTAATACATTGGTTCTCTGTCATCCTCAGTTTTTATTACTCTATCAGTATTTTCTCCTCAGTATAGCCTTGTCTGGAAAGGGGTGCTGGTTGGCCAGTGTCAAGAATTCATAGGTCCTAGGCTGCCACAGTCTTTTCAGACCTCATCTGCTTTATTCACTTAGGCAAAAACCCCTCTCAGTTTTAGCTCCTGTTCTAAAATTGGCCTTTGATATGTTCCAGTGAAAACAGTGTTGGCTATTTTGGGGTCTTGCTGTTTTCACATCCATCACATATCCCACTGCTTCCTTCTGCTTTTTCTTGCACAAATGCTAATACCATACAGGTCTGTAGCTGTTGGTTTGTCCCCAACTGTTTGTATTTTAAGTTTTATTATGAAGTTTTGTAAATATTTTCCATGGGATTTGGGTTTTCCTATTGAGTTGCTTGGTCTGTTTTTATGTGGAAATCAGGGAGATTAAAAAACAAACAAACAAAAAACCAAAACCAAAAACCCACCCAAACCAAAAAATAACTCACTGCTTCCAATGCCATCTTCCCAGAAAGGGGTTGAATCTTTGTGGAGTTAGAGTGGAATCAAGAATAACTGAAATTTCTGACTTAGAAGATCTGGTGCATGGTGATTTCATAGATGAGGATTAAGAAATAGAAGAGAAGGAACAAATTATGAGTGGAAGATAAGATTAGTTTTTGATTTCTTAGGTTTAAAATGCTTATTGTGAATTATCCTAATATTAATACCTTCTTAAGGAATAGACTTTTAGAATTTGATAAAAAGAACTAGGTAAAAGAGCAACGCTTTGAAAATAATCAAAGACATTATAAATGGGAGAAATTACTCCTTTTTGTTAAAATTACAGTGTGAAAAACCAACAGAATAGGAAGCATGCACTTGAAGATAAAGGAGACATTAGTGAACTAATAGTTTTATGTGCTTTCCATAAATATGCATAGCAAATGCAGGTGTGCATTGAGCAAGACATTTACATTGAGGAAGACACTTTTTGAAGGTCTATATATAAGGGAGGCAACTGGGTTTTTGGTCATTAGGTATAAATGCTACTGTATATGTTTGATATAATATTAAGAGAATTTATAAAATCTGAGTATTTTTCCTATTAGAAAAATAGATGTTAATTATTCACAAAGGTAAAAATCCTAGGTAAAAATGTTAAATATTAGACTGCAGTGTACCATTCCAGATACTGTATTTTAAGAGTAGGTGGAAAAAGTTTTCTCTCTTAAGAGCTATTCTAGATAATTCTAAAGTGCTCTGGCTTCAAAAATGAATTTTAAAAATTGTATGCACATTTAGACACTTCTTTTTAAAAATTTTCCTTCATATTAAACAATGGCTTCCTTTTGACCTCTGTCTTTTCCTTTCTTCTTTTTCTTCTTTCTAAAATTAGGCCAGTGTTCAGAGACCTGAGATTAAACTTCAGTCACTAAAAGAAGATATTAAGGAATTCTTTAAAATATCAGGTTTGTAAGTTGCTCCCCCACCCTAATTCTTTAAGGCAAAATAAGAAAATACTTTATTTGGAGGGAATATTTTATCCTTAAACTTCCAATTACTTATTCAAAATTGTGAAACAGTGGCTGGATAGGTTCCTGTTTGAGGAGAATTAGAACTTTCAGATATTTCAATAAAATGCTGCAAAAATCCAGGAACGCTGTGGGAATCACTGCATTAAAGTAATCAGTTTTGAATGCTGCTTATTATTTCCTGATAAAAATACATCCTGAATGTATGAAGAGACTCCCTCGCTAAGTACTTCCTCTTTACTTTTTTTTTTTTTTTTTTTAAGATTTTACTTATTCATTTGACAGACAGAGATCACAAATGGGCAGAGAGGCAGGCAGAGAGAGAGGAAGGGAAGCTCCCCCAGGACCCTGGAATTACGACCTAAGCCAAAGACAGAGGCTTTAACCCACTGAGCCACCCAGGCGCCCCATGCCCTCTCTTATTTTCATTTGTGGCTTCTTTTTCTTCTATACTTCTTTCCCTTCTATACTTTTTCCCCCCTCCTCTTTTCTATTCTTTCAAAGAAATGAAAATCCTGATTTCTTTTAGAACAAGAAAAAGTTCCCTATTCTAACCTTTGCACATGGAAATTGAGATGTTAAGTGGTTTACTTACCCAGAAAAGTTCTAATTAGCAGCCAAGCTCACTGGTCTGATGGTACCTCATAGTAATGTTTGTTTTTTTAAATTTTTTTATTTATTTGCAGCGTAACAGTATTCATTGTTTTTGCACCACACCCAGTGCTCCATACAATCCGTGCCCTCTCCAATACCCATAGTAATGTTTTTGTTCTTTGGGAGTTTATTGACTAGTTAGTTGTAACTAATTGCTTATGATCTATCTTTGTCAAGGGCCTGGCTATTTCTTGCCCTTCCCTTGGTACATTCCTGATAGACTGGTAGTACAGTAGCCATTTCTCTTTTGGTATTCATTGGGTACCTTAGCAATGGAAGAAGGATTTCTCCCATCTTGAGAATATGGTGCAATAGGTTTACCTAAAAAATAGTGTCATACTGATAATTTTGTACTCAGTATTTGCCAACAGAGTGAATGTATAGGAAATAATTCCTTAATAACACACAGCAATTGGCAATTGATAAAGTTCTTCCACAAATGAATATAATGTTAGAGTCTTAGTGAGATAAATTTAATTATGTTGTATGCTTATTTTTAAAACTAATATGTTCATATATTTTATTCTTTTTTTAAAAATAGGTTGGGAGAAGAAACTTCAGAATGCTGTTTATAGTGAACTGAGTGTGTGAGTTTTTCCTACTTATTTTGAGATACTGTTATGTTTAGCTGTATTTACTTTGTAAGTAATGAATATAGTATTGCTATGTACACTCATTATATTGTTATTTTTCATTAGTATGTATATAACATTTCATGTAAGTTAATACATTTAAAAATCAAAGTCTTGCCTGAGAATGAATAATTAATAAGTGTTGTTTTTTACACCAATATTTTTATATTAACAATTCATTTATCTAGTATAGTAAGGGAATTAAGCTAATATTTCAGATAACTGAAGCTTATCAATATTCTTTTTATTATTGCCATTTTGGATATTACCCTTTTTCTATCTTTATAAAGCAACCATTCTAAATATAAAATATAATTAACTTCCCCTTTTTTTTTTTTTTTTGCAAAATTGGTGTTATTAGGAAAAATCAATGTTTTTGTTAATGTGGACTTGCCCTCAGAGTGTGTTGAGGTGTATATAACTATTTGTTATTATAAAGAATAAAGTTCTAGAGTTAGCTTTTATAGTTTATTCAATATCCCATTATTCATCACTTATTCATTGAGCACCTACCATGTGCTAGCACTGTGCTAGGCACTGGGAATATAGTATAGAACAAGAAATCGATTCCTACATTCATGGAGTTTATAGTCTAATGGAGTTCTTATGTCTTTTTCTTTTCTTTTTTTTTTTTTACTGCTATCAATGTGCTTATGTCTCTAGCATTCCCTAGATTCTAACACTTCTGTTTATAATTGCCCCTTCTAATCTGCTGTTAACTAGGAAACAAGATAACCCAGTTTATCAAGATTGTTTTTAAAAATAAAGAGACTCAGATGAAGGCCTGTGGACCTGTGCTTAAACCCACATTTAAAAAACTAGTATTTACTTCTTTACTTATCACCATTTTCCCAACAGATTTACAAATTCTTAAATAATACTATATTTAAGTGCTATCTGTTAATGGAAGTTGACTGTGACCATACCCCTGGTACTAGTCACCAAGGAGTAGATGTTTATCATGATAAGTAAGGTCTTAAATGTACAGTATGTATAGAGATGGCACAGGTTACTTAAACTAATATAGTTTATATATACAGTTTATAATTTAGTTTATAGTTTAATATAGAACATAGTGATTTATCTCTGCCTATTACACAGAAAGCTTGTAACTTTGTCTTTATGTCCAGTATTGGTGGAATAAAAGCATCTGGTTCTGTGTAATTACAAACAGTGAATTCTCATCTGAGGAGATATTACTGGTGATTGCTATTTTTGTCTAATCCATTCCTGAAAATTGTTCTGTGAGTGAACAGTGAGTGCCTTTTTACTTGATGGGAAGGACAATATTTCATTCATTGTCTTATTTTCAGTATCCTAATAGACATTAAATAAATATTTTTAATAAGTTGTTGGGATTTTTGAAGGAGTAAGTAATACCTTTTTTACTCGGGTTCTGCAGAAATTGAGAAATAACATAAAACATTAAGGCAAATGGGTGATCAAAATTATACTTTTATTACTGGTGAAGACTAGATAAGAGGACGTAGCTTAATGCAAAATTATACTTTTATTACTGGTGAAGACTAGATAAGAGGACGTAGCTTAATGCAAAAGCAAAATGAGTCCTTTAACTGAACTCCAAAATTAAATAGACTTACTTTCTAGTTAAATAACATTGGTGAGCATGGTCAGTTTATTATTCCAAAATTTAAAAGTTGGATAAGGCACTATACCTCTTCTGTGGTATAACAAGTAAAGCCCTAGAGAGAAGCCAAGAATGTTACAGTAATGGAGCTCTTTTCACAGGGAAGGACATAGACAGGGTGGAGAAGAAGTGTTTCCACTAACATAAATCAGAAGAATAAAGTGGACTTAGTATATTGTGTTGCATTTTTCATTGGCAGAAATCATTAGATGGACAAGTGAAGAATGCAAAAAATAGAGTAGAAGAATTCACTAGGTTAAGTAAAAAAAATATGCTCTTACCTAATAAAGGTGTAAACACATGAACTATACAGATGATACATGAAAATTGTTAACTTCATTTTAGAAAACATGACAAAGATTTTTGTCCAATTCTTGTTTAAAAGAGAGAGAAAAAATTTTGTATTCTATTATTTACCTGAAACTTTAATTGTAGGCTAGGTTAGTTCTTCCCACTTCATATTGACTACTTAATTGGAGCGCCTGGGTTCAGTCTGTTAAGTGACTGACTCTTGGTTTTGCCTCAGGTCATGATCTTGGAATCATGGAGTCAAGCTTATTTAATTATTGTTGTGTTAATAGTTAATATTTAATAGGTAATTTACATGATAAATTATATTTATGTAAGCGCTGTGCTAAGCACTTTAAATATATTGCCTTATGGAATGTTATCTTCACAACAACTCTGTGATTGTGGAATTTTTTATTACAACCATTTTACAGAAGAGAAAACTGAGGCTTAGTTTTTTTTTTTTTCATTTGAATGGGGAAAGATGATTTATTTAGGTACATGTTGTATAGATTTTAGTGGAAAAAACAATTATCTAGAAATAATTAGTTAGTGAAACTGTTTTAGAGATTGGATTGAACAAGTTGCTTTTTCTATTCCAGATGTGTTTCCTTTGGACGTTTGAGCTTTTTACTCTTAAGTCCTGGGATAAGTATAATTAAGCTTGGTAGATCATAAACACTTTATGTGTTGGTGTCCCACTTTGGATGAGACATTTCTTGAAAATTCAGTGTATGGTTTTTGAGTATTGGAACATGGTTGCTTTGCTGTAGGTACAAGTGTTAAGACTAATTTTGATAGGAGTTATTTGTTCCTATGGAAGAGACTGGAATCTCTAAATAAATGTTGAACTGTTATGTTTTCCCATTGTGCTTTTTGTGATTTCATGTAACTCTGTGTCTCAATCATTATATTCCAACCATTCTGGCTTTTTCTGATTTTTAAACATTCTAAATGTTCCTAACTTAGGGTCTTGCCTGAAATGTTCTTGCCTGGAATGTTCTTCCCCTAGATCTTTGTATGGGTTGGCTCCTTCTCACTTATGTCTTAGTTCAAGTATTAGCTCCCATAGACACCTTTCCTTCCAAATCACTTGTCTCATTACCCCACTCTCATTTTCTCATGGCATGTATTACTACCTGATATTGTTCCATCAATTTGTTTCTTTTTATAATTATTGACTGTCTTTCTTCACTAGAATGTTGGGTATATGAGAACAGGGGATATTGTCTCAATTGCCACTGTATACTTAGTACCTAGAATGGCTCAAATATTTGTTGAATAATTGTTTTCTTAATAAAAACAAGATATTTTGAATATGAATATAAAGTTACATAGAAAACAGAAAGAATCCATAAGACATTAACATTTTTAAATTCTATTAAATATGTGGAGTATATATTAGAACATGGCTCATTTGAAAGATAGTATTTATATTATTATTTCAACTATGTAAAAAATATATAATCATAGTGAAAAGGAAATTGGGAGAAATGAAAACAGTTGATATGTTAGCAAGTTCATGGATTTTTATTCAGCCTTAAAAAATTCCTCTAAATGTTAACAATATTTTTATGCTAAAAGTAACAGCTCTGACAATTTTTACATGAGCATTTACAAAGCTCAGTGATTTTAAAATTACCTCAAATTATGAATTCAGATTATTGTGCAATTCAACTTTTTTTAACAAGTGATTAAATTTCTAATCTAAAACTACAATACTAGTAGGATAAGAACACTTTGTTATGTTGTTGTGCCTTCTATAAACAGAAAATATTGCTAACAGATATTCTGGTTCACTAATGACGTGGACCACAGAGGTAAGTAATTTCTAACAAAGAAAATTAATTATTTATCAAGGTAATGCACAATATTTAGCAGGCTCTTTTTGTCCATAGGTTTCCTTTACCTAGTCACCCTGCTGCACCTCCTGAACATCTGAAAGAACCTTTGGTTTACATGAGGAAAGCACAGGTTGGCTATCGTTCATTTCAATTTTATTTTCCATGCCAAGTTGTATAATACAGAATGGAAGATCCTTATGGACATCAGGAGTATATATTATCTATTGTATAGTAGCCTGGGTAGGACCCACTCTGGCAATCTGAATAGTATTTACATGCTCTTCCTTTTTACTCTCAGTAACCAAGAAGCACACGTACATAACTACAGTTATACTGAAAATGTTGAGTAGGAGGAGAAAAAATAATGTACCATACTGGCCTAAAATTGTAAATGTGATAAAAGTATTATGTGACCATTTATTTCTCATGCTCTGTGATAGTAAAAGAATGAGATGGGAATGAACTGATTCGCTTTTCCTTTGAAATATTGGCTTTTGAAGCCAGTGATACTGATACTGTATTTGAAATTGGTTTGTCTCACAGCAGGCTGCTATTTACTAACTGTATTCTGTCACAGAACTCAAATGAACCTGCTGAAACAACTAAAATTCACTTTAAAAATGAAATTTTACACAGAAAACTGTAAAGAACTGTTAAAATAGAAACACGTTCTGTCACATGCCCTTGACCTCTAGACTGTTTTTCACTTCAGCAGGGCCTCGTGCACCTGCCTATGAAGTAGCCTATGAGGTAGCCTCTGAGGTAGCCTCTGTGAGCCTTCCTCAAGGCACTGAGTGTGACTCTCTGCCACTGCCAAAGTGTTTAATGGGCACCACAAAGTGGACCTTTCTCGATCATAGTCTCAGAGATTATCATGAAAAGTTTAAAATATATCCCAAAGAACTTCCATGAACCCATCACTCAACCTCAGTTATCACAGTGGTTCGTTTTGCTCCTGGGAAATAATCTGCTGCTTTGAATTATCATCATTCAAGCATTGGATGTGTGGCAGCTCTTTTATTTATCAACTTTTATTTTCATTTAAAAAGCTCTCAAAATCAGATGGTTAAAGGAAGCAATAACATGAAGATATTTGAGGAAATATGTAATATATTCATATCTCTGGGTGGCACCCTTAGGTCTAGCAATCAGACAGTATTATTGATATGTCATAAAGCATAATCATTAAATGATACATGTGTGATAAGATAGTTTGCTCTTTTGTTATAAAGATATAAACTCAAAAAAGTAAAAAGGTTGGATATGAATTTTTTTTGGTGAAATTTGAAAATTTCCAAAGGGAACCAGTTTTAGCATATTAAGTGTGAGAAAGAAGTTGCTAAAGTTATTTTCCTATCATGATGGAAAAGAAGTAGTAGAGAGGTAAATAATAGGTCCATTCTTCAAGCCCACTGCAGTTGCTGAGAGCACATATGATGGGTAAGTATATGTATTGTGTATATACTATGCTACTCCTCTCTTTTCTTTCCAGACTTACCCACTAACTCAGGGGTTGGTACACCATAGCCCCTGGGCCAGATCTTCCCTGCAGCCCGTTTTTGTACAGCTGGCAAGCTAAGACTATTTTCTTTTATGTTTTCAACTGGCTGAAAAGCCCGCAGAATAATAATATCTGTGACCCATGAAAATTATAGGAATTAATAAAATATATTTTATTGGAAAATAGTCTTGTTCATTTATTTACACATTGTCAGTGGGTGCTTTCACACAACAATGTCAGAGTTTAGTCGTTGCATAGATCCCTTATGACCTGCAAAGTCTAAAATGTTTGCCACTTGTCTTTTTACAGGAACCTTGTCAATCCCCGTACCACATTTTTCATTCTTTAAGGGCAGGGATTGTGTTTTTTAATTCTTGGCATCCAGTACAGTGCTTAGCCCATGGAACACGATTTATTGAAATAATTGATTCTTTAACTGTAGTCACACTAAATATGTCCTCTACCAGTTAGTGTCTGCCTATCTTTTATTTGTTCTCGCAGAGTCATCTAGTTCTTAAGCTCCCTGTTGTATTAGGCAGTTCTCTCCTCTTTGCACAAAAGCTCATTAGTCTGAATGACTCCATCAGTGTGCCCCCTTGCACCTCATTGCCTCTTGCCCTGTTTGACTTCTGTTCTGTCTGCCTTTCCAGTCCTCAGCCAATGGCTCCTTCTGTCATCTGCTTTCTTCTCCCTAACTGTGGAATTACTTAGGAAAGTCACATGAATTGTGTATTTACCATCAGTTTAGTTCTAAATCCATTTATTTGTCCTCAAGTGGATTCATTTTGCTGCCTGTCAATTATTTTATTATTCATCATGCCTTACCTGCTTTCCGGTTAGATTTTCCCAGAATTTTTCATGCTGGTGTAGCCCCTAATTCTACTTTTATCTCATTTTAAATGTTTAAATGCTTTTAATATTTGCCACTTAGTTTATTAAGAGCATTCAGGTCATCTCATTCAGATTTCCACAGCTTCCCTCTTCTTTGCCGCCACATCTTTTTTGCCTCTAATCCTCTATAATCAACTATCTACTGTACATTTCTTCTGTGAGGTCAAAATCAACATGTCTAAAACTGAATTTATTACATTGTTCCTAAAATGAGCATCTCTTCCTGACCTCCTATTTCTATTAATTTATCGTTACTATAGTAATTTAGACTTGAAATATCTTTGATCTCTGTTTTCTATATCCAACTAGTCATTAAGTTCTACAGATTATTTCTTCCCATAGTCTTATAGCCTCTCCTTCCTTTTTATCATCAAGACCATTACCATGGTAGTCACAGTGATGATGAGGAGGACTACTGCCTTTTATTGAGTGCTAGCTTTGTTTCAAACATTAATTCACATCCTTGTCTTATTCTTACACCTCCTGATTTTCAACTTGTCTCCCTCCCTCTCATCATATATACTCTTACTACAATTAATTTTAGGTACAAGCAGGTGAAACCTTATAATGTATCTCACTGCCTTCTCCCAAATGTTCAGTGACTACCAATGCCTAACAAGTTGCCACTCCAAAGCTCAACATTTAAGAATTTTACTGTTTGTCCCTAGCTTCCCCTTCCACTTTATCAATCTCTACTGTCTTATAACTGTTCTGTGTGCCCTTCCAAGTGAATCATTTTGCCTTTTCCTCTTGCATCTTTTAACACTTTCCTCATTTCGTTTTCTTGTCCCAGAAAGCTCTTTCTGCCTGATTAGCATTATGAAAATCCATCTAATTTGTGAGAGTCAACTCAGAGGACATTCTTCTCTGTGATAGTTGTCATCCCCATTGAAAAGGACCTCTCCCTCTTTTGGACTCTTGTAGCACACTATCATTTTACAGTTCTTATCACAAATTCTGTTCTGTTAGAGCAATTTCTGTGTACATCTTTTTGGCTTTTGTTATAAGCCTCTTGGAAGCAGTAACAATTTAAAAACATTTTTGTTTACCCATTACATCTAGCATACTGACCTTTAAGTAGCAAGAACTTGGGAAGTTTACCTTAAGTAAAGGTGCTTGTCATCTCTTCTACCAATTATTGTGATATTCATTTAAAAGATCTTTACTGAATGCCTGCTAAAAGACACTATTATGTGCTAAGAAGATTCAGAAATAAACTAGATATAAGGCACTTGGGTGGCACAGTCAGTTAAGCATCCAAATCTTGGTTTCAGTTCAAGTCATGATCTTAGGGTTGTGAGATTGAGCCCTATGCTTGGCTCCATGCTCAGTGTGGAGTCTGCTTAGGTTCCCCTCTCCGCCTCCATCTGCCCTTCCCCTCAGCTTGCTCTCCGTCTCTCCCTCTTTTTCTCTAATGAATAAATAAATCTTAAAAGAAAGAAAGAAATTAAATAAAGATTCTGCCTATGGGTAACTCATGGTTTAATCATTGAAAGAAGATGTGGGCATAAATAGTTGGAGTGTAAGGTAGGAAGTACTATGTGCTATGGGGGAGCTGGCTAAAACATTCTGTAGGAGTGCTAGGGAGGACCTGGGCATAGGTGGTTCCTTATTAAGTTGTTCTTTACAATCAAAAAGAACTTTAAAAAAAATAAGTATTTCCTTCTAATTTTATTCATTAAACAAGTCAGCAGAAAATATATTGGAACTGGTACCTGGAAAAATTTGATTTTTTTCCTATTAAAGTTTCATGAGTTATTTGAACTTTACTCTGGTCTTAATTGTGTCTTCAGAGTTGGATGTAAATCAACTTTCTACAGTTTTGGCAAGCTAGATTGGTGTTCAGTTTTCTGGGTTGATGAGGGAAAGAGGTTTCTTACAGTGCATCAGCATTTCCCAGAGTGTTTTCTACTGAATACTAGCCCTGAGAGATGCTCCACAAAAAAGGGTTCCATGGACAAATGAGTTTGGAAATTGAGGCCCATACCACCTTCCTCTTGGTGAACACAGTTTAATTAATTAATTGATTGATTGATTAAAAATTCATGGCTTTAAGCCTTTCTCAAGAAACAAGAAAGGTCTCAGGTACACAACCTAACCCTACACCTAAAGGAGCTGGAGAAAGAACAAGAAAGAAACCCTAAGCCGCCCAGCAGGAGAGAGAAATCATAAATATCGGAGCAGAAATCAATGAAATAGAAACCAAAAAAACAATAGAACAAATCAACGAAACTAGGAGCTGGTTCTTTGAAAGAATTAATAAAATTGATAAACCCCTGGCCCGACTTATCAAAAAGAAAAGAGAAAGGACCCAAATAAATAAAATCATGAATGAAAGAGGAGAGATCACAACCAACACCAAAGAAATACAAACTATTATAAGAACATACTATGAGCAACTCTACGCCAACAAATTTGACAATCTGGAAGAAATGGATGCATTCCTAGAAACATATAAACTACCACAACTGAACCAGGAAGAAATAGAAAGCCTGAGCAGACCCATAACCAGTAAGGAGATTGAAACAGTCATTAAAAATCTCCAAACAAACAAAAGCCCAGGGCCAGACGGCTTCCTGGGGGAATTCTACCAAACATTTAAAGAAGAACTAATTCCTATTCTCCTGAAACTGTTCCAAAAAATAGAAATGGAAGGAAAACTTCCAAACTCACTTTATGAGGCCAGCATCACCTTGATCCCAAAACCAGACAAGGATCCCATCAAAAAAGAGAGCTATAGACCAATATCCTTGATGAACACAGATGTGAAAATACTCAACAAAATACTAGCCAATAGGATTCAACAGTACATTAAAAGGATTATTCACCACGACCAAGTGGGATTTATTCCAGGGCTGCAAGGTTGGTTCAACATCCGCAAATCAGTCAATGTGATACAACACATCAATAAAAGAAAGAACAAGAACCATATGATACTCTCAATAGATGCTGAAAAAGCATTTGACAAAGTACAGCATCCCTTCCTGATCAAAACTCTTCAAAGTGTAGGGATAGAGGGCACATACCTCAATATCATCAAAGCCATCTATGAAAAACCCACCGCAAATATCATTCTCAATGGAGAAAAACTGAAAGCTTTTCCGCTAAGGTCAGGAACATGGCAGGGATGTCCATTATCACCACTGCTATTCAACATAGTACTAGAGGTCCTAGCCTCAGCAATCAGACAACAAAAGGAAATTAAAGGCATCCAAATCGGCAAAGAAGAAGTCAAATTATCACTCTTCGCAGATGATATGATACTATATGTGGAAAACCCAAAAGACTCCACTCCAAAACTGCTAGAACTTGTACAGGAATTCAGTAAAGTGTCAGGATATAAAATCAATGCACAGAAATCAGTTGCATTTCTCTACACCAACAGCAAGACAGAAGAAAGAGAAATTAAGGAGTCAATCCCATTTACAATTGCACCCAAAACCATAAGATACCTAGGAATAAACCTACCCAAAGAGGCACAGAATCTATACTCAGAAAACTATAAAGTACTCATGAAAGAAATTGAGGAAGACACAAAGAAATGGAAAAATGTTCCATGCTCCTGGATTGGAAGAATAAATATTGTGAAAATGTCTATGTTACCTAAAGCAATCTACACATTTAATGCAATTCCTATCAAAGTACCATCCATCTTTTTCAAAGAAATGGAACAAATAATTCTAAAATTTATATGGAACCAGAAAAGACCTCGAATAGCCAAAGGGATATTGAAAAAGAAAGCCAACGTTGGTGGCATCACAATTCCGGACTTCAAGCTCTATTACAAAGCTGTCATCATCAAGACAGCATGGTACTGGCACAAAAACAGACACATAGATCAATGGAACAGAATAGAGAGCCCAGAAATAGACCCTCAACTCTACAGTCAACTAATCTTCGACAAAGCAGGAAAGAATGTCCAACGGAAAAAAGACAGCCTCTTCAATAAATGGTGCTGGGAAAACTGGACAGCCACATGCAGAAAAATGAAATTGGACCATTTCCTTACACCACACACAAAAATAGACTCAAAATGGATGAAGGACCTCAATGTGCGAAAGGAATCCATCAAAATCCTTGAGGAGAACACAGGCAGCAACCTCTTCGACCTCTGCCGCAGCAACATCTTCCTAGGAACAATGCCAAAGGCAAGGGAAGCAAGGGCAGAAATGAACTATTGGGATTTCATCAAGATCAAAAGCTTTTGCACAGCAAAGGAAACAGTTAACAAAATCAAAAGACAACTGACAGAATGGGAGAAGATATTTGCAAACGACATATCAGATAAAGGACTAGTGTCCAGAATCTATAAAGAACTTAGCAAACTCAACACCCAAAGAACAAATAATCCAATCAAGAAATGGGCAGAGGACATGAACAGACATTTCTGCAAAGAAGACATCCAGATGGCCAACAGACACATGAAAAAGTGCTCCATATCACTCGGCATCAGGGAAATACAAATCAAAACCACAATGAGATACCACCTCACACCAGTCAGAATGGCTAAAATCAACAAGTCAGGAAATGACAGATGCTGGCGAGGATGCGGAGAAAGGGGAACCCTCCTACACTGTTGGTGGGAATGCAAGCTGGTGCAGCCACTCTGGAAAACAGCATGGAGGTTCCTCAAAATGTTGAAAATAGAACTGCCCTATGACCCAGCAATTGCACTATTGGGTATTTTCCCTAAAGATACAAACGTAGTGATCCAAAGGGGCACGTGCACCCAAATGTTTATAGCAGCAATGTCCACAATAGCCAAACTATGGAAAGAACCTAGATGTCCATCAACAGGTGAATGGATCAAGAAGATGTGGTATATATACACAATGGAATACTATGCAGCCATCAAAAGAAATGAAATCTTGCCATTTGCGACAACATGGATGGAACTAGAGAAAGACGACTATCATATGATCTCCCTGATATGAGGAAGTGGTGATGCAACATAGGGGCTTAAGTGGGTAGGAGAAGAATAAATGAAACAAGATGGGAATGGGAGGGAGACAGACTATAAGTGACTCTTAATCTCACAAAACAAACTGAGGGTTGCTGGGGGGAGGGGGTTTGGGGGAAGGGGGTGGGTTTATGGACATTGGGGAGGGTATGTGCTTTGGTGAGTGCTGTGAAGTGTGTAAACCTGGTGATTCACATACCTGTACCCCTGGGGATAAAAATATATGTTTATAAAAAATAAAAAATTTACAAAAATATTCATGGCTTTTATTTGTATTTATTTTTTATTGAAGTATAGTTGACCCACAATGTTACATTAGTCAGATGTTGAGCATGTATCCGGGTGTATCCCATAGTGATTTGATGAGTCTATGCACATCACGATGTTCACCAGAAGCGTAGCTGCCATCTGTCATCATACACTGCTATTACGGTTACATTGACTATAATCCCTGTGCTGTACCTTTCACTCCTTTCACAACTTACTTTATGATTTTTTAATAGACTTGATTTTTTTAATTAAATTTATTTATTTTCAGCATAACAGTATTCATTATTTTTTCACCACACCCAGTGCTCCATGCAATCTGTGCCCTCTATAATACCCACCACCTGGTAGACTTGATTTTTTATAAGAGTTTTAGATTTTAGATTTACAGAATTAAGAAGATATTATAGAGTTCCGATAGACTCCACACCTAGTCTCCCCTATTAGCTAATGGTCATACTTTATGAGTATTTCCTTAGTTTTAACCTTCCTTTTTCTGTTCCAGGATCCCATCCAGGATACCATATTACATTTGTCATATCTCCTTAGGCTCTTGTTGGCTAGGACAGTTTCTCAGACTTATCTTGTTTTTGATGACCTTGACAGTTTTGAGAAGTACTGGTCAGGTATTTTGTAGTATATCCCCCTATTGGAATTTGTCTGATGTTTTTCTCATGATTAGACTGCAGGGGGAGGTTCTTGGAGGAGGACCACAGATAGAAAGTGCCCTTTATGTTCCTCATATCACATCAGGGTATATACTGTCAACATGATTGGCACTGTTGTTGTTGACCTGGCTCTACTGCCTTGGGTAGTATTTGTGAGGCTGTTCCACTGCAAAGTCACTTTTCAGTCCCCATCCCCTTGTATACAGTACTGTTTGGAGGAAGTCATTATTTATGGTTCACATGTAAGGTGAGACATTTAGGTTCCACCAACGTGAGGTGGGAGTCTGTGCAGAAATTATTTGGTGTTTCTGCATGGAAGAGTTGCCTCCCCCCCCCCCATTTATTTATTATATAAGTGTGGGCTCAAGGATGTTTATTTTATACTTTGGGTTTTAGTTCAATACTCCTTAATTTTGTTGCATACAGTTTATTTTGGCATGTTAAGAGCTCTGAGATGTTCTGCAATAAAGAAGCTGTTTAATTTTATTTAATTCAGTGTTGTTCAGACTGATGTGACTGTGAAACCCTATTTCCATATAAAATAATTTGAGAACTACTTTGCTACACCTTTTAGAAAAGCCGTATTTGAAGAAACTGATATACAGTGTGTGATTAAGTATAATTATCCTTATACTTAATTCTCAGTATCCTAAAGTACTATTTTCTTGTGAAATAGTACTAGTGAGGGCGCCTGGGTGGCTCAGTGGGTTAAGCCGCTGCCTTCGGCTCAGGTCATGATCTCGCGTCCTGGGATCGAGTCCCACATGGGGCTCTCTGCTCAGCAGGGAGCCTGCTTCCTCCTCTCTCTCTCTCTCTGCCTGCCTCTCCAACTACTTGTGATTTCTCTCTGTCAAATAAATAAATAAAATCTTTAAAAAAACAAAACAAAACAAAAAGAAATAGTACTAGTGAGCACATAGTGCTCTAATTATGTGCCACATACCATTCTAGCGCTTTACAATTATTTACTCATTTAACATTCATGACAAGGCTGCGAGATGTGTTACTCTTAGGATCTTAGATCGGTCCAACTTCACAAAACTAGTAGATGGAAAAGTTGGAATTTCAACTCAGACAGTCTGGCTTTAGAATCTGTACTACCTGATGATATTCAGCCTGTTTCTTTATCCACTCCAGGAATGCTCAGACAAATTCAAAATATGCTATGTGGTTGAATTTGTGCAGTTCTCTGTCAATCCAGTAACCTAAATAAAAATGAAAAGTTTCATATAACTTCAATTCTCATCCTCTTCCTAATTGATCTTTCTACCTTCTGTTTTGTTACTCCATTTCTTAAAACTTCCCAGACTTTTAGGGGGTTTCTGGATGGCTGAGTTGGTTAAGGGTCTGACTCTTGTTTTGGCTCCAGTTTTGATCTCATGGTCTGATAATCAAGTCCTGCATAGGACTCCACACTCGGCAGGGAATCTGCTTGAGATTCTCTCCCCCCACTCCACCTTCTGCTGCTCACCCTGCTCAAGCTCAAGTGCAAGCATGCTTTCTTTCTTAAATAAATAAATAAAATCTTTTTTAAAAGCCCAAAACTTCCCAGACTTTTAGGACACAACTGCAACTTCTTATTTTTGCTTATAAAAACTATAAATTACCTTGCTCCTCTTTACTACTCAAGTCTTATCTCTTGTGTCCTCAAATTGTTCCTCCCCCTCCTTATTCCCCTGCATATTTCCACCACATCTACTCTATCTAATCATGGTTGACTTCCTTCAGTAGTTCCAGTAGGAGAACTGCTGCTCATGCTGCTGCTTCTACCTGAAACTGCCTCCCCACAAATCTCACACATTCTGGCTAACTTCTGCATATTCTCAGGTGTCAGGTTACATGATGGTTTCTGTAGGAAGTCTTTCTGACCCTGAGATCTCAGATTCTCAGGTACCTTTTCTTTGTCTTCAATCCTCCATACAGGAGGCTTCCTAGACCTCCTCCCACAATATTGTGGGATTGTCTATACTATCTTCTAGATTCTGCCATCTCTGTGAAGCAGGATCATTGTCTCCTTCCAGAACTGTATCTTCAAATTCTGGCACAGTGCTTGCCTCTTGGCAGATGCTCAGTACATACCTTTTTTTTTTTTTTTTTTAATGATGGAATGATGGATGAATTGAATAAACAAAAAAAGAAAATTGTTCCCTCTCAGAAAATATTCACACCCTTTTTCCTAGTAATTCCATTTCTAGAACCTTATCTAAAGGGAAGAATCGGGGAAATGCAGAAATTTATGTTCATGATAATATTTAAAAATTTAAAAGAATCTAAATGAATAACAGTAAGGCTTGCATATATATAGCATGGTATCTCCAAAAGACAATGTTATGTGGCCCTTAAAAATGTTACTTTTGGGGCGCCTGGGTGGCTCAGTGGGTTAAAGCCTCTGCCTTTAGCTCAGGTCATGATCCCAGGGTCCTGGAATCAAGCCCTGCATCAGGTTCTCTGCTCAGTGGGGAGCCTGCTTCCTCCTCTCTCTCTGCCTGCCTCTCTGCCTACTTGTGATCTCTGTCTGTCAAATAAAAAAAAAAAAAGTTAAAAAATGTTACTTTTGAAAGAATATAATGAAATAGGAAAATGTATATAATATAATTTTAAATGGAAAAAGCAAAATATAAAACAATTTAATTCCACCCTAATTAAATATATATACACAGGTGTATATCTCAGCTGTACACACACATGCATAGAACAAATGAAAGAAGAGAACAAAATATTAATGATGGTTATTTTTGGCTGATAGAAACTTAAGGATACTTACTTATTATTCTATTCTTTACATATTATTCTTTTTTCCAAATTATCTTGAATAAATGTATTACTTTTATAGTCAGAGAATTACTAAAATCTTTTTCCTTTAGATAGCAGGGTTATAACTATTTTGCTTTATTTTTTTCAGTATGAAGGAAATCATTTTTTAATTTTATAATTTCAAAATTTTTACACACTAAAGTATATGGCTTTTAAAGACTTATTTACTTTCATTTTCTTTTTCCATTTCATACAATGCATGCCCTCCATAGTATCCTCCACCAGGCTCACTCAGCCCCCACCTCCCTCTCCTCCAAAATCCTCAGTTTGTTTCTCAGAGTCCACAGTGTCTCATGGTTTGTCTCCTCCTCCAATTTCCCCCAACTTACTTCTCTTCTCCATCTCCCAGTGTCCTCTGTGTTATTCCTTATGCTCCACAAGTAAGTGAAACCATATAATAATTGACTCTCTCTGCTTGACTTATTTCACTCAGCATAATCTCTTCCAGTCCCATCCATGTTGATACAAAATTTGGGTATTCATCTTTTCTGATGGAGGCATATTACTCCATTGTATATATGGACCATATCTTCTTTATCCATTCATCCGTTGAAGGGCATCTTGGTTCTTTCCACAGTTTGGTGACTGTGGCCATTGACTGCTATGAACATTGGGGTACAGATGGCCCTTCTTTTCACTACATCTCTATCTTTGGGTTAAATACCCAGTAGTGCAATTGGAGGGTCAGAGGGTAGCTCTATTTTTAATTTCTTAAGGAATCTCTACACTGTTTTCCCAGATGACTGTACCAACTTGCATTCCCACCAACAGTGTAAGAGGGTTCCCCTTTCTCCACATCCTCTCCAACACATGTTGTTTACTGTCTTGTTAATTTTGGCCATTCTAATTGGTGTAAGATTGTATCTCAATGTGGTTTTGAATTGAATCTCCCTGATGGCTAATGATGATGAACATTTTTTTATGTGTCTGTTAGCCATTTGCTTGTCTTCCTTGGAGAAGTGTCTATTCATGGCTTCTGCCCATTTTTTGGCATGATAATCTGTTTTTTGTGTGTTGAGTTTGAGGAGTTCTTTACAGATCTTGGATATCACCCCTTGCCTGTAGTGTCATTTTCAAATCTCTTCTCCCATTCTGTGGGTTACTTCTTTGTTTTGTGGACTGTTTCCTTTGCTGTGCAGAAGCTTTTGATCTTGATGAAGTCCCAAAAGTTATAAAAAAGTAGCAAGGCAATATAATACCCAATTAGAGTTTTCAATACAATTGTGATTCTTTTGTAATTTTTTTGCATCTCATGGTTTAGAAATTACCTTTTTTATAAAACTCTTGAAATCCTTTGACTTAATACCATAGATTCCAATTATTAGGGAAAATGATTTGAAGGCAACGATAATTTCATTTGGAGAGGATGTGGGTTTGGGTAAAAGGTAATGTCTTCCTATTAAACATTTTAAATGTAAAAGGCCATTCATTTTTCTTTTAAATAGCATTTTAAAGCTTTATTTCATGACTTTGGGGTAGAAACCATTATTTTCTTTGTATCTTGCATTAGTGCACTGTCATTTCTCAATAGTTTATTTACCACTTCCACTTTTTCTGTGTGTGCTAAATATAAAGATTTTAATTTAAATAAATAGCATAGGACTTTTTTTATTAAATTTATTTATTTTCAGCATAAAAGTATTCATTATTTTTTCACCACACCCAGTGCTCCATGCAATCTGTGCCCTCTATAATACCCGCCACCTGGTACCCCAACCTCCCACCCACCCGCCACTTTAAACCCCTCAGATTGTTTTTCAGAGTCCATAGTCTCTCATGATTGACCGCCCCTTCCAATTTCCCCCAACTCCCTTCTCCTCTCTAACTCCCCATGTCCTCCATGCTATTTGTTATGCTCCACAAATAAGTGAAACCATATGATAATTGGCTCTCTTTGCTTGACTTATTTCACTCAGGACTTTTTTTTAAGCATTTTTGAGACTTTGGGCTTGTTTAGGCACTTCTACAGATAGAGCCTGAAAAAAGTTATCTATGACTGGAGTTGAAGTGGACCCAAGTTTATCTCATTCAACCTCTGAAGTTCATGTCCCTTTGCTTGAGTATTTCTGGAAACAGGGAACTCACGATTTTACTAACTTAAACCATTTCAGTTAAGTTTTTTTTATATAATAGGATAAATAATATGAATTCAGGAATTGGACTTTTTCATTTTTTATTTTTTAAAAGATTTTATTTGTTTATTTGAGAGAGAGAGTATGAGAGAGAGAGTGAGCACAAGCAGTGTGGAGGGGCAAAGGGAGAGGAAGAAGCACACTCCCCGATGAGCAGGGAGCCCAATGTGGACTTGAGCCCAGGACCCTGGGATCGTGACCTGGGCTGAAGGCAGACACTTTACCGACTGAGCTACCTAGGTGCCCAGAGACTAGATTTTTAATTTTTATGCAAATTTTATTTTTATAGCAATGACTGAATTAAAATTCCTTTTTTTTTACCCCCCAAATAAGCTTTCTTGTATTTCCTTCCGCCACAGTCTGAAGTGGGGGAAGCAAGTGACAGAAGGTTTATTAGAAGAGATGATATTTAAGCTGAGACTTGAAAGTTGAATAAGATTTATTCAGATAAATTGAGGATAGGACATTGGGGATGGAAGAAGGTTATACTGTTATAACTAACATATATAATTATTAATTCATTGATCATGAATAAGGTGCTCAAATGTGTTTTATTTAGGTCTTAGATTTAAGAGAAGTATTTACAGTTAAAAAGAGAGAGAGAGATCATTGAAAATAAACCAGTAAATGGGATTATTTTGTCAGCATTTCATATAATTTATGAAGACTATTCTACTACTCCTGAAAAGCTGTTTGTAAATATTTAGTGAACTAAGGCTTATACGTTTCACACAGCTATATATTTCTCCTACAGATAAATGCTTTTTTGTTCATTCATTGCTTAGGCTGTTGTATCAAATTTTTTTAAAAATGCTTGCAACATTACTTAGAGTAGAAATCGATTCAATCATTGAGCATCTATTATGTGCTAGACAAAGTGTGATTATGTGATGATAGGTGAAAGAAGGGGTGCTGTGAGAGACTATAAGCAAATGTACCTACTACTATCTGCAGTGAGGGATCAGGAAGAGAAATCTTAATAGAGATGAAGACCTGAGAAGCGAGTAAGATTTACTCAGATAATAGGAAAAAATATGTTGGGGATTGGAGTAGAACGTGGAGAGTATATTCCAGATAAAGAGGGTAATGTATTTAAATGTGTCTGTTAAAGAGGAAGCTGTGAACAATAATAGCTATCGTAAAAGCTATCGATTATTGAATGATTATTATTATCATCATTATTATGTCACTGTTCCGGGCACTTTACATCTTTAAGCTTTATAACAACCACATAAAAGAGCTATTATTATTATTATTATTATACTTTTATTGCCTGGATATAACTGTCCATTATCAATGCTGTTATATATAGTTCTCTTCTCTTCTCTTGATCTAAATTTTGAAGCTTTGGTATTATTTTATTTTGGTTTCAGTGAGCATTTTGGTTTCAGTGAGCCAGAAGTGGCCTCTAGGCATGTTTTAGTAAAAAGACCAAAAAAAAAAATTATGACAATTTAGCTTGTTGTTAAAAAGAATAATTTACTAAAACATGGTATACATGGATAACCAGTTTATGACTGGCTATTAAAAATAACATTATTTCAAGCTTAAAAGAGATATGGAGGCTGGAGAAGAAGGTGATCAATGCTGCAAAAAACCCAATAAGACAAATCCATATTGTAACACATTCTAAAAGATAACTGGCCTGGACTCCTCAATAAAGTCAATATCATGAAAGAGAAAAGAACAAAGAGACTCTAGATTCAGCTACATGGAAAGTGACATAACAACAAAATGTAATGCATGCATTTTTAATGGATTATGGATTTTAAAAACTATAAAAGATATTTTGGGGACAACTGGAATAGTTTGATGGTGGACTAGGTATTAGATGTGTGAAATATTAACACTAGTTTTCTTAGGTGTGATAGCAGTATCGTAGTTACTATTGTAGGAGAAGGTTCTTATTAGAACATGCATGGTGAAGTATTTAGGACTGAAATGTCTTGTTTGGAAAAATCACAATATAATAATTCCTATAAAATTTCATTTTTTACTAGGTTATTAATGGGATTTCTAAGTATCAAACATTTTCAAAATGCTTAAAAGTAATTTACCTTTTTATTACCTGCTATTTTTTCTTATAATATGAGTTGTTGATTTTTTTTTTTTCCTAACCCCATTGCCAACCTTCCCCCTAGAACATAAGTTTTATGAAGACTGAGACCTTCTGTTCATGGCTTAGTTCACAGCACTAAGGGTAGTATCTGGCACATAGTAGGCAGTAATCAATATTTATTGAGTGAACTAATGAATGAAGTTAACCAATCTCAACCAACCTCACCATTTCTATATAACTCATAATAGCTTTAATTTTTAAAAAATTAGTTTTGGTATTATTAACCAGAAACAATAATAAGTTATTTTTTTATATTTCAGGGAAGTTGGGAAAAAAGAATTTTGAAGAGTTTAAATAGCATGTGCACTGAACTGAGTATCCCATTGGCACGAAAGGTAATTTTAACATTTAAGTATTTTATTGTGAATCAAATACTAGGAGTACCATGAAGTTGTAACTGTTAGGCAGTTGTTTTTTTTTAACCAGTATACCAGTTTATAGTGAAACAAAATTCTGTAAAAGGCCACTTACGTGGGTATATTCTATATAGATTTCTATTACATATATTGTAATGCTTTTCGTAATGAACATATCTTGAGAATAAATAAAAATACAATATATAATCTATGTATAGATTATTTAGAAATCTGGCTATAAAGGTTATAAGTATTATAAATGGTCTTTAAGAATTTTACTTACCTTTGGTCTCCTTACATTTGAGTAATTAGCACAATAACCATATTTTTTTAATCGGAGATGGGGTTGAGGCATACTATTATCTTGTAATAGCCAGTATGGTACCATCTTTCAGTATTAACATAGAGAATGAAATGATGATTTGTCATCTCTCTGTTGAACTATTTAGTTCTAATAATAGTACTATTAGATCTAATTCTCAACATTTATCTGTCACTGTCGCGGCCGGTGCCATGACACGAGCAGGGTCGAGTAAGAGAATGCGGAGAGAATAAGACTTGTAAAGAAATGAGGACAGGAGGGACACAGTGGTTGATGTCCAAGCAGTGCCAATTTTATTCAAGGCTGTGAGGCATTATATAGCTAACAGAAACAATTATAAGGAAGTATCTATTTTCGGTTGATTCTTTATACACACGTAACATTCACATGAAACCCCTTAAGCTTTTACGAAACCCATTTCCCAAGCACTGGTAGTGGATCTTCTGACGCCAGTAACTTTTGTCTACTTAGCTAATCTTTAACGAGCAATTCACGAGCTTACAATGGTGCAATTTATAATCCGTGCAAGTACTGGGTAATCTTGTAACAGTTAAATGTGCAACCCAGTTTTGCCTCTTAATACATGCAGGCAGTCACGCCAGCGAGTCTTAGGGTCCATAGCTCAGGCTCTTCTTTCTCCAGAGCAACTCAACTGATATTCAGGAGGCACGAGTCAGGGCCTGGTTTGATCCCTCGCCTCTAGCTGGGTCCGTGGCTGCCTACATGTCACTATGGGTTTTGAGTGGGGAGAGATAAAGAGGAAAAGAAAAGCCACTTGAGGAATGCTCAAGATTCTTTCTGACGGCTCCTGAATAGGAAAACACAAGTTTCTCTTCACTTTATTCTCCCTACCTGCTATTTATTTCTTGTGTGGGACAGGATATAGTGGATGAACTTTGGGTAATACCCAAGGACAAGTCACTGAAGGCACCAGAAGGATGGTGTAAAAAGCAGATAAATTTATATGGAGAACTATAAAGTTCTTGATATAAAGTCGAAGTATATAGTATTGGGCAATATACAGTCTTTCGTATAGGAAGATGTTGCTACTGACTCGGAGTCACACGGTCTTTGCCAGTCCCCCTTACGATGCCTTTCTGAGGTTGCTAGATGGGGTAAGAGATGGAGTATGTGGCTGAGGAGCAGTATTTCTTTGTGAAATTTACTGTCCAGTAGAGATCATTTACCTTCTTTTTGGGGGGCTCATTAGTATCACGTTTCACCTGAGCCATTCAGACTAGATATAATAGTTAAATAACAGTAATTTAAGAGTAATTCCAACAAAAGTTCTCCGTATGTAGTAAAATTATTTTTTTCTTACGTTATGGTAGCTTATTCAAACTTTTCGGTAAGTTATTGGTTCTTATTTTTCAGCTGCATTGCTAAACTTCACAAAATGAAACCAATTTTAAAATTACCTTTTTTAGAGGCCAGTTGGAGAACAGAAAGAACTTCTCAATAAATGGAATGAAATGGGAACTGATGAACCAGGTATATGAACAACTTTTTTCAAAATGTGGTAGTAGGAAACAAATTGCGCTCTTAATTCTGGTTCCAAAATAACAATGTTAACAATTCTTTTGGAAAGATAGCAATTTTCCTTCCCTGCTAATTACTGTCCTCTACTTTTATTGCTTAAACTTCTACTTTGCAGTTTAAAAATTCCTAACTTTGACCAATGTTTTGCATTATTTCGAGAGTATTTAAATCAGTTATCCTTTTTTAAAGCATCATTTGAAAACATCTTTATAGAAAAGTAGATTAAATCTTTCAGTGGATTTCTTAGACTCATAATTAAGGTAAATATTTTTCAGGCTTTAAAGGTAGGTTAAATGGTGAAAAGTTTTGAGACTTCTAAATGTTTTTAAGTATTTTGGTTTATTTTAATGTTAAATGGAGTCAATCAATTTTATAAACATTTGAGTGACAACTCGTCTCATTTATTATGATAAACAGATGTATATAATTGTATAGATAGACATGTACATAATCGCTTACCACTCCTTTATTTCCTTATTTTTTTAAAAGATCTTATTTATTTATTTGTCAGAGAGAGGTAGAGAGAGAGGGAGACAAGTAGGGGGAATGGCAGGCAGAGAGAGATGCAGGCTCCTTGTTCAGTGTGGAACTCAATCTCAGGACCCTGGGATCATGACCTGAGCCAAAGGCAGACACTTAACCAACTGAGCCACCCAGGCGTCCCACCACCACTCCTTTAAAAATAAGTGTGGGAGACTGGGCAAGAAATAAGTACCCTACTAGAGGAGCAGTGTGTTATATAAGTTCAAAAGGGAGAACAGTTCATTACAACTAGAGGAATTCACTAAGAAAGTATTATTTATGTTCCATGTACTTGGAGAATTCTCATATAGAACTTTTATGTTATATTGACATTGTTTTTTCAATTCAGTTATAAATTTATTACAGATTTATGAAGGGGAGTCTCTTAATTTCTTTCAGAATATGTCATCTTAGGCTGTTAAGGGAAGGGACTGCCTTCTCATTTTTGTGTTCCCAAAACTTAAGAATGAAGTTCTTTGTCAATGAATGACAAATTGTCAATACTCTGCAAGTCTGAATTAATTTAGCTGGATTGTAACATATGAAAGAGTCATTAACATTTTTTATTAATAACTATTCATATGTTGTATTAATTGAAATTTTGTTCTAATATATTTTATTAATTCCAGATTTAAGCCTTTTCAGACCTGTTTATGCACCAAAGGATTTTCTGGAGGTAGGTTATATTGGATCAATATAAGTATATTAGTGAGGGTAAAAGAGGAAGAAATGACGATATAAGAATATCTCCAGGCAGAGGAATTGCCATGTATAAAGCCCTAGATTCATTGAAGCAGTGTAATGACATGATCGGATTTGTGTTTGGAAGTAGCTCTTGGAAAATATATTGGAATGTGGAGAGATTAAAGGCAAGAAAATCAATTAGGAAGATTTTGATTAAAAAACAATAATTAGGGGCACCTGGGTGGCTCAGTGGGTTAAGCCTCTGCCTTCGGCTCAGGTCATGATCTCAGGGTCCTGGGATCGAGTCCCGCGTCGGGCTCTCTGCTCAGCAGGGAGCCTGCTTCCTCCTATCTCTCTCTGCCTGCCTCTCTGCCTACTTGTGATCTCTCTCTGTCAAATAAATAAATCTTTAAAAAAAAACAGTAACTATAAATCAGGTAATCTGTTGCCTGGCCTATACAGATGCTCAGTGAATCTTTTCCTTTTTAAGTCCTTTCCTGTTTTAGTAGTCTAGGCAAGACGTGAAAAGGATCTGCTGCAAAAGAACAGTGTTGGAAATGGAAAGAGTTCAACAGATTTGCAAGAGATTTTTAGGAGGATTTAGGACCTGATTAGGTTTGGGGAGTATGAGAAAAATAAAAGATAAGGATGATTTAAGTGTCTAGATTGGGTAGCTGGGCAGAGGTACCTTTCCCATGAGAGAAAGAATACAGGAGGAGGAGCAGGTTTGTTAGTGAAGATGAGCTTAGTTAAGTTTGATAGGTACATCGATCATTAAGTGCAACTCTATAGTAGCCGGCTAGAACTCATTAATTATTTTAATGACCCTTCTTTGACTCTCTTCTTTCTTTTATACCTTACATGTAATCTATCAGCAAATCCTGTTACTTTTACCTTCAAAATGTATTCAGAATCCACCCATTTCTTATCACAACCCCTCCTACTTTCATGTCTTGTCTGGACCACTGCAGTGGCTTCCTGCTGGTCTTCCTGCTCCACCCTTGCCCACCCAGAATCTCTTCTCAGTGCAGTTCCCAGAGGAAGCCCTTTAAGTACCATTCCATATAAATCACTCCTCTCGTGTCTAGTGGCTTCCCATCGCATTCTACTTAAAAGCCAAAGTCCTGACAGTGGTCTAAAACATCCTATTTGATCTGGTATCCCATTACCTCTGAGTTCATCTCCTATAACTTTTCCCTGATTTGTTCTACTCCAGCTAGTTTAGCGTCCTTGCTTTCTCCCAGATTCCCTCCCATCTGAGGGTCTTTGCTCCTTGTTTTCTCTGCCCACAGTGCTTTTTCCCCATATGTTTGTTTGCATGTTCCCTTAACTCCTTATCTCTTTGCTTTAAATGTCACCTTTTCAGCAAAGTCTTCCGTGTACCTCCTGCTTGGAACTCCCTTTAACGTTTAACTACTTTGTTTTTCTTCATAGCATTATCATTATATAACATTGTCTTTTTCTGCCTTCTCCTATTATCTGCCTTCTCCTATTAAATGGAAGATCCACAAGGGCAGGAGCTTCTCTTTCTGTTTTGTGCACTGCTGCAACAATTACAGAGTCAGATAATCCAAGAGACTCACAAGACTTCATAAGATTTAACCATAGAAGGTTTTTGTTTCAGCAAGAGAAAGAAAGCACATACAAGTACAAAGAGATCCAAACTTTCAGATGAGCTCCTAGGATTCTTCCTCAGTTGCACAGGACATGCTTTGTCTTTGGGTTATGAAATGTCAAGATACAAGTGAGATACACTGGCCTTGGGAGTTGAGGCACAAGTTTCCCAAGGGGTCTTTTACAGCCCCACTGGTAAATCAGGTGAAACCAGCTATCTGTATTTTCAAGAAACAATGTAAGTAAACTGATATGGACTGTATCCAGGGACATTAAATAGCACAATTTAAATGACTGGTTAGTATATTTAATCCCATCGTGGCCAAGGGTCATTACTGGACATCTAGGTGTCCCTGGAGATAGGCATAGCGCTACCACAAACCATCTGCTATGGTAGAATAGTGCTTAGCACTATAGTTGCTCAATAAATAGGTGTTGAATGAATGAGTAAAAGAATTAATGAATCTTTCACAATTTATTTTTATTTCTTTTCTGAACTGTTGCCCTGATACTAGTTTGCCAGCATAAAACATATGGCATATGGTTGATGCTTGAACAACCCAGGGATTCTGATCCTCTGCATAGTCGAAAATCTACAGAAAACTTTTGACTCCCCTGAAACTTAAATACTGATAGTCTACTGTTGATTGGAAATTTTACTGATAACATAATAGTCAATGAGCATATATTGTATGTGTTATAGGTGTTATATACTCTAATTTTGCAATAAAATATGCTAGAGGAAAGAAAATATTAAAATCATAAAGTAAAGAAAACACATTTATAGTACTGTAAAAAGTCTGCATTTGAGTGGACCCACACAGTTCCAACCTATGTTGTTTAAAAGTCAACTGTAGGATGTCTCCTTTTTTTTTTTTAAGAGAGAGAGAAAGACCAAGTGGGAGGTGGTGGGATTTAAGGGGCAGAGGGAGAGGGAGAGAGAGAGTCTTAAACAGGCTCAGTGCTCAGCACAGAGCCCAAAGTGGGATTCAGTCTCACAACCCCCCTGAGATCATTACCTGAGCTGAAATTAAGAGTGGGGCACTTAATTGACTGAGCCACCCAGACTCTCCACTTGTAATCTCCTTGTAACTCTAAGGAGAAATTAGTTTGATCAGAAACTGCCTTAATTCTCTTGGCTTCTTAAAGATTTCTCCCAAACTCTTTCCCTTTCTAGCACTTAAGAGCCAAAAGTTCATGTGGTTTTTGTATGGTTATCTTTATGTTTTCTTCTTAATAGTCATAGTATTCTGTTTCTTTCAGGACTATTGATGAATTGATCTCTGATTATTCATGCTGAGATGCTTCTTTAACTAAAAAAAATTTTCTATAATTATATCCTTATACTTTCTGCATTTCTAATATTTTATCTTTTCTTTTATCCTCATATTCATCATTTCTTTCTCTTTTCTATCCATTTGTGAAGTTCCTGTGTAGTATAATCCCTTACTTGTGTAATTAAGCTAAAATTGTATTGTTCTGTATTAGTCTGCACTTAGCAGACTGTTGGTTCTTTGCTATATATATTTTTTAACAGATAACATTGATATTTTTAGTTTCAGTTTAGTGTTTGCAATTTTAAGAAACTGTTTTGGCATTATCGCACATTCTGTTTCATCAGTGATTAGTTATCTGTTCATTATCCCTTCCTCAGATACAATAGCATTTCTGTTACCTAATCTCCTTCACAGGATGCTTTTTATTTTTTAAGCTTTTATTTAAATTCCAGTTAGTTAATATAAAGTGTCATATTAGTTTCGGGTATACAATATAGTGATTCAAATTTCCATACATCACCTAGTGCTCATCACAAGTGCATCTGTAATCCCTATTTGGCCTGTCCCCCACCCGCTTCCCCTTTGGTGACCATCAGTTTGTTCTCTATACTTAAGATTGTGTTTCTTGGTGTGTCTCTTTTTTCCCTATGATCATTTGTTTCTTAAATTCCGCATATGAGTGAATTCATGCTATTTGTCTTTTTCTGACTAATTTCACTTAGCATCATATGCTCTAATTCCATCTATGTCATTGCACTGGATTTTTTAATTTTTTTTCTCAAGAGTTTCAATTTAAAAATATATCTTAATTATAATTATTCTTTCCCAAAACTGTATTGTTGTTGTTGGAAAAATAAGAAAGCATACATAAGAAGAAAATTTTTTAAAAATTACTTTTAATAACATCACATAGCAAAAACCACTATATTATTATACATTTTTTAACTGAATGTATTGTGAATATATTTTCATGTCATTACCTACATTACCTGTATTAATTGAGGCAAATGACATTGTATTTTATTTTATCAATTAACTATAATTTAAGTAATTCCTTCTAATGGAATGTTTAAGCTGTTTCATTTTTTTCTGCTATAAACTACTTCATTAACATTCTTTCTGCACTATCTTTGTAAACATCTTAATTATTTCCAAAATCATATTTATAGAAGTAGTATTTCTAGATTAAAGGGTATGTAAATGTCTAAGTTTTTTTGTGCATAATTTTGAGAAGTATATAAATGGCCTTTCTTGTTAGCTTGACTTCTGAATTTTTTTTCCTTGTGGATTTGGTTTAGAGGCAATACCCTGCAGTTTTTAGTCTCCTATCTCTCTAAAAATGTTGTGAATAGCTCTTTTTAAAAGGGCTAGAATTGAGCCTAAAATCTGGCAAATATTACAATCAAGCAATTTTTATTTTTCTATCACCTTCCTTGTTAAATATTGTAATCAAGCAATTTTTATTTTTTATTAGCATAAAAGGTTTTTCATTCTAACTAAATTCTTAACTTTTTAGACTTTCATATGGTAGATCATCAGTTGGAATATTAAATTTAAAGCATGTTTCTGGTATTTTAACATTTCATCACAATTGAATAGCTTTTTAGAATGTAATTAAAGTATATGCATAACCCCAAATAGTTTTTAATTTTGTGGCGATATACCAAGTATATTATTGCCAATTTTATAAGTGTAAACATTCTATAAAGAAACTAACCAATTTTGTTGGATTTGTTTTTAAAGGTGTTAATTAATCTTCGCAACCCAAATTATGAAAATGGTGATTCTCTTAGTTTCAGGACCCATTTGGGCTTAATCCAAGTACCTCTGAAAGTAAAAGACATCCCTGAATTGGTAAGTATAGGCATTTCAAAATATTACATATTTTAGAAGACAGCCATTAGAAAAATATTTATTGTATCATATATCTAAAGCAACAAGACTGCTTATTAAATAAATTAAGTGAAAGGTTTATTTTTTTATTGTCAATATGTTATATAGACAGTGAATTGCTTTGCTGGTATGACTAAAAATGAGCTTTCATGGGCCTATAAATACTTTTGCTTTTTTCTCATTTTAGTCAACAGCATAGATTTATAAGACAGCTTGTTGGGATTCAGGTGTGTGACCTATGGCAATAAAACTCATTGAAACAAGTTGTGAATTTTATTAAAAAATTTTAAAGAATGTACATTTTAACCAATTCAACATTTAACAATTTACATTTAACAATTCAACCAACCTTTATTAAGCTTAACAAGATGAGGTACCTGAGGGAGATAAAGGGAAGGGAAGATGAAGTAGAGCTTGTCTTTCTTCTGGAAACTATCACATTTTAGTGAGGAAGTTGGTGTTAAAATAGAGCAATTATAGAAAGGCGGAGAGAATTCCTGATGGTGGAGTTAAGAAATTATCACTCCTTCTTCTGCTAATCACCCCAAAGCAATAAGGAGCGCAGAACTATAAATACCATCATTGGTGAAACTAGGAAACAGCTTATAACTCTGTTAATATATTCCTTTGGAGAGCTGGTAGGAAAATGACTTAAACATGAAAGAAGGTCAAGCCCAAATGCTTCACTGTAAAAGATGGGAGATACAGATGAGAGTCATGGCAACAATCAGTTTATCTTTCAGCTCTAATTCCGCCTCTTTGTTTTGCTCTGCTTTATTATGCTAGAGCTAGATCTTACAAACATTCCTCTTCTGCTAACTGGCTTGATGTTAGGCTTTAGCAGTAGAGGGTTCTGGAGGGGACACTGCAGACTGAACAGGAAAAAAGAGCTTCCCTTCCTGGCTGATGAAACTAATACCCTCATCCCCTACCTCCATCACTGTGCCTGACCAGTTCTCTCACTCTGTTGCATCCTGTGCCCCATCCTTGCTGAGACAGCTTACAGTCAATTGCTTCATTCCTAAATATGACTGAACAGCCTAGGATTGCCACATTTATTTGAAATCTTCCAATTTGAAAGGCAGAAACCAAAATTAAACCACCTCCCCCCTCAAAAAAAGAGAGAAAGAAAGAAAAAAAAAATAGCCAGTTTAGGGAATGAATACTTATCATGAGCACTAGTGATTGTTTTAGGTTTGGAGTTACATTCACACTCACAGGATACAATAGGTCATAACCTGGCATCAGGTTCCTTTAGATTTATAGAATAGTACAGGACAGAAGACACAGCATGTCTGTATATCACGCAGATCTTCGCTGGGTGTCCTCACAGCCAATCCTATGCTGCTTCCAAGCCCTGACAAGAAATGCATGGAATTGGAAGTGACAGTTACATAGGCACAACATAGGGAAGTCATACACGATAGGAACTGTTTCTTATAATGCACATGAGCATAACTTCCAAGTCCTGTCAAGGGACACCATACCAGGCAGCTAACATCTGTGTTTTCCAATAGATTTTTATAGTCCACTCAGAGTCTCCCATTTCAAATGTAATTTACCATCAAGGGTCATATTTTTTTTGTAAAGCCCGTTGGTTAGTAAAATAGCTAGCATTCCTTGCCATAATTTGTGTGTCTGTGTGTATATATGGTGTGTGTGAGATCCAGAACATTTTCAGGGCAACAGTGCTGGGTAAAGGTAAACCCAAGGTCATCTTCACATGGACAAAGAAGTTAGCCTGTCAAACATTTCTTCCCCACAGGAGACTTAAACCATTAATATTCTCAGAGAAGTTAACTACTCATGAGACAAGAATTACAAAAGAAGAGAGTTTCATTAAAATAACAAAACAAAACATGAGAATGACAAAGAATATTTAGAAATCAAAAATATGGTAGGAGAGTTGAAAACAAAGGTGAAGAAATCTCTATCAGAAGACAAAACAAAAGCAAAAAGCCAAAGAGATGAAAATAAGAGGGAAAAGATTTTTTTTCTAAACTAGATGATAAATCCAGAAGAACTAACATCTGACTAATAGGAGTTCCAGAAAAAGAAAACAGTGGTAGGGGAATTCTTAAAATTGCCAAGACCTGGGTGCCTGGGTGGCTCAGTCAGTTCAGCGGCTGCCTTGGGCTCAGGTCATGATCCCAGGTCCTGGAATTGAGCCCCACATCAGGCTCCTTGCTCAGCGGGGAGCCTGCTTCTCCCCTGCCTGCCATTCCCCCTGCTTGTGCTTGCCTCTCTCGCGTGCTTGCTCTGGTAAATAAATAAATAAAATCTTAAAAAAAAAGAATCCCAAGATCTGAAAGATAGGAATTTCTGATTCCTATGAATGAATCCTATGAATGAAAAGGCCTACCTACTTTCCAATGCCATGAATGAAAGAAGACCCATATAAAGGCCTCTGAAAAGAGGACTCTAAAAACATTTTATAGAAGAGAAGGAGAATACATGTAAAGTGTTAGGAATTAGAGTGGCATCTGACTTCTCAGCAGCAAAACTGGAAGTGAGATTTCGAAGTAATCCCTTTAACAATCCAAATGATTTCAAGCCAAGAATTCTATATGTAGCCAACAGTTAAACAAATATGAGGTTGGAGTGGATGTTTTCAGATGTATGTGATCTAAAATATTTACTCTTATTAGGGGACCTATTGGAAGAAAGCCTCCAAAGCAAGTTCATAAAAAGAGCAAAGTAGGGGACCCAGGAAACAGGGTTCCAACCTAAGAGAAGAAAAATTTCCAGAATGAGAGTGAAAAGAAGTTTCAGGGCAAAGGGTGTGCATAAGGCCAGAGCACAGGGATTCCAAACTGGGAGGGTTCCAGGATGAGTGTTTGCAACAAAAGTTTGACCACATGCAAAATTATATTGTGGATGGTCTTTTCAGAGTTGTTGGAGGTACAGGAAGAGATAAATGATTAGAGAAGATTATGTATGTGAAAAAAGGATTTAATTATGAGCTGCATATACAAAAAAATAGTACAATAAGAAACATTTATCACATACTGCATGGCTCAGCAGTGGATATTTAGTCATAATACAAACTCTTAATATGGATTTAATAAAGAATTGATATGTAATTATATTGGAATGATGGAGGAAAAGAGAATGTACCTGAGCTAAAATCCTTATTTACAACAAAAAGTCAATAGATATTTGCAACTGATAAAAGTAGCAATAAGTGTTACTTGAAATATGGAGGTAAATACCAGAAAAAAAAAAACTGTAAATAGTTGTCCCTGAGTAGTGGCTAGTTATGATTGTGTGTGCACGTGTGTATATACGTATGGCAGAGGAATGTATAAGATAAGGAACTGCTATTTTGTTGCTACATGTTTTTAGCTGATTTGATGTCTTAAACTATTTGCTGTATGTGGAATTGATTAGATTCTGAAGCCACCTAATTGGGATTTAAATTTTTGCTCTTCCCCTCACTGGCTATGTGACCTTGGGCTAGTTTCCTTGAGCCTTAGTTTTCTTACTTGTAAAGAAGGATAATAACATATCATAGAAGTATTAGATAGATCAAGTTAAGATGTAAAGTATGAGTTGAATTGTGTCCCTCAAGAAGATAGGTTGAAGTCCTAACCTTCAGTACTTGTGAATGTAACCTCATTTAGAAATAGGGTCACTGCAGATAAGTCAAGTTAAGATGATATCTTACAGAAATATGGTAAGCCCTAATCCAATATGACCAGTGTTTTTATAAGAAGAGAAGAGACAGAAGAGAGACATACAAGGAGAATTTCTAAAGACAGTAGAGGCAGAGATTGGAGTTAGGCATCTCTAAGGCAAGGAACACTGAAAGTTGCCAGCAAGACCAGAAGCTAAGAGAAAGGCTTAGAACAGATGTCCCCTAGAGTTTTCAGGGAGAGCATGGCCTTGTTAACACCTTGATTCTAGCCTCTAGAACTGTGAGAATAAATTTCTGTTTAAAGCCACCCAGTTAAGTGGGACTTTTTTTTTTTAATGAAAGACCTAAGAAACTAAAATATAAGACATATAGTTGGTACCTGAAAGTTAGTAAGTAGTATATAACTGTTCGTCATTACTGTTAAAAATATAATCAAATATAATCAATATAAAAATATAATTAAAAATATAATTACTGTTAAAAATATAATATAATCAATTAAAAATTAATTTTTAAGAAGTTATTTTTTTAATATTAGAAGACCTGTTTGTAGTAGTTTATATAAAATATACAGAAGAGGCAGTGGCAGATTCTTCTGCTGAAAGTGGTGGGAGGTCTTCTTAGAGGTACTGCCATTTGGACTAGTTTGAAGGAGTTTGCTAGGTAAAGAAGCAGGAAAAGGATGCTGCTGTATGAAAAAGTTTAGTATGTGTGTGAGTGGGACTAGTTATGCCTTCTGTCTGTCTGGGGGGACCTGGAGTAGATGTGGATTCGTTCTTAGCTATTGAAGAACCAAAAGCCTGTGGCTAATTTTCAAAAAACTTGTGGCTGTCCCCACTAAGAGTATGGTTAGTCCTTCTCTTCCTGCTGTGACTAGGGCTAGTTGTTCCCGCTTTCCTTGAGTCATGTGGCCTGGGGATATGGTTCTGACCCCATGATGCATAGTTTATTTGAGACCCTGGTCTGTGTGTGTGAGTATTGAACTGAGGCTGAATGAGTCAAATGATCCTATAATAGATGGCTTTCAAACCTAGTTCACAGTGTTATGTAAACTCATCCATGTTAAAAGGGCATTTTTAATAAACTAAAATTTTTTAACTCTAAAGTGAAATTGTCAGCTCATTTATATTTACCAATTCAGTCACAATGAGGCAACAGGTTGAAAACTAGAGCTCAGCACGGTGACTCAATATTTATGGGGTCCCTCTGCAATATGTCACTTAGCACACTGCTAAGTACTGGGGGTACAAATATTTGTAAGACACAGTCTTGTCTTCCAGGAGCTTTGGGTTACTGGGAGATGGACATTAAGAAGATAATTTCAGTATGATATGATTCTGTTCTTTGCTAGAGGTTTATAAAAGGTGATACATGTAGCATAGAAAGTTGTTTCTGTTAGCCCAGAATTTCAAGGAAAGCATCCCAGAAAGCCTAGTATCTTGGGTAAGTTTTGAAGGCAATCTGAGATTGGGGTGCAGGTCTACTGCTATTGAGTGAAAAATAGTACAGAGCAGTGAGATAGAAAATGAATGTTCAGAGTTCTGTTTCTGCACCTTAACATGACTTAGCATAAGTAAAATTCTCTTCCCCATTGTGGCTACAAAAACTTATATAGACATGTTTATTGGATCTCGGTCCCTTCCGTAGTATGAAGGACTTTTCCTCTTTAGTTGTTAAAAATTAGAAATATAAATTAAAGTGCTGGGGCACCTGGGTGGCTCAGTGGGTTAAGCCGCTGCCTTCGGCTCAGGTCATGATCTGGGAGCCTGCTCTCTCTCTCTCTCTCTCTCTCTGCCTGCCTCTCTACTTGTGATCTCTCTCAGTCAAACAAATAAATAAATCTTTAAAAAAATTAAATAAATAAATAAATAAATAAATTGAAGTGCTTTTTAAAAGTATATATAAATTCAAATTTAGTTAAAGATTGAAGTATAACATCAGTACTTAAAATCAATACAAAAATAAAATGACTATGCATGTTAGGCTGGATAACTGTCTTATGAGGGGCAGAAATAAATCAGTAACTTAAATAATAATACATAATTATGAAGGATTAAAACTAATTTCATCTTTTAAAGGAGAAGGAAGTTTGGTTTTAGCAATTAGAATAATAACAAAACACTGAGGCAAATATTAATAGAAATATTTAATTACTTAAGGAATAAACATAATGTGAATAATATGAGGTGGTTGTATATTTAAAAAATAACAGACAAACATGTTTACTTTCCCTGGACATTACTAGATAAGTGGAGGAAGTCTGGAGAATAAATCTAATTTGTTCTTAGTTTAGCAGAATGCTTGGTAGTTTAATTTTACTTAAAAATTAATTTAAGTTGTTTTAGATATTTGCAGTGTTTAGTTGATTAAAGGTGAAGTGAAGTATAGTACCATAAAAAACAGGTAGAGAATCATTTCGGAATTTAAAAAATTTAAAAAATAAAATTGCTGAGTTTTACACATACTCTGTGTGTGTGTGTGTGTGTGTGTGTGTGTGTGTTAGGAAAGATTTGAATGTTACTAGATCTTTACTCAAAAGTATAATTATCAGGGTGCCTGGGTGGCTCAGTTGTTATGTGTCTACCTTCAGCTCGGGTCATGATCCTGAGGTCCTGGGCTCAAGCCCCACATCGGGCTCCCTGCTCAGCGGGAAGCCTGCTTTTCCCTCTCCCACCTGCTTGTGTTCCCATCTCTTCTGTTTCTATCTCTGTCAAATAAATAAATAAAATCTTTTTTAAAAAAAATATAATTATCACGTCTTACTTAACTGATTAATCTATTACTTAAAAAGGCAAAATTCTGACTAACGCATTACTCTTGAAAAGTTCAATAAAAACCTCTTCTTTTTAAGATACTTGAATGAAGCAAAGATTCATTTTACATTGTAATTTTTATTTAAGCTGATATTTGGAGGAGACTGATTTTTTAAATATTGTGTAGCAAAGTCTGAGATGTATGTTAATTCTATGTTATTTTTCAGAAAGAATTCTTTGTAGAACTCGGCTTAACTACAGGACAGCTAGGTATAGATGATTCTACACAAGTGCCTCCTGGTGAGTGTTTCTTCTATATACCATATAATTAATGGTAAATGAGAACAAGTTGAAGTCTTATCTGGTCATTTCCCAATTAATCTAGTAACTTTTTAATGTCTGAAAACCAAGTATACTTTTTGCTTCTCCTTGATTTCTGTTATTTATTAAATAAAATTCTGTATGTTTTTATTATCAGAATTCAACTAGATTTTATCTTTTAATTTGAAGGTCTTTAATTTTGAAAAGTCATTAAACATACTTAGATCATTTGGGCACCTGGGTGACTCAGTTGGTTGAGCGACTGCCTTCGGCTCAGGTCATGATCCCGGACTTCCAGGATCGAGTCCCGCATTGGGATCCCAGCTCCTTGGGGAGTCTGCTTCTCCCTCTGACCTTCTTCTCTCTCATGCTCTCTCTCACTCATTCTCTCTCAAATAAATAAATAAAATCTTGTAAAAAAAAAAATACTTACATCGTTTGGTTGGCAAAATTGTCATCGGCAGTACTCATATTTTCCTTTACTGGCTATTACTATCTATCTTCATAACTATTTGTATCACCAAGTTAATTGTATACATTAACTTGTATACATTAACTACCTTGTATAAACTTGGGTTATAAAATTAGTATCTTTTAAATATTAACCCAATAGAAAACTTCCGCAACTTTTCTTCTTTGTGCATAAATAAATGTGATTTTCATAAAAGGCCAGATTGGTATTTAGCTATAATAAGAAGTAAAAATTGGCTTAAAATATGGAGGTCTATATGGTGGTGGAATTGTGCTGGTCTTTCCTCCACCACTGGCTAGCTGTGTGACTTGGGCACGTCACTTTACATTTCTGGACTTGTTTCTTTCTCTGTAAAATAAAGAAGTTGGCTGTTTCTTATTATTAATAACAATAACAAATACAATAAAGTCATTGAGTACATACTATATGTTACACGTGTATTATCTAATTTTAACCCCAGCAGCTCTAGAAGGTGTGTTCTATTACCATTTTAAAAACTTTATTAATGTATAATGCATATGGACAATTACAGGGGCATCTGCCTGACTCAGTTGGAGGAGAGTGTGAATCTTGATCTCTGGGTTGTGAGTTTGAGCTCCACGTTACATATAGAGATTATATTTTTATTAAAAAGGAAAAATACATATATCGTAAGAGAATGACTCATTGAATTTTTATGAAGTGGACACACATATTAAAATACCACCCAGATCAATAAACTGAAGCCCCATCCTATCCTCTTTCAATCTTTATTCCCTTTGTCAAAGATAACCACTATTCTGATTTCTAGCAGAATAGATTAATTTTGCCAATTCTTGAACTTTGTATGAATGAAAACATATAGTATGTACTCTTTGATGTTTGACTTCTCTTGTTCCACATTATGTTTGTGAGATTCAGTCATATTGTGTGTATTTGTGAGCAATTTTTTTGCATTATAGTATTCTACTGTTGATGAGTATTTGGGAAGTTTCAAGTTTGGGGCTATTACAAATAAGGCTACTATGAACATCCTAGTTTGTTTCTCTTGGTGAACATATGTATACACCTCTGTTAAGTATATACCTGGGAAGATAATTATTCTCTCCTGGAGTTTGCATAAGTTCAGCTTTGGTAGATAATTAATAAAGAATTTTCAAAAATGGTAATACCAGTTTACACTTCCACTAACAAGGTATGAGAGTAGAAGTAGTTGTCATATCCTTGCTAATGCTTAATGTAAGCCATCTTCTTTGTAGTCATTCTGGTGGTATATAGTTATACTTGATTACAATTTTAATTTTCTAGTATCATGTGAGATAGAAGTTTTACTACCATTTTAAAGTTGAAGAAGTGGAGATGTTAAGTAACTTGTGCAAAGTCACAAAGCTAGTAAGTGCTAGAACCAAGATTCAAAACTAAACAGTCTGCCTTAAAGTCTGCCATTATATGCTGCCTCCCCTCCTGACCTTTGATAGTCCTTTTTATTTTATGAGAAGATACCATATATCTCACAGAATAAGATATTTCTGTGGTTTAGATGTTTTTGTCCTGAAATATTTTGGAGTTCTAATCCCCAACGTGATGGTATTAGGTGGGTCCTCAGGAAAATGATTTGGTCAGGAGGGTGGTGTCCTCATGGATGAGATAAGTGCCCTTGTGAAAGATCTCTCGAAATCCTTCCACCATGTGAGGACGCAGAGAAAAGTCAGCAGTTTGCAACCCAGAATAGGGCATGCACCCAACCATACCAGTGCCCTGATCTTGGACTTCCAGTCCCCACAACTGTAAGAAATAAATTTCTCATGTTTATAACCCAGTCTGTGAGTGTTTTATTGTAGTAATCTGAACAGACTAAGACAGAGACCTTGTATTTCTGTTCATGGCCAGTGATAGCTGTACATATAACAAAAGGAAAAGAAAATAATAATAATATAACTTTGAATGATATTTATGTTTTTCATTTTTGAAATAACCCTTAAGAATTACTTAAAATTTTTCTAGATCCTGTAGTACCTATGCTTTAGAAAGCCCAGTTATTTTCTTAATCTAGAATACAGTTCTATCTTTTTTGATTCACTGTAACACAACAAATATGAGACCCTTCTAAGGGCCAGAGACTAGTGAACACATAGGTGTGACATAATATTTACTCTTGGTGAAGAGGTAGTGGAAAGTAAGATTCAGATAAGAATCAGTGTGGTATTTGCTGTTATTACATATATTACATATATACATACATATGTATATTATTATACACATACATATGCATATATGCATATACCTACCTATATACATACATATAGCAGAGGAAGGAACAACTACATCTGCTAGAGGAGGCTGATAGTCTCTTTAGTTGATGCAATTGTTTTTATTCTCTACTCCTCAAAGTAGGACTGCTAGAAATTGGGAGGAGGGAATCAAGTGCCAAGATGGTCACCAGGTTGCCAGGGGACCCAGGCTATACTTACCCAGACAGTCACATGTAAGTTCATGGCCCTTAACACATGGTTATCCCATTCGTTAGAAGAGCTAAACTAATCATTGTTGTAGAATCTAACAAATCCAATTAACAGCTTCTCCTTTCTCAGCTGGTGGGGAGAAAGAGAAAGAGAAAATGGAAAAACTGATTTTCTCTGGGGTGGGGAAAAGAGCTAAAATCTTTCCCTCTCATAGTTGCATAATCTTTTTTTTCCTCTAATTTTTGAGTAACATTATAGTAGTATAGCATACATACTGAAAAGGACACAGATCCTAAGTATACAGATCAGTGAATTTTTATGAAGTGAAAACACTTGTGAAACCTTTGACTAGATCAAGAGATAGAGTATTACCAGCATCCCAGAAGCCTCCAGGTACAATTCTACACTCCAGCAACCCGCATGGGTAACAACTATCCTGACTTCTAACACTGTAGGTTAGTTTTGCCTATTTTTTACTTTGTCGATATGGGATCATACAGTTGATGATTTCTACTGTTGATGGTCATTTGAGTTGTTCTCTCTATTTGGTTATTACCAGTAGTCAGCATTACCATGAATGTTCCAGTATATGTCCCTTGGGGCACATATGAATGCATTAAGGTGTATACCCAAGAGCAGATTGCTAATTGTCCTAGGGTGTGCATACATTCTGTGTTAGTAAGTGCTTCTGGTTTTCCAAGTGGCTGCACTATTTACAGTCCCACCACCTTTATATGAAAAGTTCATTTACTCCATTTTCTTTATATGTAGAATTGTCCGTCTTCCATTTCATCATTGCGATGGGTATGCATTTCATAATGGTTTTAATTACATTCTTGGATGACTAATGTGGTTGAGTCTCTTTTCATAACTTTAGTAGTCCTTTGGGTTTGTAAATAACCTGTTCGCATGTTTTGCCTATTTTGTCAGAGAGTCATCTGTCTTTACCAGGAGTTCTTTACATGTTCTAGATACAAGTCTTTTGTCAGGTATATGCATTGCAGATACAGTTCCCCACTCTGCAACTTACCTTTTCACTCTCAATGGTGTCTTTTGTTTTGTTTGTTTTTAAAGATTTTATATATTTATTTGACAGATCGAGATCACAAGTAGGCAGAGAGGCAGGCAGAGAGAGAGAGAGAGAGAAGGAGGAAGCAGGCTCCCTGCTAAGCAGAGAGCCTGATGTGGGGCTCGATCCCAGGATCCTGGCATCATGACCTGAGCCAAAGGCAGAGGCTTTAACCCACTAAGGCACCCAGGTGTCTTTTGATGAATAGAAGTTTTTTCTTTTTTAATGTGGTCTCATTTATTGAGTCTTTTCCCATTATGATTGGTACTTTAAAAGCAAATCTTTGGGGTGCCTGGGTGGCTCAGTTGGTTAAGCACCTGATTCTTTTTTTTTTTTTTTTTTTTTTTTTTTTTTTAAAGCACCTGATTCTTGACTTTGGCTCAGGTCATGATCTCCCGCTCCCTCTCCCCCGCCCCTCCCCCTGCTCCTGCCCCTGCTCTCTTGCGCTTGCTCGCTCACTCTCTATCTCTCTCAAAATGAATAAATAAATAGAACCTTTTTTTCTTTTAAAGTAAGTCTTTGTTTTTCCAATATAATCTTTTAAAATGGCATTTGTATAGTGGGATTTTACCTTTAATAGCATTAAGGCTTTTTTTAGCTATGCTGTCATGGCAGATTAGAGAGCAAAAGTAGAGCTTTGCAAATGAAGCTGTCAAGATGAGTAGACATTTTTCTGTTCTGAAAAGATACTATTTTATTTTAACAAAGGAAAATTAGTTATCACCTTTTTTTCTGATTAGATGTACTTAACTCATTTTTAATTTCCATAAACTTTAAACAACTTTAAAAAAAGATTTTCTACATATAAAGATATATATTCTTATAGTTCTCCATAGAGCCATTTAGCTTTAAAACAGTATCAATAGCAGAAAAATAAACTTAATATTGTTCTAAACATGGTTAATCATATTTGTGTCTAATAATTTTATTTTATCATTTTTAGAACTTTTTGAAAATGAGCATGTACGTATTGGGCAAAAAGGTAAGATTTTGATTATATTTATACTTTTTGAAAATGAAATAGTCTGAAGTAAATGTCTGCATTCTGTACCTCCAACTGAAATTCAATCTCTAAAAAGTCAAAAATCTAAAAAGAGTAATATTTAGTTGTGTAGTTAATATAATGGGAATCCTTATAAAGAGGAGAAATGCATCATTTTCACTTCATCAATAAATGTTAGATAAAGAAGTACACAGATGGCTCACTAAAAAGGAAATAATAAATGCAGACACACATTCTTCAAGAATGTTAGCTTATTCCATTCAACAGAATTTCATTTTAAAATCAAAGAGGCAGGCTCTCTTTGATGTGCTCACACACTTCTCATTAGTGTTAATGGGAATATGCCCCTGCATCAGGAGAAACTATAACTTTCATGTTTCTCTGTGACTGTTCACAGTGGTAAGGCTTAATAACCAAAGCAGCTCTTATTGTTCTGGGGAATAATTTTTCCCCACCTTTGAAGATTATTTTCCTTGTTTTTATAAATTTTGTTTTGTTTTTGAAATACAAAGTGCAGATAAGTCTTTGTGTCACAAGTACCTTCTGTAGCAATTGTATTGTCATATTCTAAACTCACTAGTTCAGTTTTCAAAATCATATTTATTCCAGACTTCATCATTTTTCCTTCATATATTTGACATTTGCATTAAACACAATTACAAATTAAAGGATATGCCTTGGCTTTTTTTATTTTATATGATCCCTTTATTTCTTTAGGTTAAGTAATTTTCATTTGGTATAAGTTTTTTTTCCCTTTTAAGAAGAAAATAGGAACACCTGGGTGGCTTAGATGGTTAAGCTGCTGCCTTCGGCTCAGGTCATGATCCTAGGGTCCTGGGATCAAGTCCCATATCAGGCTCCTTTCTCAGTTGGGAGCCCACTTCTCTCTCCACCTCTGTCTGCCACTCTGCCTGCTTGTGTGTGCACTCTCTCTCGCTCTCTCTCTGACAAATGAATAAATAAATAAAATATTTTAAAAAATAGTAAGAAGAAAATAATAAGAAAACATTATGTTAGATAAATATCAGCAGTTGTCTGGAATATCTTTTTTTGCTTTTTTTTTTTGTTTTGCTTGTTTAAGAAGGCCTTTATTTCCAGACCTAATAGCTGGTATTTCCATTAAAGATAATAAAAATGAAAATGAAAGCAGGATAATGTATTAATTTTGTATACTTGGCTGCTTACAAATAGTTTTTGGCCTTCTTAAATGTTATCAGATCCTTTATTTTTTACCTCTTTTTATTTAAATCTCTGTTTTCTGTTGTTTTTGACAGGTAGCTAAGAAATCATCTAATAGATATCTTACATCCTATATAAGTCCTTTTTTTATTATGTTCAATTAGCCAACATATAATATATCATTGGTTTCTGACGGAGTATTCAACAATTCATTAGTTGCATATAATACCCAGTGCTCATCACCTTTATAATTCTTAACCATAATACTTCAAATCCCATACTACTTCCAAATACTAGAGCATCCATGACTTAGAGAATATGCATAAGAAATTTGAGTTTTTGTAAATATGACTTTACTTGATCATGGAATCCAAAGATTAACTATGTATGTGCATATATACAATGGAGTATTAAGCCTCCATCAGAAAGGATGAATACCCAAATTCTGTATCAACATGGATGGGACTTGAGGAGATTATGCTGAGTGAAATAAGTCAAGCAGAGATAGTCAAGTATCATATGGTTTCACTTACTTGTGGAGCATAAGGAATAACACAGAAGACATTGGGTAAAGGAGAGAAGTGAGTTGGGGGAAATCGGAAGGGGAGACAAACCATGAGAGACTGCGGACTTTGAGAAACAGACTGAGGGTTTTGGAGGGGAGGAGTGTGGGGAGTGGGGAGGGCCTGATGGTGAGTATTGTAAAGGGCACGTATTGCATGGAATACATAAACAATGAATTCTGGAACACTGAAAAAATAAATTTTTTTAAAAAATGAAGACAATCATTTATTCTTCTTCTACCCACTTAAGCCTCCATGTTGCATCACCACGTTGGGAGGGAGACAAACCATAAGTGACTCTTAATCTCACAAAACAAACTGAGGGTTTCTGGGGGGAGGGGGTTTGGGAGAAGGGGGTGGGATTATGGACATTGGGGAGGGTGTGTGATTTGGTGAGTGCTGTGAAGTGTGTAAACCTGGTGTTTCACAGACCTGTACCCCTGGGGATAAAAATATATGTTTATAAAAAATAAAAAATAATAAAAAAAAAATTAAAAAAAAAATGAAGACAATCAGAGCACCCACCAATAAATAAATAAATAAATAAATAAATAAATAAATATGTGAGCTATGGTTAAAGCAAAGTGATTTCCAGATACCTATATTAAAAACTTTTACCAGATTAGGTAAGAGGTGGGGGAATTTAAATCTTGACATGTATAGGGCTGTAAACAGGGCCACATCAAAATTCAGAGAGTAAAAGAAGGTTGTCAAGACATGATGTAATGTTAGATATAAAGATGAAATGTTAACTTCATCAAAGATTTTTAATTAAGGATTTCAGTGTAATTTCTTAAATTATGAATTTTCTAATGAGATTTTTTTATACTTTTGACAGTTCTAGCAGAACAAGACAGTGCTGCTGCTCAACAGTATATCAGACAAGGAAGCCCCACAGCACTGAGAGCAGAATTATGGGCTCTCATTTTGAATATTTCCAGTCAACCAGAGGTAAGAAGAAAAAGGATGGGCCAAACTTGAGCTATTAATATTTATTTTTCAGTGACCAGTTATTCAAAATAGAAATACTTTTGTTTTCTTTTTTCTCTACCATGTTTTCTTAGTCTAATGTATTCACTCCCCTTTTTTTTATTTTCAAAATCACTGTAGTTTTGAGTTCTAAGAAAAGATTAACAGAATTTAATCACTGTGTGTTTAACATAGAAGTTTTTGTTATTGATAATTAGTTGTATACTTTAAACTTAAAGCTACAAAAACCAGTAAATGAAATTGTAAGAAATGGAGTCCTCCAGTAGAGGTCAGTGAAGATCTGGTAGAACTGTGTTGTTAGACTAAGGAGAAATAAAGAAGGACCACCCAGTACATGTAAATGAGCCCTTTCTCCCTACTGTTACTTTTGAAAGATTACTATTTTTATGGTTCTAAAAAGTGATATATTATATAGGAATATTATTTTTCTAAGTATAGGAACATTTTATTTTAGGAAATAATATGAAGAGAAATCATCAACAGACTGCTAATAGATTCAATAAGGAAAAATTATACAAGATATTAATTCCTTTTGAAAAAAAATATTTTTCTTTTTCTTTTTTTTTTACTTTAAGCCCATTGATCAAATAATCCATCTACTTAAAGATTTTAATAAATAGCAAACTAATACTTCCCTAGCCTAGGCCTTAAAAACATGGGTTTTGGAATATATGGACCAGGTTTCAACTCCTAGCATACTCAACTTATTTGAAATGAGCCATTGAGCAAGTTAAATTTCTTGAAACTTCAACTTACCCACACTTATATATAAGAAATAATATTTATATCATAGAGTGGTGGTGGTTAAAGGAAATGATGTATGTTAGTCTTTTAACACAGTGTCTGACACAAATAATGACCGTTAATGATAGTAATAAAATAATACTTACATGTTGCATTTATTTTGTTACAACTAATTATAATTTATAATAATACAGTTAAAAATTTAAATATTATTAATATTATAAAAGCTACACCTCTGACTTTTGCAAATTATATATATACTTGTGCGCTTGTGTGTATATGTGTCTTTTAAATCTCCCTTCATGAACAGCACTGGCAAAAATTATTCTCTTTCTTTTTGAAAGAGTAAACATTGTAATTTATTTCAGAGAAATTTTGAAATAAGAAATGATACTGCTGATCTTTTGTGGTGACACTAGAAGTAACAGTTTACAGAATAGATGTTGAGTATGTATTGGGCATTTTTTGTGAGTGTATCAACACTTGGAGAGAAGATGGTAATTCTTGTTCTTATCTAACGGTGTAGATGAACTCCCATGTTCCCTAATCAGGAGCTACAGTAATAAAATCTGTCACTCCAGAGGAACAAATTGCTGCTATTTATAAACAAATTTAGAATTTTTCCAGAAGCATCACACTAGAATAAAAGTAGTAATCCTAGATAATGATTGTTTATTATAATATACAAAGGCAGTTTTTACACTTGAGTTTTGGAGCTAATGGTCATCCTAATTTTTAAATGCAAAATGGTAAGTTTGTAAATAGAAAGTAATATTATCAGAAAAACAGTTTTGATTTTATTGAATAAAATACTTTCCTTCACTTACACTTGTTTTCAGCTGTAAAAGTATGACCTCAACAAACTGGAACAAACAGTTCCAAAATAATGGTTGTAGGTAATACATTAGAGGGTGAAGGCGGGGAAAGAGGGGGAGAATGGTTGCTTCTTTTTTTTTTTTTTTTTTTTTTTTAAGATTTTATTTATTTATTTATTTATTTATTTGACAGAGAGAGAGATCATAAGTAGGCAGAGAGGCAGGCAGAGAGAGGAGAGGAGGAAGCAGGCTCCCTGCTGAGCAGAGAGCCCGATGCGGGACTCGATCCCAGGACCCTGAGATCATGACCTGAGCCAAAGGCAGTGGCTTAACCCCCTGAGCCACCCAGGTGCCCAGAATGGTTGCTTCTTAATAAGAATACTGATTCAGAACTTTTTGTTCAGTTGCTTTTCAATCACTTAAAATAAGCTACACATACAAATGCATCATAATTAAGGAGTTAGATAAGTGGAATATTTCACATTTCACACCCATAAGGATATTTTTAAAAATCTTATCTCAACAGAAAGACTGTATATAATGGTTTAAGTTCCTAATAATTAATTTCACTAGAACATTACTAATTTTGATTGTTTCTCTTATCAAGAAAACATGTGATGTGTTTAAAAGGATTGCTTTTATATGTTTTCTTTTATGCAAATCTCTAGGTATATATAAAAATATATTTAATAAACATTATTCAGATTTTAAACTTTTTGCTTAATTTCAATTTGCTAATTAAAGAATGCAGAAAATTTTTCTATACTTTGCTCTAGGTACTCCCTTACTGATGAAATAGCCAGGACTACTATTAATATTTAACATTTTCTTTAGTGAGTTCATAAAGTTCCCCACAACCTTACACAAGTCCACAACAACTCCTGAGCTTTCTAGATTTTCCTCGTCAGCTCAATTAATCTTCACAGTGCCTGTTTCTGACCTTTACTCTCCTCAACACTTCTTTTTAGAGTCTTAGCAAAACACCTCACCTTCTCCTACCCAGAGAAAATAGAAATCATCCTAAGAAACTCATTCAGATTTCTTCTACCAAACCTGTAGACTTAATTGCATTCGCACCTGTTCATGCCTCCTCTACTTTTGTAGCTAACCCTTCTGGAAAAAAAAAGTCTATGATGGTGGCATCTACTTCCTTAAAATCATCAATTGCTCAGTCTGCCATAGTCCTGGCATACACCCCACTACATGACTATAACCACACTAGCTAAAGTCACCAAGAAACAGTGGACACATTTTTAGTCTTTACGTTTACTGCATTTAATACTCTTGCCTACTCTGCCCTTGAAATATTCTTGGTCTCTAATTTACTTTGCCCTGTTGTCTTAGTTCTTCAATTTCTTGTTCCCCTTTTTTCCGTTCCCCTTTGAGTTCCTTTTTTTAGACCTTAAGGGCTTGTATTTTTAAGAATTCCATTTTGATCCTCTTTTCATTCTGTACATGTTTCTTGGAATGTCTCATTTACTCCCTAATGGCTTTGACTCTGTGTTCAACCAAGCTCTCTCATAAGCCTAAAACTTTTATTTCCAGTTGTCTACAGAACTCCAATATGTGGGGCTGCCTGGGTGGTTCAGTTGGTTAAGCATCTGCCTTTGGCTCAGGTCATGATCTCAGGGTCTTGGAATGGAGCCCTGAGTCAGGCTCCCTGCTCAGTGGGAAGTCTGCTTGCCCCTCTTCCTCTGCTCCTCCCCCTGCTTGTCTTCTCTCTCTCTGATAAATAAGTAAAATCTTAAAAACAAAACCAAAACAGAACAAACAAACAAAAACCCACCAATATGTGTTCGGAAAGTATGCTAGATTCATGATATCTAAAAGAAAAGGCACCATCTTTACCTCGATGTGTTTGTGGTCCTTCAAGAGATGCTCTATTGTTTCTCTCTGCACCAGGCCAAAAAAACCTACTCAGACTTTTGTCTGCTTGGAGACTCCTACTCATTTTCAAATACAGCTTATTCCATCCTCTTTTCTGAGAACCTTTTCTAACATTCTCTCCTCTCCCTTGCCTTCTCCCAGTTCCATCACCATTACAGTTAGATACTTGTTTCTCTTTTCATAACCAGGGCAGGAGCAAAGGCCTAAAGACAGAGGAAAATGTACCATACTTACTCTATTTGGCCGCCACTCTTTCTAAGTTGAGTGCCTGAGGACAGAGTTTTTTTTTCTCTCTTCACCATCTATGAATGTCAGTATCTTGTACTATGTCTACATGTTTAATGAACTATATAAAATGTTAGGAATGTTCTTTGAGGTCTTTCATTTCCTGAAAGTACATTTCCTTTTTTTCTTTAAAGAGGTAGTGTAAGTCTGCATAAAATACCAAACAATATATATACTAAACTTTAAATATTCTCTGATACTAAAAACTTGAGCTACTTTGTTTTTCAGAGATTACTTTTTATAATTATAATTTATTACTCTTAAATATCTATATTACTGGAGCTTATACAAAACAATCTTTAAGACTATTCTGTTCTATTATTGGTAATCATTGTAATTTATAAATGCTATCAATATAAAAATAATCCCTTAATCACCATCACATGTTATAATTTCAACTCTCCTACCCATGTTTTTCTTTCATTTTATATGGATAAATTACACTAAAGGTTATTGAAACCAAATACCATAGACTGGAATTAGGAAGACTAGTTCACTCACTAGCCAGTTCTATAATGTTGGCTAAGGCAATTAACTTGACCAGATCTCATTTTCTTAATGTGCAAATAAGACAAATAGACTAGATATTTCCAAGGTCCCTTCTAGGATTCAAATTGTCCAACATGTTTTTTTCTTCTATAATTAAAAGTCGATTTTGTTGGCACCATTACATGTCAAGAGTTATAGATGTTGAGTTATTCATAGCATTCTGAAGATGTATTTCTTTATGGAAGCATACTGTACTAAAATTAGAATTTTAAGGACTTTTATTAAAATATTTATTAGCTTTCTAGCATTGGTCATGAAGTGTGTTTATTATTAATTTATAATAAAAGGCATTACAAATACAATTACAAATTGCTATTTAGGATAGCAATTAAAATTAAATTCCCTGTGGGAATTTCTGAATTATAGGCAATAATAGACTTATGGATATATGTTTGCAGTATACATTTCTTAAAGAAATATTTTCTTTGATTTTACTTCACTTTTTTATGTTAATAAAAATGTAAACCCAGGATTTTAAAATAGCAAATTAAATAAACAATAATAAATTGAAATCACTCAGGGTGCCTGAGTGGCCCAGTTGGTTAAGCGTCCAACTCTTGGTTTCAGCTCAGGTTATGATCTCAAGGTTGTGAAATCAAGCCCTGTGTGGGGCTCTGCTCTCTGCAGAGAGTCTGCTTGACATCCTTTTCCTGCCCCTCCCTTATTTGTGCACGTGTGCGCTTTCTCTCTTCAAGATAAGTAAATAAATCCATAAAAAAGATAAAAATAAATTAAAAGCACTCAAATCACTCATACTAAAATTATTAAATTTTATGTTTTAGAGCAATTTTAGTTTCATAGAAAAACTGATAGGAAGGTACAGAGATCTCTCATATACCTGCCGTGCCCTACACATGCATCATCTCCCCAGCTGTCAACATCCCCCACAGAGTAGTACATTTGATACAATGGATGAACTTTTATACTGACATATCATAATCACCCAAAATCCAGTGTTCACCTTAGGGTTCATCTTGGTGTTGTACATTCTAAGGATTTGGACAAATGTATAATGACAAGATCTATGCTTATACTATCATACAGAGGATTTTCACTGCCTTAAAAATCCTCTGTGCTCCACCTATTCATCTCTTCCCCTTCAACATGCTAGCAGTTATCTTTTTACTGTTTACATAATTATGCCTTTCCCAGAATGTCACATAGTTGGAATCATATATTATGCAGCCTTTTCAGATTGGTTTCTTTCATATAGTAATATGCATTTAAAGTTCCTCCATGTCTTTTCATGACTTGATGGTTCATTTCTTTTTAATGCTGAATAATATTCCATTGTCTGAACATACCACAGTTTATCCATTAACCTACGGAAGGACATCTTGGTTGCTTTCAGCTTTTGGCAACTGTGAATAAAGCTGCTATAAACATGAGTGTGCAAGGTTTTATGTGGACATAAATTTTCAACTCCTTTGTGTAAAAACTAAGGAGAAAACTTGCTGGATTATATGGTAATAGAATATTTAGTCTTTTAAGAAACCACCAAATTGTCTTCCAAAGGGGCTGTACCATTCTGCACTGCAATCAGCAATGAACATGAGTTCCTCTTTCTCCATGTCCACCGCATTTGGTATTGTCAGTGTTCCAGGTGTGGGTCATTCCAGTAGATGTGTAGTGGTATTTTGTTGTTTTAATTTGCATTTCCCTGATGACATATGATGTGGAGCATCTTTTCATATGCTCGTTTGACATCTGTACATCTTCTTTGTTGAGATGTCTGTAAAGGTCTCTTTAGCCCATTTTTTAGTTTGTTTTTGTATTGTTGAGTTTTAAGAGTTCTTTGTATATTTTGGATAATGGTCCTTTATCAGTTGTATTTTTTTTTATTTTTTAAATTTATTTGACAGAGAGAGAAAGACAGTGAGAGGAGGAACACAAGCAAGGGGAGTGGGAGAGGGAGAAGCAGGCTTTCCGCCAAGCAGGGAACCCATTGTGAGGCTGGATTCCAGGATCCCGAGATTACACCCTGAGCCAAAGGGAGACACTTAATGACTGAGTCACACAAGCATCCCTATCAGATGTATCTTTTACAGATATTTTCTCCTGGTCTGTGTCTTGTTTTTTCATTCTCTTGACATTGTCTTCTGCAGAGCACAAGTGTTTAATTTTAAATGCAGCAAGCTTATCCATTTTCTTTTTATTAATCATGTCTTTGATATTATATAAAGACATCACCATACCTAAGTCATCTTGGTTTTCTCCTATGAGTTTGCACTTTACACTTAGGTCTGTAATCCATTTTGAGTTAATTTTTATGAAGGGTATAAAGTCTTTATCTAGATTAACATTTTTTTTATGTGGATGTCCACTTATTCCATCATTTTTTATAAAGATTGTTTTTTAGTTTTTTTCACTCCCTCATATTTTCTTTGCTCTTTCATCAAAGATCAGTTGACTATATTTATGTGGGTCTATTTCTGGAGTCTGTATTTTGTCCCATTGATTTATTATCTGTTCTTATGCCAAAACCATATTGCCTTGATTACTATAATTTTTTAAAATTATTTTTATTAGCATATAATGTATTATTTGCCCCAGGGGTATGGGTCTGTGAATCATCAGGCTTATACATTTTGATTACTATAGTTTTATAGTAAGTCTTGAAGTTCAGTAACATCAGTCCTCTAACTTTGTTGTTATTCAATATTGTATTGGTTATTCTGGGTCTTTCACCTCTTGAAATAGACTTTTAAAATCTTTTCCTTCTATTTTGATACTGTGTTGGCTATTTTGGGTTTTACCTCTTGATATAAACTTTAGAATCAGTTTGTTGATATCTATAAAATTACTTTCTGGGATTTTGATTGGGATTGCATTGAATCTATAAGTCAAGTTAGGAAGAATGCACATCTTAAATCTTGACAATATTGAACATAGACTATCTCTCCACTTATTCAATTTTTCTTTGATTTCATTCATCAGAATTTTGTGGTTTTGCTCATATAGCTCTTATACATATTTTGTTAGGTTTATATCTAAGTTGAAGTTATTCTTTGGGGACTTATGTATATGATATTGTGTTTTTTAATTTGAAATTCCCCTTTTTCATTGCTTGTGTATAGGAAGGTGATTGGCTTTTGTATATTAACCTTTTTATCTTGCAATCTTGCTATAATTTCTTGTTAGTTCCAGGTGGGTGTTTTTGTTAAATCTTTGGGATTTTCAACATAGACAGTCATATCATTTGCAAACAAAGACAGTTTTATTTCTTCATTGTCAATTTGTGTACCTTTTATTTCCTTTTCTTGTCTTATTGCACTAGCTAGAACCTACATCATGATATTGAAAATGGTGGTGAGAGGGGACACCCTTGCCTTATACTTAATTTTAAAAGGAAAACTTTGAGTTTCTCAGCATAAGGATTAACAGTAGCTATAAGTTTTTATAGGTATTCTTTATCAAGTTGAGGAAGTTCTGACTCTAATTTATGAGGGTTTTTATTATAAGTGGGTGCTGGATTTATCAAATGCTTTCCTTTATCTATTAATCATGTTATTTTTCTTTTTAATCCACTGATATGATAGATTACATTAATTGACTTTCAAATGTTGAACCAACTTTATAGACCCATGGTAAAGCCCAAGTGGTCATGGTGTGCAATTCTTTTTATACACTGTTGGATTCAGTTTTGCTAATATTTTGTTGAAGATTTTTTTTCTATGCCCATAAGTGATATTGGTGTGTTTTTCTTTTCTTATGTTGTTTTTGGTATTAGAGTAAGGCTGACCTTACAGAATGAGTTAAGAAGTATTCCCCAGCTTCTGTTTTCTGACAGAAATTGTAAAGGATTGGCAGAATTTCTTTCTTAAAATGTTTGGTAGTGAACCCCTCAGGGCTTAGTGTTGTCTGTTTTGGAACGTTATCCATTATTGAATCAATTACTTTTAACAGTTATAGACCTATTCAGATTGTCTATCTCTTTTTGTGTGAATTTTGGAAAATTGTGTACTTCATATAATTGGTCCATGTCACCTAGGTTATCAAATTTGTGGTTATACAGTTGTTTATAGTATTTATTTGAGAGAGAGAGAGAGCCCATTTATGCACACGTGTGAGTAGGAGAGGTGTAAAGAGGGAGAGGGGTAGAATCTCAAGCAGACTCCCCACTGAGCACAGAGCCCGACATGGGACTCAATCCCATGACTGTGAGATCGTGACCTGAGCTGAAACCAACAGTCTTGGATGTTTGCCTGACTGAGCCAACCAGGTGCCCCAGAACCAGTTTGGTTTTGACAATTTTTCTCTACTAACTTTTTGTCTTTAATTTCATTTATTTCTGCTCTAAATACTATGATTGCTTTTTACTACTTACTCTGAATTTAATTTGCTTTTCTTTTTCTAGTTTCCTAAGGTAGAAACCTAGATACTGATTTTAGATTTTTCTTGTTTTCTAATATATTCATTCAGTGCTTTTGTAAATTTATCTTTAAGCACTACTTTCAGTGCAGCCCACAAATTTTCTTAAGTTGTTTTCATTTTAGTTGAAAATATTAGTTGAAAATATTTTAAATTTTTCTTGAGAGTTCTTATTTTGACCCATGTGTATATATTGTTTAATGTTCAAGTATTCGGTCATTTTTCATTATCTTTCTGTTACTTTCTGTTACTGATTTCTAGTTTAATTCTGAGAGCAGATTATGTGATTTTCATTCTTTTAAATTTGTTAAGGATGCTTTATGACCCAGAATTGATCTGTCTTGATGAATGGTTCGTGTGAGCTTGAGAAGCATATGTATTGTGCTGTTGTTGGATGAAGTAATGTATAGATTTCCATTATATCCAATTAATGGCGTTGTATTCAGTTTTATCCTTTACTGATTTTTTTGCCTGCTGAATTTGTCTATGTCTGATAGAGAAGTCATAAAGTTTTATTTCAGTTGGAAATGTATGGTTTATTTAATAAATGTTGCTGATAATTAGCCATCTTCCTGAAAGAAAACATATGCTTATGAAAAAGAAGACTTTGCTTATGACATATAAAAATAAGTTTCAGGAAGACTATAAATATTCAAGTAAAAAACGGCAATTTTAGAAAAATATTTGTATAAATATGTGGTAGGATGCCTTACCTAAGGCAAGGAAGGAAATCCAAAGCCATAAGGAATTTTTAAAAAATTTGTCAATGTATACCATAAACAAGAATCAAACAACCCCCTTTTTTTTTTTTAAAGATTTTATTTATTTATTTGACAGAGAGAGAGATCACAAATAGGCAGAGAGACAGACAGAGAGAGAGAGATGAGGAGAAGCAGGCTCCCTGCTGAGCAGAGAGCCCAATGCGGGACTCGATCCCAGGCCCCTGGGATCATGACCTGAGCCGAAAGCAGAGGCTTAACCCACTGAGCCACCCAGGTGCCCCAAACAACCCCCTTTTTTTGAAGAAAAAGTATTTGTAATACAAATGACAAAGGGTTAATCCTCATTATAAATAGCCCCCCCAAAACATAACAAAATAAATATAATCTAATAGAAAAACAGGGAAATGTTATAAAAGGCCTACCTTTGAAGTATCAATTCATATGCTCAGTAAACATATGAGAGGATGTTCAACTTTATTGGCATTTGGGAAAGTGCAAATTAACACAACAGTTAAGACCTCATTTTTCGGGGCGCCTGGGTGGTTCAGTGGGTTAAGCCGCTGCCTTCGGCTCAGGTCATGATCTCAGGGTCCTGGGATCGAGTCCCGCATCGGGCTCTCTGCTCAGCAGGGAGCCTGCTTCCCCCTCTCTCTCTCTCTGCATGCCTCTATGCCTACTTGTGATCTCTTTCTGTCAAATAAATAAATAAAATCTTATAAAAAAAAAAAAAAAGACCTCATTTTTCACCTGGGTGATTCACCTGGTTGAGCTACTGCCTTTGGCTCAGATTGTGATCCTGGAGTCCTGGGATTGAATACCATGTCAGGCTTCCTGCTTAGTGGAGAATCTGATTCTCCTTGTGACCCTCCCCCCTCTCATGCTCTCTCTCTCTCTCTCTCTCAAATTCTCTCTCAAATAAATAAATAAAATCTTTAAAAAAAAATAAAAGAACTCATTTTCCATCTGTGAGAAAGTTAAAAGTGGTGAGGATATAGGTAAACTTTTGCTCTCATCTGTTGCTGGTGGGAATTTGAATTGATGATTTTTGGGAAATGAACAGGCAAACTGTAGTCCCGCTAAAGATATATATTTAACCTTCAGCCTATAACCCTTCCTTTGCCAGTATATCCCATACAAAAGCACATGTGAATAAGGATAGTTTTAATAGTGTTACTTGTAGTGACAAGCACTTCAGTATCCATCTATAAGAGAATGATTAAATAAATGGTGATCTGTCTATGGAATGGTGATCTGTCTATGGCACAGCTTTAAAAATATTGAAGTGTATATAGCTAATAAGAAGAAAGATAGATGTATATCTATTAACCTAGATGGATGATCTTTCTATATAGCTAATTTAGAGAAACTGAATAATGAGTACAGTGTGATACCAGTTTATGTTTAAAAAATGACAATCAAGCGATGCCAGGGTGGCACAGTGGGTTAAGACTCTGCCTTCGACTCGGGTCATGATCTCAGGGTCCTGGGATCAAGCCCCACATCAGGCTCCCTGATCAGCAGAAAGGCTGCTTCCCCCCCTCTCTCCACCTGCCTCTCTGCCTAGTTGTGACCTCTCTCTCTCTCTGTCAAATAAATAAATATAACCTTTTTGTTGTTGTTGTTTGTTTTTTGTTTTTTTTTTTAATTTTTTATTTTTTATAAACATATATTTTTATCCCCAGGGGTACAGGTATGTGAATCACCAGGTTTACACACTTCACAGCACTCACCAAAGCACATATCCTCCCCAGTGTCCATAAACCCACCCCCTTCTCCCAACCCCCTCCCCCCAGCAACCCTCAGTTTGTTTTGTGAGATTAAGAGTCACTTATGGTTTGTCTCCCTCCCATTCCCATCTTGTTTCATTTATTCTTCTCCAACCCACTTAAGCCCCAATGTTGCAGCACCACTTCCTCATATCAGGGAGATCATATGATAGTTGTCTTTCTCTGCTTGACTTATTTCGCTAAGCATGATACGCTCTAGTTCCATCCATGTTGTCGCAAATGGCAAGATTTCATTTCTTTTGATGGCTGCATAGTATTCCATTGTGTATATATACCACATCTTCTTGATCCATTCACCTGTTGATGGACATCTAGGTTCTTTCCATAGTTTGGCTATTGTGGACATTGCTGCTATAAACATTTGGGTGCACGTGCCCCTTTGGATCACTACGTTTGTATCTTTAGGGAAAATACCCAATAGTGCAATTGCTGGGTCATAGGGCAGTTCTATTTTCAACATTTTGAGGAACCTCCATGCTGTTTTCCAGAGTGGCTGCACCAGCTTGCATTCCCACCAACAGTGTAGGAGGGTTCCCCTTTCTCCGCATCCTCGCCAGCATCTGTCATTTCCTGACTTGTTGATTTTAGCCATTCTGACTGGTGTGAGGTGGTATCTCATTGTGGTTTTGATTTGTATTTCCCTGATGCCGAGTGATATGGAGCACTTTTTCATGTGTCTGTTGGCCATCTGGATGTCTTCTTTGCAGAAATGTCTGTTCATGTCCTCTGCCCATTTCTTGATTGGATTATTTGTTCTTTGGGTGTTGAGTTTGCTAAGTTCTTTATAGATTCTGGACACTAGTCCTTTATCTGATATGTCGTTTGCAAATATCTTCTCCCATTCTGTCAGTTGTCTTTTGATTTTGTTAACTGTTTCCTTTGCTGTGCAAAAGCTTTTGATCTTGATGAAATCCCAATAGTTCATTTCTGCCCTTGCTTCCTTTGCCTTTGGCGTTGTTCCTAGGAAGATGTTGCTGCGGCAGAGGTCGAAGAGGTTGCTGCCTGTGTTCTCCTCAAGGATTTTGATGGATTCCTTTCGCACATTGAGGTCCTTCATCCATTTTGAGTCTATTTTTGTGTGTGGTGTAAGGAAATGGTCCAATTTCATTTTTCTGCATGTGGCTGTCCAGTTTTCCCAGCACCATTTATTGAAGAGGCTGTCTTTTTTCCATTGGACATTCTTTCCTGCTTTGTCGAAGATTAGTTGACTGTAGAGTTGAGGGTCTATTTCTGGGCTCTCTATTCTGTTCCATTGATCTATGTGTCTGTTTTTGTGCCAGTACCATGCTGTCTTGATGATGACAGCTTTGTAATAGAGCTTGAAGTCCGGAATTGTGATGCCACCAACGTTGGCTTTCTTTTTCAATATCCCTTTGGCTATTCGAGGTCTTTTCTGGTTCCATATAAATTTTAGAATTATTTGTTCCATTTCTTTGAAAAAGATGGATGGTACTTTGATAGGAATTGCATTAAATGTGTAGATTGCTTTAGGTAGCATAGACATTTTCACAATATTTATTCTTCCAATCCAGGAGCATGGAACATTTTTCCATTTCTTTCTGTCTTCCTCAATTTCTTTCATGAGTACTTTATAGTTTTCTGAGTATAGATTCTGTGCCTCTTTGGGTAGGTTTATTCCTAGGTATCTTATGGTTTTGGGTGCAATTGTAAATGGGATTGACTCCTTAATTTCTCTTTCTTCTGTCTTGCTGTTGGTGTAGAGAAATGCAACTGATTTCTGTGCATTGATTTTATATCCTGACACTTTACTGATTTCCTGTACAAGTTCTAGCAGTTTTGGAGTGGAGTCTTTTGGGTTTTCCACATATAGTATCATATCATCTACGAAGAGTGATAATTTGACTTCTTCTTTGCCGATTTGGATGCCTTTAATTTCCTTTTGTTGTCTGATTGCTGAGGCTAGGACCTCTAGTACTATGTTGAATAGCAGTGGTAATAATGGACATCCCTGCCGTGTTCCTGACCTTAGCTTTCAGTTTTTCTCCATTGAGAACGATATTTGCGGTGGGTTTTTCATAGATGGCTTTGATGATATTGAGGTATGTTCCCTCTATCCCTACACTTTGAAGAGTTTTGATCAGGAAGGGATGCTGTACTTTGTCAAATGCTTTTTCAGCATCTATTGAGAGTATCATATGGTTCTTGTTCTTTCTTTTATTGATGTGTTGTATCACATTGACTGATTTGCGGATGTTGAACCAACCTTGCAGCCCTGGAATAAATCCCACTTGGTCGTGGTGAATAATCCTTTTAATGTACTGTTGAATCCTATTGGCTAGTATTTTGTTGAGTATTTTCACATCTGTGTTCATCAAGGATATTGGTCTATAGCTCTCTTTTTTGATGGGATCCTTGTCTGGTTTTGGGATCAAGGTGATGCTGGCCTCATAAAGTGAGTTTGGAAGTTTTCCTTCCATTTCTATTTTTTGGAACAGTTTCAGGAGAATAGGAATTAGTTCTTCTTTAAATGTTTGGTAGAATTCCCCCAGGAAGCCGTCTGGCCCTGGGCTTTTGTTTGTTTGGAGATTTTTAATGACTGTTTCAATCTCCTTACTGGTTATGGGTCTGCTCAGGCTTTCTATTTCTTCCTGGTTCAGTTGTGGTAGTTTATATGTTTCTAGGAATGCATCCATTTCTTCCAGATTGTCAAATTTGTTGGCGTAGAGTTGCTCATAGTATGTTCTTATAATAGTTTGTATTTCTTTGGTGTTGGTTGTGATCTCTCCTCTTTCATTCATGATTTTATTTATTTGGGTCCTTTCTCTTTTCTTTTTGATAAGTCGGGCCAGGGGTTTATCAATTTTATTAATTCTTTCAAAGAACCAGCTCCTAGTTTCGTTGATTTGTTCTATTGTTTTTTTTGGTTTCTATTTCATTGATTTCTGCTCTGATCTTTATGATTTCTCTTCTCCTGCTGGGCTTAGGGTTTCTTTCTTGTTCTTTCTCCAGCTCCTTTAGGTGTAGGGTTAGGTTGTGTACCTGAGACCTTTCTTGTTTTTTGAGAAAGGCGTGTACCGCTATATATTTTCCTCTCAGGACTGCCTTTGTTGTGTCCCACAGATTTTGAACCGTTGTATTTTCATTATCATTTGTTTCCATGATTTTTTTCAATTCTTCTTTAATTTCCCGGTTGACCCATTCATTCTTTAGAAGGATGCTGTTTAGTCTCCATGTATTTGGGTTCTTTCCAAACTTCCTTTTGTGGTTGAGTTCTAGCTTTAGAGCATTGTGGTCTGAAAATATGCAGGGAATGATCCCAAACTTTTGATACTGGCTGAGTCCTGATTTAGGACTGAGGATGTGATCTATTCTGGAGAATGTTCCATGTGCACTAGAGAAGAATGTGTATTCTGTTGCTTTGGGGTGAAATGTTCTGAATATATCTGTCATGTCCATCTGGTCCAGTGTGTCATTTAAGGCCTTTATTTCCTTGCTGATCTTTTGCTTGGTTGATCTGTCCATTTCAGTGAGGGGAGTGTTAAAGTCCCCTACTATTATTGTATTGTTGATGTGTTTCTTTGATTTTGTTATTAATTGGTTTATATAGTTGGCTGCTCCCACGTTGGGGGCATAGATATTTAAAATTGTTAAATCTTCTTGTTGGACAGACCCTTTGAGTATGATATAGTGTCCTTCCTCATCTCTTATTATAGTCTTTGGCTTAAAATCTAATTGATCTGATATAAGGATTGCCACTCCTGCTTTCTTCTGATGTCCATTAGCATGGTAAATTCTTTTCCACCCCTTCACTTTCAATCTGGAGGTGTCTTCAGGCTTAAAATGAGTTTCTTGGAGGCAACATATAGATGGGTTTTGTTTTTTTATCCATTCTGATACCCTGTGTCTTTTGACAGGGGCATTTAGCCCATTAACATTCAGGGTAACTATTGAGAGATATGAATTTAGTGCCATTGTATTGCCTGTAAGGTGACTGTTACTGTATATGGTCTCTGTTCCTTTCTGATCTACCACTTGTAGGCTCTCTCTTTGCTTAGAGGACCCCTTTCAATATTTCCTGTAGGGCTGGTTTGGTGTTTGCAAATTCTTTCAGTTTTTGTTTGTCCTGGAAGCTTTTAATCTCTCCTTCTATTTTCAATGATAGCCTAGCTGGATATAGTATTCTTGGCTGCATGCTTTTCTCGTTTAGTGCTCCTAAAATATCATGCCAGCTCTTTCTGGCCTGCCAGGTCTCTGTGGATAAGTCAGCTGCCAATCTAATATTTTTACCATTGTATGTTACAGACTTCTTTTCCCGGGCTGCTTTCAGGATTTTCTCTTTGTCACTGAGACTTGTAAATTTTACTATTAGGTGACGGGGTGTGGGCCTATTCTTATTGATTTTGAGGGGCATTCTCTGAACCTCCTGAATTTTGATGCTCGTTCCCTTTGCCATATTGGGGAAATTCTCCCCAATAATTCTCTCCAGTATACCTTCTGCTCCCCTCTCTCTTTCTTCTTCTTCTGGAATCCCAATTATTCTAATGTTGTTTCGTCTTATGGTGTCACTTATCTCTCGAATTCTCCCCTTGTGGTCCAGTAGCTGTTTGTCCCTCTTTTGCTCAGCTTCTTTATTCTCTGTCATTTGGTCTTCTATATCACTAATTCTTTCTTCTGCCTCATTTATCCTAGCAGTGAGAGCCTCCATTTTTTATTGCACCTCATTAATAGCTTTTTTGATTTCAACTTGGTTAGATTTTAGTTCTTTTATTTCTCCAGAAAGGGCTTTTATATCTCTCGAGAGGGTTTCTCTAATATCTTCCATGCCTTTTTCGAGCCCGGCTAGAACCTTGAGAATTGTCATTCTGAACTCTAGATCTGACATATTACCAATGTCTGTATTGATTAGGTCCCTAGCCTTCGGTACTGCCTCTTGTTCTTTTTTTTGTGTAGAATTTTTCCGTCTTGTCATTTTGTCCAGATAAGAGTATATGAAGGAGCAAGTAAAATACTAAAAGAGTGGCAACAAACCCAGGAAAATATGCTTTAACCAAATTAGAAGAGATCCCAAATCGTGAGGGGGGAGAAAGGGGATAAAAAGAGGTTCAAAAAGGAAGAAAGAAAAAAAAGAAAAAAGAAAAAAAAAGAAAAGAATAAAAAAAAGAAAACAAATAAGAAAAATATAAAAAAGAAAAAATATATTTATTGGATAAACTAGTTAAAAAACATTAAAAAAGAAAAAGGTAAAAGTTAAAAAAAAATTTACCAGAAGGCGAGAAAAAAAAAACAAAAAATGAAAAAGAAAAAAATTAACTGCAAGACTAAAAAAAATCACAGGGAAAAAGCCATGAGTTCCGTACTTTGCTTTCTCCTCCTCTGGAATTCTGCTGCTCTCCTTGGTATTGAAACCACACTCCTTGGTAGGTGAACTTGGTCTCGGCTGGATTTCTTGTTGATCTTCTGGGCGAGGGGCCTGGTGTAGTGATTCTCAAGTGTCTTTGCCCCAGGCGGAATTGCACCGCCCTTACCAGGGGCCTGGCTGAGTAATCCGCTCCAGTTTGCTTTCAGGAGCTTTTGTTCCCTGAGCGCTTTTCATAGAGTTCTGGAGGACGGGAATACAAGTGGCGGCCTCCTGGTCTCCGGAGGAGCCGAGAGCCCAGGGCCCCACTCCTCAGTGCGCCCTCAGAGAACAGTGCCTAGTTGCTCCCGTCTGCCTGACCTCCGGCCGCGCTCCGAGCTCACCGAGCCTGCGACCGGTTCAAGGTAACTCCGAGCTGCGAGCTTACTGTCGGCTCTGTCTCTGTAGCCAGCTTTCCCGTTCCAATACCCGCAAGCTCTGCGACACTCAGACACCCCCGATCCTTCTGTGACCCTGCGGGACCTGAGGCCATGCTGACCCCGCCCCGGTTTAGCCTCTGGAGCGATGTCCCTCAGCGGAACAGACTTTTAAAAGTCCTGATTTTGTGCGCGGTTGTTCCACCGCTTGCCGGGAGCCGGCCCCTCCCCCTGGGGTCTATCTTCCCGTGCTTTGGATTCACGTCTCCGCCAGTCCTACCTTTCAAAAAGTGGTTGTTTTTCTGTTTCCAGAATTGCTGTTCTTCTCTTCGATCTGCCGATGGATTTTCAGGTGTTTGCAATCTTTAGATAAGCTATCTAGCTGATCTCCGGCTAGCTGAAGTAGTCTCAGCCTGCTACTTCTCCGCCATTTTGACTCCTCTCTAACCTTTTTTTTAAATGACAATCAAAACCCTTACATATAAGTATATATTTATACAAGCATAGAAAAAGCTATGGAAAAATACAAACTACTAATAATATTACAAATACAATGCAAATAACATTAGTTTCTTTGGGAAGGCAGAATGGGAAACGGAAGGATTGTTACCTTTTTCTTTATCCAGCTGTAGATTGTCTTAGTTCCTTAACAGTCACATATCAGTTTGTGATTTTAAATTTGTTTGATTTTTTTTTAAGAGGCATAACTCTAGACTTACTAGCTTTTCCACTCTAGAAAACATTAAAGTATAATACTAGGCTCTTTGTCAGTTGTTGAGGATTGGTGTTTGAATTAGGTACTGTTCCTGTCTTTAAGAATGTTCTTCATTCTAGTGAGAGAAATGGATTCAATAGATACAGTGGAAGTTAAATAAAATAACAAAATAATTTTGCCTTAGTTAAGAAATCAAAGCATCATAAATAAGAGCAAAGTAAGGCATTTTTATTAAAATTAAAATGACTAAAAATAGCCAGTAAATCTCCAGATTATCTTTAGGCAAAGAGCATTTTAGCCCAAATCAGAGAACTGTGTATTAAGCATCTTTCGAGATTAAGAAATCATATTTCATGAAACATAGGGTCAGACACCATCCTGCTAAAGCAGCTGCTCACAACAGATCTTTGTCGCTAATGACCCTGTCCCTTACCTCTTACTTGTCTGAAGAAATGTTTTCAGAAAGAATCATACAGATTAGTGTGTAGTGGAGCTAAGCAGTGTTTGGATATCAGCAGAAGCCAGAGCGAAAAGTGCCTGAGAGATGAATGGAGGGATTGGAAAAACACAAGGGCCAGCTAAAGCAATGAGATGATATTTCCATCTGTCTTAAGACAGCTATTATCCATTTGATTCTTACCTTCATTCTATTTTTTGAATGCCCTGACCAACATTAACCTGATGCTTAACTGGATTATAGTCTCAAATCATTCTTCCCTCTCCCTCCCTCCTTTGCTATTTTTCTTTTCCCCCTTTTTTCTCTCCTTTCCATCTTCCCTCTCTGTCTTCTATATCTTATTATCTATTAAATTAAACATTAGCTTAGGGGCACCTGGGTGGCTCAGTGGGTTAAAGCCTCTGCCTTCGGCTCAGGTCATGATCCCAGAGTCCTGGGATGGAGCCCCATATCGGGCTCTCTGCTTCGCATGGAACCTGCGTCCTCCTCTCTCTCTGCCTTCCTCTCTGCCTGCTTGTGATCTCTGCCTGTCGAATAAATAAATAAAATCTGTAAAAAAAAAAATTAGCCTAATCTTTTCACTACATAGTGTTAATCAGATTTTATGATGTTATGGGACCATATTCTAATATTTTTAAAAAACTGACTTTCATATGCTATGTGATTGCTTTTACTTGCTGGGATTTTATTTTATAATAATTTAGATATTAGGAAAGCAGTATGGAGTGTCCTTCTGGGTTTCTGTATAGATTCCAGGCCAGGTTTCTTGGAATCAACTCTTACTACTTTTGTGGCCTTTGATAGCAAGTTGCTTTCTTCTCTGGGTCTGTTTCTCAAATACAATCGGGAAGAATAATCACTGAACTATTTTATTGGTATGGGATTAAATGAGTTAACATGTATGGTGGGTAAAACAGTTTCTGACATCTAATAATTAATAAATATTACTGTATTTGCTATTAAATAATAGTTAATTAGTTTAGCAAACATTGATTAAATACCCACCAGGTCCCCAATTCTTATCCTAAATAATAGGATTAGGTATATTTATTGAGTATCTACTATTGGCCAGGCATGGAGAATATAGAAGTGAATAAAATGAAGTCCTCTTGGTGTTTATGATACTATTAATGAATATTATTTATTAAAATTTGAGGCTGACTTTATAAATGTGACTGACCTTTAATTTTATGTGTTTGTCTTACTTTTAAATCTAGGATATCTTGTATTATGAGCAGCTTAAGACCAATGTAATACAACATGACCTTTTGGTGGACAGTCTAATCTATAAAGTAAGTAAAGGTGTACACAGTTTATTCACTTCAGTAATATCATTAAACAATCATTGTGAGTCTTTAACATATAGGACCTATACTTTGTATGATAATACATGTTAATCTTAAAAATAATTTTAAGTGATCATTGTACCTGTAAGATAAGGTTCATTTTCAAAATATTTAGTCTCCAGTCAGTATTATCCTCCTTCCCTTTGAAACTGTCCTCATGATTCTTTCCTGATACTCCCATTTTTTTTTTTTTTGATTAAAAGGATGATAAACATTCCTTTTTCCAATAAATTCAAGTTTTCCACACAAACCAAATAAAAATGCAACTGGAAAAATAAGACTATTTTTCAGAGTCAAAATTAGACTAATATTTTTATCTTATTTATCTAATGATTCTTTATCTAATGATGCTTATTCTCTTGCGTTGAATTCATTTTTATTTTTAATTTTTTTATAGTTTTGGACATCTGGTCAAGCACATGTCAAGTTTTATGATAGGGATACACTGAGTTTTTGTTCCAGGTATCTGATACTGAGTTGAATGTTGAGATATAGATAGTATAAGCATGGAATAGGATATGCCTGATTCTACATTAATAAAAGACTTGGATTTTTAATTTAGGACTTGAAAGATAGGGAAGAAGGGCATATTATTTCAGGCCTCAAAAATGGGAGAGAGAAAACACATTGAAGACCTGAAGATTTTTATGGGTAGAACTTGACCAAGGCTAATAACAATTGGCATTTAGTGACTATCTACCATGTGCCATACAGTGTTCCAAACTCTTCATATAGATTGTCCTTGATCCTGAAAGCTATCTTAAGAGTATCAGATACCAGCATTTAGGTATCATTTATAGATTAATGCATTTTTCCCCCTGAGAAAAAGCCATATGTTCAGTAAAATCATACATTAAAGATAATAGAGCTCCTGGGAAAAATAGTGTTGGGGTAACTTTTGCAATTTTATAACCAGAATACTAACAAAAACAATTATTGATAGTTTGGAAGATGAATTGGACAGCTCCAGCAGGCTACTCCTGCAGGAGTTACTAAAAATGTACAAATATAACGAAGTAGAAATGCTAACAGAATGCAGATGGAAGTGGTGTGCTGGGTCCCTGGGGCTGCTGTTAAGGTGGGCACAAGAGGAAGTATAGCAACTAGGAGATGTGTAGGCCAGGGGTGTGCCTGTCTGAAGAGAGAGCCCCTCATATGGTCATTTATTTTTAATTTTCTTGAAATGCAATTATAAAGGTTCATTCCTGTGCAGCCGCTGAGCAAAAGGCATTTTTCCTTTCTTGCCAAAGGTTCTGGTTCTACTCTTGCAATTTTGGCAACTCTGTTAAAAGAAAAGTTGCATATGAACTAACACAATTTCCATGTTATAACATATATTGTTCCCTTACCCCCCAGCCACATACTGACATGTGTTATAGCAAAATAGGAAGTTCTCTTCTTTTACCATTTTATGTATGGAGGAGGGAGCTGAAGTAAAGAAAGATTAATTAGCTAAATTCACATAATAAGTAGCAAAGTCAAGATTTGAATGTAGATAATCTGACTTCACAATCATACTTTTTAAATCACTATTCACTACAGGAAGCAAAGTCTTGACTCTCTCAGAAGTTTTACATAGGTTTGGATCACAGATACTATTGTTAACTGAGGTCAGTTAGTCACGCTCAGGGGATTATTTTAGCACTAGCCAAAGAGATTTTCAGGTCTCTGAGACCTTTCAACCGCTTTTTCTATTCAAACGAAAGAAGACTCAAAAAGAAGTTCAGAAAGTCAGGAGGGGCTAGCATGAGAATTCTCTTTGCTGCCAAGATGAATTTCAGTTTGAATCAGTAAAGGAAGAGGTAAACAGTTTGTATTTGAAAAATTAATTGTAAGTTAGTAGAATCAATCCTGACTGTCCATATAGCATGAGTATTTTTAGGAAGATATCTGTCTCTGGTTGTTCCTGACTTGAGTGTGTTGAGTTTTGCTGATCTTTTTGGAGCAATTCCAAATGTTATTAAAGTCAGCTTTTGAAGGAATGGGCATTTAAAAAAAATTATTTGAAGTTTCATTAAAGCTCCCTGTGGCAAAGACTAATTTTTAATTTAACTGAAAATAAAACAAAATTATGTTATTGGTTGAAGGAATGGATGGAACAAGGCAATACTAAATTTAGAACATCACCAAACCCTTCCTAAGCTAAATTATTAAATTGTTCTCTCTGGACTGAATTTTTTTTTCCCACAAAGTTGCCTCGTGTCCACACTTTCTACAGTTTTGCACCACCTACTATGACCTGACAGTTTATACCAGAGTTTCTCGACCTTTTCTTCATTATTAGCTCCCTAAAGAGAAAAACTAATTTTTCTCTAATATGAAAAAATAATACCAAAGAGCAAGATTTAGAGGTCTATAAACCATTGTAATAATGAAATTTTTTGGCCTCAGAGAGCTAATTCTCACCCCCTTGGAGGTAGTGTCATCCCTATTGAGAATGCATGATCTCTATCTCTACCTGTATTATCTTCTGATTTAGAAGACTGACCCCTTTCTTTTCTTTTAATTTGTGTCTTTAAATTTTTCTAGACTTAGCACATATTCACTCCCTCCAGGATCATCCATGATTCATTTCATCCTCCCTTGATTGCTGCTTTGCTCAATACCCTGGTTGAAATTTGTAGATTGAGCAATATTATCTTGGATTTCTTTAATTTTTCTTTCTAACTGTTCCCATATTTCTACTACATATGTTTTCTTGTTGGTGTGATTATAGACTTTTTGAAGGTAGCAGTTGTTTGTTGGGTAATATGCAATGACTTGCAAATGAATAATCGCTGTCATGTGAAAGATGTTTGGTATTTCAAGGTAATGGCAAGAATGTGAACTTGAACAGTAGATGATGATTTTGAAACAGTAACTTAGAGCTAACTTGTTATGGTTTCTTCTGGTTGTTGTGATATATCTGCTTTTCCAACTTTAAGACACTAAAAAATCCAACTAAAGAAGATAAAGATTAAAATAAATAATAAGGAATTGCTAATGGAACCTAAAAAGTTGTGAACAATTGAGGTCCAATAATGTGTCACGTGTATTAGTCAAGTAAATTTATAGCAGTGATGAAATCTGACACATTTATAATCATACATAAGTAAAATCATTACAGTATTATTTCTAGATAATGCATTTATGTCATAGTACTATAGACATACTCCTTTAGGTTCTTTTCTATGCTCTCTACCTTTAATTATAGGATGTGAAGTTGACAGCAAGCAACGATGATTATTATTTTGTATTTGAAGATTATTTGTATCAGGTAAGACAAAAAATCAAAATATATAATGTCCTTGTTTTAAGTACTCTAACTCAGCATACTTGAGGAGGTATCTCTGTTTTTAACTGAATCCTCCTGAAATTTAAGCCACATTGGTTTTTTATCAAATATTCTAAGTTTAGAATAAGGTTAACGTTTATTCTTATGTGGAATTGTGTGGGAGATTAAGAGTTCTCAAATGAGTGTTTGGACTGTTTCTTTTGGTCATATTTGCTATGACCAAGAGAGGTATAGGCACAGAGCCTTATATTGGGTATTAAATTCATACTTAAGGGAACCCAAGATATTTAGAAAAAGCATTTTACATGACACTTTTCTATTACAAGTATTGAATAAATAATTAAATGTTTTGAAATCTATTTGAGGTGTCTTGATTATTCTTTGATCATTTCATGTACTGATGTTGTAGATGTTTTGGTCCTTACCTAAGTCTTTTTCATATCTACTAAAATTAAAACATTTTATCATAAGTAGAAAATGTATAATTTCTAAAGAATTGCCTAGATGGTATTCTTTTTTAAAAGATCACACATAGATATTAATAATTTTATTTTGAGTGTCAATATAAATGTCATGGTATAAATATCTAGTTTTCACAAAGTAATTTCAGCTTGATTAAATATAAATCAGTTCCAGCTGTTTGGATTAGCAGATTTCTGTTAGTAATAGTGGTAGTAGTATGCATCTATATAAGAAAAAGAGTTAGAAAAGAATCTCTCAAGGTTTAATTAATCATTCATTCAAAGAACTGAAATCCAAAGACTTCATTGATAAAATTAAAGTTTAAAATAATCTAGAAACAAATTTAAGAGGATTTTAATGATTTCACATATGTGATTATATTTTTTAGTTTAAAAAATAATGTTTTAAAATTCTATTTTTAATATAAAGTCAGTTATTAATTAAAATTTAGAAAATACAAAAATCTGAAAGTTTATTTACTTATGGCACCAGTATTATACCCCAGTGTCTAATTGTTAGTAATCAGTTAAATTCTGAATTTCATTTATAGATTGTTATTTTATTGATTACCTCTAAACTTAAGAAAATTGAATGTATGCTATCACTTTTAGAAGAGTTGCATGGAACCATCCCCAGCAGAAGAACCATAACTGGTGAAAATTATTTTAAAAACAGAAACATTTTAAGTATCTGAAAATGGTCCTAAGGCTATCTATCAAATCAGAGAAAAAAAAAAGAAAGAAAGAAAAGAGAAGAAAATTGCTCAAGAGAAGCTAAGTCCCAGGAAGAACAGTCTGTGGCACTTGAGCCAAATCACTCTCTCCTTCCCCTCACCCCCAGATCAGCAAGACAGAAGCTTCAATTCATCTGAGTGTGACCGAGAAGATGGGGCTCCCTTTTCCTTTAACTTCCAGTCAAGGGCTACAGTAGCTCTACAGAAGGTGTACGTAGCTAGTATTTCTCATATCCTTTAGCTCTTTGTTGCAGATGCTAAATTCCAGAATATTGCTGCCAAGAAGTCATAAGCTCCCTTGTTCCACCTAGTCTCCACTCATGGAGCAGGCATCTGCCCCAAATGCTCTACCTGCTCTCAATAGGCTGAGAATACTGGAGCCCCACTTCCCTCACCCCAATTTGCTTATAGGGTGGTAGTTCCTCACTGGGAGAGGCAAGCTGAGAACACTAGAAGTTACTGTAGCCAACCAGTGCCCTTCTCAGAAATCAGAAGTGGGCCACTGTCCCTACCCCTAGTTCCAGAGCAGTCACTCAAGAGATTTTGTCCAGGGACATAAGAAAAGAGACTAATGAAGCTGTCCACAAAGAACTGACCTTAAATGGAATGTGGGAAAGTTCAAGCTTAATGGGCTTCTTAAAACAATGGAGATTTTACCAATAAGCAATTAAGAGGAGGCAATTAGCTTCATAAGGGTAATGAGCTAAAACTACAAGCCACCTACTTTACCAGAGAGACCAGAGAAAAAGACAGCTGGAAAGAGCCTTGCCGGGGTAGGAACAAATTTCAAAGACTGGCTTCAAAAATGACTTCAGTAAAGGATTCAAAATTTAATTGTGTCACACTGTGGTACGATTTATGCCCAAGAACATTGTTTTAAACAGTAGAGCATCACCTAGCAGTTAGTGGAGCTTAACATCTGGTTGTGATACAGGCAGGGGCAGAAAGCTTAGCAGAGAGGTCAGATAGAGGGAGACAATTAGAAGAGCCCTTTTAAAACTTGTTATTGAGGAATGACTGCATAGGCAAGGCTGTGCCCTCTGACATACATCAGAGGCTTCACACTGTGTGAGAAATGAACTTCAATAAAATATTCCAAACAAGTCAGTAAACAAATAAGCAAACTCACGGTTGATGGAATCTCACTTATTTATTTTTGTTTTTGTTCCTTGTGATTTTGGCATTATATCCAGGAAACCATTGCCAAGACCAATGTCAAGGAGATTTTCTCTATGTTTTCTTCTAGAAGATTTATGGTTCAGGTCTTAAATTTAAGTCTTAAATTCATTTTAAGTTTATTTTTGTGAGTGATGTAAAACAGGGGTCTAATTCCATTCTTCTGTATGTCATTATTTGGTTTTCCCAGCACCATTTATTGAAGTACTATCCTTTCTGCATTGAGTAGTCTCAGCTCCCTTGTCAAATATGACTTGACTATATATGCAGGAGTTTATTTCTGTATTCTTTGATTCTGTTCTATTGGTCTCTGTGTCTGTTTTTATGCCAGTGCCATATGTTTTGATTACTGTAGCTTCGAAGTGTAGTTTGAAATCAGGAAGTGTAATGCCTCTGGCTTTGTTATTCTTTCTCAAGACTGCCTTAGCTATTCGGGGTCCTTCGTCTTTATACAAAGTTTTAGGATCAGGTTTTCTATTTCTGTGAAAAATGCCACTGGAATTTTGATAGGGATTCCATTGTATCTGTAGATGGCTTTTGGGTTATCAGTATTTCAACAATGTTATTTTTACTGATCCATGAACAGGGATTTTTCATTTCCATTTGTGTCTTCTTCAGTTTGTTTCATCAAAGTCTTACATTTATCAGTGTAAAAAATCTTTCCCTCCTTAGGTAAATTTATTCCTTAGAATCTTATTCTTTTGTATGTTATTGTGAATGGGATTATTGTGTGTGTGTGTGTGTGTGTGTGTGTGTGTGTGTGTGTGTGTTGTGTGTGTGTGTGTGTGTTTGTGTGTGTTTTAACTGCTTTGTTATTAGTGTATAGAAATGCAGCCGTTGAGCACCTGGGTGGCTCAGTTGGTTAAGTGTCTACCTTCAGCTCAGGGCATGATCTCAGGGTCCTGGGACTGAGCCCTGTGTTGGGCTCCCTGCTCAGCCAGGAGTCTCCTTTCTCCCTCTTCTTCTCCCTCTCCCATTCTCTTATGCTCTCTCTCTTTCTCAAATAAACATATTTTAAAAAAAGAAGTGCAACTGTTTCCTGGTGTTGGTTTTATATCCTGCAACTTTACTGAATTGGTTGATTAGTTAGTTCTAGCAGCTTGTTGGTGGCATCTTTAGGATTTTTATGTTTATTAGTTCACATTGATGCAGGTGGGCTGGGTCTGAGGACTCAGACCCTTTTAGCTAGTCCTTGGCTTCACACAGGATGGAAATCAAACATGAGCCAGAAGGAGGTGAAAGTAGAGTTTATTGAAGGTTGAGAGAACAGATACAGATGGAGAATCTGGGTGACTCAGAAATGAAAAGAGGGAGTCTTTGCTTGGGATCTGAGGTTTTTATTGATGATTGTGGTGTGGTGCATGTGTCTTCTCAGGCATCCAGAAACTGATCAGAATGAAGACAGGGTTCAGGTGTCCATCATAAGTCACTTATTCCCTGGAGCCAGGGGTCTTGGCATCGGGGTGTTGGTGGCAGTGGTCTTTAATGTACACATAATGGCCTCACCCGGTCATTCCTTAGATAATATCTGTCGTGCTGGAAGACTCCAGAGAAATCATTAACTCTGCCCCTTACAAGGAGGACATACATTAAGGTATGTATAGGGCAGGGTGCAGGTTCTAGCAAGAATAGAAGACAAAAAAGAAGCAAAGGGGAAAAAGAAACTAACTTTTTTTTTTTCTTTCCCCTCCTCATGGGACCCCTTTGATTTCCCTGTCTCAATCCCTGGTATGCGATTTTCATACTCCAATTCTTCTTTTTTTTTTTTTTTTTTAAGATTTCATTTGTTTATTTGACAAAGATCACAAATAGGCAGAGAGGCAGGCAGAGAGAGAAAGAGAGAGGAGGAAGCAGGCTCCCTGCCAAGCAGAGAGCCTGATATGGGGCTCGATCCCAGGACCCTGGGATCATGACCCAAGCCAAAGGCAGAGGCCTTAAACCACTGAGCCACCCAGGTGCCCCTCATACTCCTATTCTTAAGGGGTGTTGAAGGGCGAAGGTCTCATCTTCTGTAGCTTCTTCAGGCTGAAAGGGATTGTAGACCCTGCCTATTGAAACGCATAAAAATCCCAATTAAATGAAGGGTCCCTACTTGTAGATTGTCAGAGCTGTTCGTGAGGCCGCGAACGCCTCCTAAAGAATATCCGTTCTGATAATTTTTCTGACATATTTATGCAGAACATGCAACAACAATAGCTCCCACAGCAAAGAAAAAACCCTAGCAGAATTATTGCTACTACTACTAAAAGAAGTTTTTTCCACCAAGACCATATATTTCCACTAAACCAGGAATAAATCCAATCATTGAGGGAACTAGAGGAGTCAGACATTTCTTTAATTTGGATGTTCATGTCTGATAAAAGTTTAGATACATTAGCTGAGTTATCTGGGATATATACACAACATTCAGTCTTAATGATAGCACAGGTTCCTCCTTGAGCTGCTGTTATTATGTCTAAGGCCATCCTATTTTGTAATACAGCCTTTCTCATTAATGTAACTTCAGAATTTAATAGCCCGATTGCCAGCATAGTATCATTAAGGGCATGTCTGGTATAGTTTGTGAGGGCCTCTACGTGCCACATTATATCTTCTATTCCTACATGGGGCAGGAAAATACCTAATAGGTGATCATACCAGTGGAAGACTGACCGTGTCCAGCGATGGAGTAAATGGGGATAATTTGCAGGCATAGGTAATTTTTTACGCATTTTCCCTTGTATCCAGGGAAAGCCCAGGGTACAGCGCCCTAACCATCCAGGGGGTAGCCACGGCCACAAATTTGTGCCACATAGCCATTGAGTTCCATTAGGTGCTAACCATCTGATGCCTGGTCGTCTCATCCAGTCAGTAGCAAACCAATCAGTTGCTTGTAAAACAATGGTATGGGTACAGACTTCTGGGGGGAGCCATCCTAATTTACGGGTGCTATTAGGCCAGGCATCATAGGAATGATTTCTTTGCTCCCAACATAAAAGAGCTTTCTGGTTTAATTGGCCTATGGTCGGAGTAAGCCACATAAATTCATCCCATACTTGAAAATAACCATCCTCAGTGTATCTCATATTATTAGACTGACTTGTTGCCCACAATGCGTTCTTATTTTCAATCTTAGAGTTGGCATATTCAGTCATGATTTTGACAGTCTGGGTGTAGGAAAAAGGTCTTTTATGGCCTGGAGAATTCCAGGTAGTGTTTACCATAGGCCAACAAGAAACATTTCTGTTAGTGATAGAGATGTCCCTGTATATGCTTGAATCTGGATGGAGAACCATATCCTTTACATATTGGTGTAAGTATTGCCAGTCTGTGCCTTGTAAAGGAGAAACCCACCATGGGAGGCCTGAGGTGCTGGATAAAGGGAGGAGGCCACAAATCCAGCAGGAACTTTTCTGTAAACTGTCAGCATAGTGTTGAGCCCAATGCAAAAATAAATTGGGGCCAGTAGTTTTACCTAGAGATAGGTAAGTAAAGAGTAAATTCAGAAAAGTGAAAGATTTTAAAAGTGCCATCGAGCCTTACTTATTGGTCCGTCAGAGCAGCAATTTTAGTCTTTTCCTCAGGTTCTTAGGCGTGGATGGATGCTAGGAGCTTCAGGTAGACACTGCAGCAGGTATTTTCTTGAAAAGACAGTTTAATTCGTTGACAGGCTCACAGGCATGTGTGTCCCTTTCTTCCCATGGAGGCAGTATCAGAGTTGGCTCCTGCAGAGACTCAGGGGAGACAGGTTTGATTCTGGACAAGTGAACTCAGCTAAAGATACCTTTAAGCTGTACTGCTCTGGGGGTGCTGAGTCAAAGTGGATAGGGCCATTCCCACCTTGGTTTGAGCTGACCTTCTGGTGACCCCTTTCTCCATGTTTTTAATGATATCTTGCTCCCTGATGGCATTGGCACAGACTGTTTGTCTTCAGCGGGGTTTGGAAGTACTTTATTCCCATACTTTTGGAGAGACTAGTGCTTTACCCAGACTAGTAATATATTTTAAAATGTGATTGGGTTCCTCAGCAAACCATAAAGTTGCAATGAGAAAAGGTCTTCCGTATGTTATTGCAAAGGGGTTCAATCTAAGACTCCCCTTTGGAGCCACTTTTAGTGTTAGAAAAGTAATCAGCAACATCTACACCATGTTCCAGGAGTTTGGCAGAGTTTTGCCGAAGTTCATTTAAAGATGTCGTGCATTTTGCCCACTTCTCCTGAAGATTGAGGCCTCCAAGACAGATGATCACTGAGTCACTGATAATTGTTGTGTTATTTTAACAGCTAAAGAGGGTCCATTGTCACTTTGCAAACTCCAGAGAAATTCAAACCTAAGTATGACTTCCTTTAATAAGATCTTAGAAACCTCTAAAGTCCTGTCTGTCCTAATAGAGAAGGTCCCTATCTACCCTGTCAGCGTACCCACATAAACCAGCAAATAGTTAGATCCCAGAGAAGGCGGCATTTGAGTGAAGTCAGTTAGCCAGTCTTCCCCATGGTAAGTTCTTCTAAGCTGAACTGACTTAATTAAGAGGGAAGGCATAGGATAGGACCTTGGGTCATTTCTGACACAAATCTCACATGCTCTGGTAACTTCTGAGTGGAGTCATGGATTTACTTCGTTCTTTTCTCTTCTTTCCTTCTCTTTTCTTTTCTTTTTCATTTTACACAAGAAGTTTATTTAAACAACAAGATGCTTGCCTTGACAGGAAAACAATCTCGGATTCATTTCTTTTAGAGTAATCTATCCCCACTTAAAGATAGATCGCCTTAACATGTAACAGCTACATACAAAAAAAGTTATAAAATTGTCCTTGGTTTTACAATGCTAAATGAAAAACATCAAAATTCTCCAATCAAACAAGCAAAGATGTCTTTTTTGTTCTTTTTTTGTTAAACTGTGAAAACAAAACAACTTGCTGGAATATAAAGTTAAGAGCTGACTGAGCCATGAATTTCGGAAGGAGGGGGTATTCTCACAGAACCAGTATTTTCCCGTCTCAATTTGATGCCGATCAAAACATACCATTGGCCATTTAGCTAAAAAAAAAAAAAGTGGGGGGGGGGGGTAGTGTGCTTGTGCACATATCTGATTACTTTATGTCCACCAAGGGAGGGAATGAGGCAGGAGAAAATGTAAGAATAGAGAAAACTGTACTGCAGTAGTCAGGGTGTGATGGGACCAAATTGCAGTTTTCTAACTGAGAATGTCTTCTTGGTCAGGAGGAATGGAGTCCTGGAATAAAGTAGCGAGTTCCCTTTTAGCATATGCCTCCTGTCTGCTGCTGGAACACATCGATTATATCTTCATCCTGCATCTCCAGCAGCGCTGGCGTGTCTGTTTCCTTGATCGGGTGCCCATCAAATCGGAACCTGACCTGCGTCATGGACAGACCCTGTCGTTCACAGTAGGCTTTCATCAGTTTACTAAGTAGCGTATGCCTCTTAATCTTAAAGTACACCATAGACCCATCCTGCCCCGCCACCTTCAAATGAATATGATTGCTGTTCTCAGTCGTGACTTCTTCCTTGGGCTTTTCCTCGGCCATGACGAGCACTGGAGTCTCCTCAGCTGCTGATTCACCAGAGAGGGGCCAGGTCCACACCGAGCGAGCACACAAGCAGCACCAGGAGTGGCAGAAGAAGGCTTAATTCTTCTCCATGGGAGTGCCTTGGGAAGTACATATTTGTTATTTAATATATACCATCCCAGTCGTTTTCAGATCCCTTTTGTGAGGCCCATTGAGCCTCAGAGGGAGTATACTTTGGGTTTCTTTCTTGCAAAGGACCTTCTGGAAGCTAAAACCTGTGTAGCAAGCTCTTTCTTCCTTGCTGCCCCTTTTGCTATTCTATCCACAAAATCATTTCCTGTACTCATTATGGTTTGGTCTGTTTGGTGTCCTGTACAATGTATAACTGCCCCCTCCCAAGGAAGCTGTATAGCCTCTGATAATGTTAAAATTTTCTCTTTGTGTTTCATGGGGAGCTTTTTGAATTTGATAGTATCCCTTTTTTCCAGATGGCTGCATGGGCATGAAATAAAGAAGCCATATTTAGAATCAGGATATATATTTAACTTTAACCCTTTATCTAGCTGTAGTGTTCAGATTAAAGCAATCAGTTTGGGCTTTTGTGCTGAAGTATGGGGAAGGAAAGATTTTGCCTCAATTATATTCTGTAGGCTGACAATAGCATATCCAATTTTTCTGGTTCCTTCATGCATGAAGCTACTTCCATCTGTAAACCATTCGGCCTCTGGATTGGGCAGAGAGTTGTCCTTTAAATCAGGCTTTCCTGAAAACATGTGTTGTTCGGTGTCTGCACAGGAGTGGGTTAGAAGCTCCTGCTTGCCTTCATCAGGTAATAAGGTAGCTGGGTTTAAGCCTCCACACATCTGGAGGGTTAGTTACATCAGGGGTGTCAAGGAGGAGGGCCTGATACCTCACTAACCTCTCTCCTTTTAAGGATTTGTGCCCTTTGGCTTCTAAAACCCCTTGGACTTGATGTGGAATCCTGATATCCAGATGTTTTCCTGGAGTAAATATGCTAGCTTCTCCAACTAGGTGGGCAGTCACAGCCACTGCTCATAAACATTCTGGCCATCCTTCTGCTACCAGAACTAATTGTTTAGAGAAAGAAACTACTAGTCTAGGAATGGGTCTGAATGTTTGAGCTGAGACACACAAAGCTATTCTTTTTCTTTCTCACACATATGAGGTGAAGGGTTTTTCCTGTTTGGGAGCCCAAGATAGGAACAGTGCTCAGTTTTTCTTTCATACCTTTGAAGGCTTGGTGGCAGTCATCATTTCATTCCACGGTTCTAAATCACTACCTTCCAATGCTTTATAAAGGAGTTTGGCTGGAATCCAAATGCAACGAAAGCCTACCACATTTAAGAAGGTTCTCAATTGCCTTTTTGCTTGAGGTATTAAAATATTCAGTATGGCTGATTTTTCTGTTCTGGTCCAGTGTCTGTGCCCCTGGAGTGAGGACATAGCCCAGATATTGAACCTTCTCCTTAGAAGTCTGGGTTTTTTGGAGAGGTACTCTATCCCCATTGTCCTGAGAAGTTAAGGGTAAGGGTTGTGTTTTCATCAGAATCCTCTTTTGTTGGGCTGGCAGTCAATATATCACCCACATATTGGAGTGGAGTTCCATTAATCAGTTGTAAATCCCCCTGCTCCCCCCGCCATTCCCTTTTTAATGCATTCCCAAACAAATCTGGGCTGTCTGTGAATTTCTGATGCAGCACTGTCCAGATCAGCTGAGAGGTCTCACAAGTATCAGGATCAGTCCATTCAAAAGCAAAAAGCAATGGGGAGTCAGGGTGTTCTGATATGCAGAAGAAAGCATCCTTTAAGTCTAGTACCATAAACTAATTTGTATCTGGAGGAACTTGTGTCAGTATAGTATAAGGGTTAAGGACTATAGGATGAATAGGAATCATTGCCTCCATAATTGCGCTCAAATCTGGGTAAAACAGTACTTCCCATTTGGCTTCTTAACCGGTAGAATGGGGATATTGCAGGTGACTGACAAGTTAATAACCCATATTTCAAAAATTTCTTAATTAGAGGCTGAATACCTTTTTAGGTATTCTAAGAATATTCTACATGTTGTCTTAGGGAGATAACAATGGGTAAAACATCATTGGCTCACCTGGGAACTTCTGTTTCCCATACATTGGGCATTATTCTGATTGCAATATGGGATGGTATACTGTCTGGCACATAAATGTTATTTACCACTTGCATGTTCAGGCCATTATCATTATAAACTTGTTTTGTCTACATTTGGGTCTGTCAGTCCTATTTGGATGATAGCTTGTGGCTTAACAAGTGAGTTGCTCCCAGTAAGGGAGTAGGGCATTCAGGTGTCAGGAGAAAGCTATGTGAAAACAAGAGACAGCCCATGCTACAAGCTAGTGGACAAGTAGATTGTTCCACCTGTGGCCATCCATCTATTCCAGTAACTATACAGGAGTGCTGGGGTAGAAGCCCATTAGGCTGAGTCAGGACAGAGTAAATGGCTCCTGTGTCCAATAAAAACTCAATATCCTTACTTTCCCCATCAGAGATGGCCCGAGGCTCTTGGTATATTATGTTGAGATGTTCAGGAAGAGTCATAGGGAGAGCTCAGGACCCTTCAGTCTTCCATAACTTTGGCCAGCAAAAGTTTTGGGACTGAACCCACCTTCCTTCTAAGATGGGGATGATCCTTTTTCCAGTGACTATCCATCTTACTGAAGGCATATTGATTAAGACCCAGCCTTTTGTGAGCGGGGGCTCTGGTGTGCCTTTGCCCAAGTCCGGCTTCACAGGTTTCCATATACAGTGATCACCAGTGCTGTGGCCAAAAGTTGGGCATGGTATTTATGTTGGACAAACTTGTTCTCCTTCTCTGCCCTGTCTCTATTATTAAAGACAGCAAAAGCCATATCCAATAATTGGTTCATAGGAGTTTGAGGCCCACCATTTGCCTTCGGTCATTTCCCCCTGATATCTGCTGTAGATTGCAGGATAAAATGCACAGTGAACAGTGACTGCTCTTCGGGAGAATTGGCATCTGTATTGGTATACTTCTGGAAAGCCTCCACCAGAGAGCCTCTAAAGAAAGCTGGATTTTCATCCTTTCCTTGAGTTTCTTTCCTTACTTTATTGAATTCACTGGCTTAACTATGCATGGTCTCATTCCCTCCTCTAAAGTGCAGCAATGAGATGATAAGGTCTGTAGGTTTCCCCCCAAGTCAGATCAAACATCAAAATCAGTTACAGGATGTCAAGTGCCTCCACTGATTTAGGAACTCAGGCCATGCAAACTACATTGTCCTTTGGGGTCCTGATACAGGGCCTTAAAGGTAACCCAGAAGGTACTTCATTCAGTTTCCTTTCCCTCTTACAGTATAAATCAAGCTGTAAAATGGTACTGTAATTGAAAATCCCATTTGCAGGGTTTCTTGGTCCCCAAGTGATTCTGGGACCAAGCCCCATTACAGTAGAATATTAACTTCTTTTTCAACTTCTCAGCATAAATTGTGCCTAATCATGTAAGAAACAAATGGGAATCTGTGGGAATGCTCATTCTTGCTCCCATTTAGGACTGTAAGCAAGGAATCAGATTAGGGCACAGCGAGGATAAAATTCTAGGATAATATTGTTCAGATTGCCAGAGATCTAAGGCAGAGGAAAAAGTCATTGGCTACAGTGGCCCTAGCCAAATGAATCAAAAGCCATGGAGTTTCCTAGAAACCGAAAGGAAAGATAATCTCTTAAGGATAGAGAAGTCTGCTAATGCTGAATACTATGGTCAGACAATGTAATTACTCAATGATGGGGTGAACAGTGGGTGAAAAAGGCAAAAATTCAGAGGGATAGATACAGGTGTAGAGGAGTGATAGGGTCTGGCATATTGAGCAAAAGGGTGCAAAAGATTCTAGTTTGCCACATTTCTCCTCCCTTATCCAACAAGATGCCATGTGTCTCATCCCTATAAGCTGAAAACCCACTGCCACTGGGGACACCAGGACCACTCTTTATTATGTGTGTGTGTGTGTGTGTGTGTGCGTGTGTACGCACACACACATGCCTGCATATCCCTGAGTGAGCCAAAAATTGATTACCATGGTTGGGCAGAAGTTTTTCTATGGGACCACACCTGTCTCAAATAATCTCTGATACTCCCCTTGGTCCTTAGTTGTCTCAGAACACCTTTCGGCGGGAAGGAACAAGTGTCCCTTTTCTTTAGAGCTGAGTGACTCAGTCCCCCATGACAACTAATAGCCTTGAAGTTGTCTGAAAGCCAGAGTAAAAAGTTTCAGAGCACAGAGAGAGTGGGGAGTAAGAAACGCAGCCTCACAGACCAATTTTCCCAGTTTTTCTTCCTCCTGGAGAATGAAGGAGGAAAACGAGAAGCACAGAGACAAAAATTACATCAGCATTAAACTAGCTCTATTCCCAAGAGGAGGAACTTACCAGTTCCCAAAAGACAAGTTGTGCTTCGCAGACTCAATCTGGGGGTTACCAATGTTCCTCTGTGGGTCCCTTTGTGGTCGCCAAGATGATGCAGGCAAGCTGGGTCTGAGGACCCAGAGGGAGTCCTTAGGACCAGCCAAGAGGGTCCTTGCCTGCACGCGGGATGGAAATCAAACTCGAACCAGCAGAAGGCAAAAGCAGAGTTTACTGAGAGAGAGTGAGCAGATCAGATAGTGTCTGGGAACCTCGGAGAGGAAACAAGGGAGCCTGTGTTTGGGGCCCCCGGGTTTTTATTGACGTTGTGGTCTGGAACACGTGTCTTCTCAGGCATCCAGGAACTGGTCAAAACAAGGACAGTGTCCGAGTGTCCATCATAGTCACTTATTCCCTAGAGCCAGAAGGTTTTAGTGTCAAGGTGCTCAGTGACAGTGGTCTGGAATATGCACATGATGGCCTCACCTGGTCATTCCTTAGATGGTATCTGTCATGCTGGAAGCCTCCAAAGAAATGATTAACCCTTCATCCCTTATGAGGAGGACATACATTAAGGCTTGCATAGAGCAAGGGTGCAGGTCCTAGTAAGAATAGAAGCTGGAAAAGAAGCAAAGGGGAAAAAATAAAGCAACTCTTTTTTCTCATGGGGTCCCCTCAGTTTCCCTGTCTCTACAATTAACTTTTTTTTTCTGCCTATTCAGATGTCTTCTGTTTCTTTTTCTTAGCTGATTGCCCAGAGTGGTCTTTTAAAAACACCAATCAATTCATGCCACTTGTGTGATTAAAACGAAGAAAGACCAGAATCCCTCATGGGGCCTATATGATCTTACATGCCTGGCCCAGCTCCCCTGCCGCATTGCTTACCTCTGTCCTGAACCCTCTGGCCCAGTGTGTTCCAACTACTGATTGTTTCACTCCTCAAGTTCCCTGTGTTCCTTTCTACCCCAGGGCCATCAGATCTACAGTTCCTTTGATGTGACAGACGTTACCCTCTCCTCTTCACCAAGTAAATTCCTATTTTTCCCTTAGCTCTCAGCTAAAATATCAGTTCCTGACATATACCTTCCCTGACCTACACCTTACTTCCCTACATAAACACACACAACAGGGTCATGACCATCTGAAGTGTGCTTTTAAGGTACTATGTAGTACTTTTCATGCCTTATATTTATAGCTCTTCTTATGGCTTGATTATTTAAGATTGTCTCTCCTATATAAATTCCATAGTGTTTTGGTCCTCAGTGTTAGTCCCAGTGCATACCATGCTGTAGATACTGAATGAAAATGCTTATCTTAACATCATATGTTTTTCCATTGATGCGGTTTGATTTTTTTTTCATTGTTGAGAAGGAAGATTTCTTCTTTTATCTGAAGTCTTAATTTTAGGAATTATTGGCTGTCATTATACAGGGCTCAAGATTTCCTTAAGTTGAGTTTAGGTCTAGATGTGATAGATCCTTTTTGTGAACTCACTCCTAAAGGAAACAGATCAGTTAATGTTACTCAATATTAAAGATATAAAATAAATGAAACCAAACAAACTAAATATCTACTGCTTGGCAAAAATTTTAATTTAACTTGTTAAATTTTTTGGTCCTTCCTGTGCAAATTATTTGAAACATGAAATTGTTACAACACTAAACACAGGAATAAATATATTATAAAATCAACTAAAGATCGGTAATGACATGATTTATAACATGTTGACTATTCTACTTCAGCGTGTGGGTAAAGTATAAAGAGAAAGTGTAAAGTTGACAATTTCATCCCCTTTGGTGATTGGGGAGAAGAGGATTGTCAGTTTCACGTTACAATTACAAAAGCTTTTTAGGGGTGGTGAAAGGGACTTGCCAGGTAACAAATCTGCTTCCTTCAGCAAACAGAATCAGTAAGGGTATCCTTTGAAATGAGAGTTGTAACAGTTTCTTGAAATAAGTTCCAGAATTAACCCTTGAAGGTACAGTGGTACCTGCTTATCCACAGTTTTGCTTTCCATGGTTTCAGTTACCCATAGTCAACCGTGGTCCAGAAGCAGATGATCCTCCTTCTGCTGTATAGTCTGAAGGTCAATGGTAGCCTGAGGCTCCATCACATGCCTACATATTCCCTTCACTTCATCTCATCACGTAGACATTTCACTATCTCACATACTCACAAAAAGAAGAAAGCTGAGTACAGTACAAGACCTTTTCTGAGAGATAGACCATATCCACATAACTTACATTGCAGAGTATTATTACAATTGTTCTTCTTTGAGTTATTGTTCTTAATCTCTTATTATGCTTAATTTATAAGCTAAACTTTATCATAATATTTATATGTAAGAAAAAACATAGTATATGTACACAGGGTCTGTACTACCTGTGGTTTCTGGCATCCACTGGGGGTCTTGGAACATATTCCCTATGGCTAAGGGGGGGGATATAGAAAGATACTCATTTTCCCACACAAACATGGAAAACTTGTAAGTGACTCTAAGTCTGACAAACAGAATTATTTATGAACAATGGATGTGTTCTCTGAGAAAAGCAGAGTAATCATCAGTAATTATTTATTGATCTTTATTGATCTCTATATTATACATAAATTATATTACCTTTGATGGGCTTACATTCTATCCTAGTTAAGGAGACAAAAACAACATTAAAAATGTTTTGAAATTATTTTAAGGTATATATGTAAAGCATTGGCTATTAATTCATATCACAGACAGTGATACTGTAGGAGTGTGCATTAACTTTTATTTTTTATTCTTATCAATAGTCCAGTCCTGATTGTATTTTTTTTTAGATTTTACGTAATTTTTTTCAGCCATAGATCTCATGGCTTTTGCTACTCTTAGTACTTCAGGAATAATACTAAATAAGCTTTCATGTGGATATTTATCCCTATAAAATAAGGAAAAGAATAATTATAATACATAAGCTTTGTCTTGGGGAATTATGCAGATAAGGAAACACTTTCCATGATTATACCTTTTAATGATTTATTTTATAATTAGCTTCACTAAAGAAAAGTTCATTTTATGTAGTAAAAATATATGTAATTGTATGTATTGAAAACAATATTCTATTATCAGAAATTGAATTCTGATTTTTCTCTGGGAAAAAAATTATTCATAGATGTGCGTGTATGTGTGTGTGAGAGAGAGAGAAGGCATAGTTTTGTTTTGTTTTTTTAATCGTTAATTATAGGCTTTCCTTTGGCAGAACTGTCTAGCTACATAACTGTTATGTGAGGAAATTGTTGATGATAATAAAATGAATTTAATGTTTCTGGCCATGCCCTGAGTCCTAAGCCATTTATTGAGTTTTGTGACTAGACTACAAAGCTAGATGACATGTGACATTGCTGTGTCCATAGATAGATTAGAAAACCTCCAGTAGGTTTTCTTTTTAAGGGAAATCTGGGCCTATGTTACAAGGAAACACCAGGCACTGTTCCCAAGTGTCTCATGCTAGTTACCTAAATTTTATAGGCAACAACACTATTATACAAATAATGCTTCGAGTAAGAGGTAAACTTTTTAGTTCAGTTTAGTTTAGTTCTAAAATTTAGTTAGTTTTTATTTTGCATGAAATTCTTAAAAATACTTTGTGATGTTGAAAATTTTAAATTGCCAACTTTAAAATGTGTTCATACAGAAGATGCTCCTTATTCCACAGAAGTAAATTGGGTAATTTAATCATTTTAGGGTTCTAAGAAATCATGAAAACCTATAAAAGTTAACTTGTGGCCCAAAGTATATAAAATATCCATAAGGAAGAATCCCTGTATAGTAAAGGGAAGACATGGGGATTTACTCATTCTCTTGTGTGACAGATCTTCTATCCTATGTTTGGCTTATCTAGCATATACTCAGCCATACAGATATATTAGAGTATGCTACACTTACAGATATTTTAATGCCATTGAATGGAGTTTAAGGAAGGCCGAGGGGCAATCATATATCATTTGTTCATGTATCCATGTCACATTATATTGTGTTCTGATACAGGCACTGTGTTTGGTGCCACATAAAAGGATTTTATTAAGCTCACATTTTAGTGGAAAATGAAGGGAAAGGCAAATACATAGTTATAATTTGATAAATGCTCTAAGTCTATGTAATGTTCCATGCAAATACAGTTAAAGTAGACATAAATTCTAGGCGTAGTACAGTTTAGTGGTGACTCCAGAACAGAAATGTCTGGTTCTTAAAGGCAAGGAATGAGGAGGAGAATGGAAAAAACAAAAATGCACATGAACCACTTACATACAGTGACTGGTGAGGAGAGATTAGCACAGCAATGAACAGCTCCAGTGGCTCAGGTAAGTGTTAATGAGCACCTGTTAGAGAGCAAGGTCTGTGTGAATAGACAAGAGAGGACAAATAAAGAAATGTCAGTACCATGATCTATCCATCATTATAATCACTTCCTCTTGAATACATGTTCAGCTCCCTTGCCTTCCTCCCACTGTCTAGTAGTAATGACCTGACCAAACCTTAACCCTGGTTAAATACAATTCTTTACCAATTCTGTGACAGGAGTATGCTTTTGAATGTGGCCAGAGAAAAACATGCAACCATGATAATCAGCTGTGCTTTATGTTCATGACCACTAACCTCAAAAGAGGTACTCAGCAACAGTGCAGTTGTTAGTTTTTCTATTGTCCATTTTCTCGTATCTATTGGGTCACTCCTCTCAGTATACAAATATGCTGTTATTCCTCTCATCCAAAAAGCAAAGCAAAATAAAATGAAACAAAAATCTTTTTTTTTAAAAGATTTATTTATTTGAGAGAGACAGAGTGAGCATGAGCTGGGGGAGGGGCAGAGGTAAAGGAAGACGCAGACTCCCCACTGAGCAGAGAGCCCAATACAGGGCTCAATCCCAGGACCCTGAGAGGTCAACGAAGTCAGGCACTTAACTGACTGAGCTACCCAGACACCCTGAAACAAGAATCTTTCTTGATCCCTAGTCCTTCCAGCTACAGTCCCATTCCTCTGTTTTCTTATTCAGCAAAACTTCTTTTAAAAAACCCATAGATATTGGGGCACGTAGGTGGTTCAGTGGGTTACAAGTCTGCCTTTGATTCAGGTCATAAGCAAGCAGCCTGTGCTCGTGCTCTCTCTTTCTCTCTCTCAAATAAATAACGTCTTAAAAAAAAAAAAAAAATCCGTATTGTTTTCCATTTCTATCCTCCTGTTGTCTCTTGTATCCTTCTTTATTACTTTTTTTTTTTTTTTGCCCAGCTATTCCCCTAAAGTCACAAGTGACTTCCCATTGCTGAGTCCCATTAGTTGAGTTTCCATCTCTCCTCTTCCTCATCTCATTTGGTGAATCATCCAGTCTTCTCATCTCTTCTCTTTCTTCTCTTCTCTTCCAGGATATTTTGCTTTTTGGTTTCTTCTGTCTTACTAGCTGGCATTCTCATTCCCCTTGGCTGGTTTCTCCTCCTCTGAGTGTCTTATCCTGGAGTACCCCAAGGATAAGTCTTCAGGTCTCTTTTTTCTTTTTGTCTTTGCCTTTGGTGGTCTCATCTATTCTCACATCTTTATATCACCCATGTACTAACAACTCCCCATTTTCTGGACCTCTCCCTTAAACTCCAGGCTTACCTATGTGCTCCCAGGAGCTGTTCTTCTGCCAAAAGCCTTATTACCCGAGTACTGACTACTTCTTCCTGACTACTTTCAGGTCCTAATTTAAGTAGCAAACTTCTCCCAGTATATACTTGTGCATGTGTGCGTGCATTATCCCTCATGTCTGCATTATTTTTCCCATTGATTTTACCAAGTGACATGCAATAAATTTAACCAGTGCCTGCCACACAGTATGTGTTCAATAAATACTTGTGGAAGGTGGAAGGGAAGGAAGGGGAGAATGAAGGAAGGAAGAGCAACTATCAAAGGAAGATTTTGGTGACTGGCTAAATATGCAGGTTGCGAGAAATGTAAGATTCAAGAATGACCAGATTTTCAGGTTTTTGGTAGTTACAAGCTAGGTGGTTCCAGGAATTCAGATTAGTCATACAGAAAGAATGTATAGGTTGGAAGCCAGGGAGACAGAGAAGGGAAAGATTCTAAATGTTTGTTTTTCTCTAAAAGAATCTGATAAGAAGATGAGAGCCAATACCTAAGCAAGAAATTAGTCCAGAAAAAAACTTTGTATTTTATTTTTCTCCCAGTATTCTCCAATCATTGCAAGAGAGATTGTCAGTCCTTTTGTCATTTATTTATGCATTGCCTGTTAAGTTCCAGGATCTGCTCTAGATACTTTATATATTTTATAACTAATTCTTACCCATAAGAATTAGTTATGTTATTAGCTATATATTATACATAATAATATATTATGTTATTAGTTATTCTAACCCATAAGAATTACCCAAAAACCATAAAGCAGGTTTATTCACGTTTTTCCCAGTGGAGAAGCAGAGGCTCAGAGCCCAAGTTCAGTACAGCTACCATGACCCCAAGTTAGGGCTGCCCAGTTTCAAAGTCCTTGTAAATTTTGCCCTTTAATTTATGAAAATTTGAATCAATGAAGAGTGTTTTAAAGAATCTTTTTTGAAAATTTATCGTTTAAAATTCTCTAAGTTGGTTTGAATAAAAATGCAAAAGCTGCAAATGAAAAAAATTGTGTAATAATTCTAAGTTAAAGTGATTTCTAATTGATATCAATTGCTCCTTATGTGCTTTTTATTACATAAATAACTTATTTCTTAGAAACATTCACCATATATATGTATTCAAGAGACTGAAGAAAACTATAGGCTCAAGTAAATCTTTTATAGCTATATGTGGACATTTTAGATGTAATTCTGCTGTATAAACAATAGCTGGGAATCACAATGCAGTTTCTTACAGCTCTCCTACATAAAGTAAATCATTACCATGTATAGCCTTATCCTCATAAAGTTCAGTTTTCACTTAATTAGTAAGTAATCAAAGTTAAACTTCCTAGTTAATTTGCTAGTTAGTGTCTGGTTAATTGAAATTGTTGTCTTTATATAATCACAAAATTTTATAGCAAATTTACAACTGAACTGTTACTTCCTTACAGATACAAATTTGGAATCTCAGAAGCTAAAACAACCCGGGTTAGAATGGAAGTTGGCAGATCTTTGCTTGTATGCTAGGGTGGCCCATCAGAACATAATGTCTGACATACCACCTCTGGCATTATCACCTTACAGTCACCAGGATTCTCTCTAGAGCGGTCTCAGATATCTTGTCTTCTCTAAGGCAACAGAGACTCAGGGCTTATATCTGTGCTTATATTTAAGCACAGATCTTTTCCTAACATTAGTATGTTCCCACCAGCTGCTAAGGGATAATTAATATGAACATTTCTTTAGAAATTGTTTTCTTTCCAGGCAATGCTAGAAAGATTAAGTATATTTTCCTTTGACATTATTTTACTTTAATTATATTAATTTATTATTGGTTGCATTGGTTTATTATTATAGTAGCCATGTTACTGTATTAGTTATATTAATTGTATTATTTTGTTATTGCTTTTGTAACAAATTACCACAAATTTAGTGGCTTAAAACAAGTATATTTTCTTACAGTTCTGAAGATCAGAAGTTTAAAATGAGATTTAGTGAGCTAAAATCAAAGTGTTGTCAGAGTTGTGTTCCTTTTACAGGCTCTGAAGGAGAATACATTCCCTTGCCTTTTCCAGCTTTTAAGATAAACCTGTATTTCTTGGCTCATGGTCCCTTTCTCCATCTTCAAAGCTAACAGATAGTATCTTCAGATTTCTCTGATTCTGACCCTGTTCCCTCTTTCCTTCATTTACAAGGATCCTTGTGGTTATGTTGGACCTAACAAAATAATCTAGAATAATCCCTTCCTGGGATACTTGGGTGGTTCAATCAGTTGAGCATCCGTCTCTTAGTGACAGCTCAGGTCCTGATCTCAGGGTTGTGGGATGGAGCCCCACATTGGGCTCCACTCTCAGCTTGGAGTAGGCTTGAGATTATCTCTCTTCCTCTCCCTCCACACCTCCCCCCACTTACGCGTGCACACACTCCCTTTCTCTCTCAAAAATAAATAGAAAGAAATCTTAAAAAAAAAAAATACTTAAGGGGCACCCAGGTGGCTCAGTTGATTAAGCATCTGCCTTTGGCTCAGGTCATGATATTGGGGTCCTGGGACCAAGCCCCAAGTTGAGATTAAGATGTGGGTGTTTCTTGGGGAAGCATTATTTTATCTACCATGGTAGTACAGGAAAGTTTGACAGGAGAAGGGATTAATGTTATTTACTGATTTGATAAAATTTTATAGATTTGGGATTTTTTAGAACTTAGTGATTTTACTAAATTATTGGCAGATATTCATCACAATTATAGGTCTAAAAATAAAAATTATATAATTATGATCATTTTACAGTATATACAAATACTGACTCATTATGCTGTATACCTGAAACTGTTATAATATTACTATGAGTTAATTATATCTCAACAAAAAAGATATGATTATGTCAATAGATGCCCAAAACATATTTGAAACTGTATTTAGTAACAACTATTTTATTACATTTTTATTAAAAACACAACATAAAATTTACTATCTTAACCATTTCTAACTGTACAGTTTGGTAGTGTTAAGTATATATACACTGTTATGCACTTAACATCCTTTTTTTCTGTAATCTTTATATAAAAGAATGGAAGTATTTTTCATGATCTGTGTGAAACCAACCTTTGCCATCTTAACATAAGTTAATGTTACTTAAGGTTGAAATACTAAAGATATTCCCACTAAAGCAAAGAAAGAGCATGAATCATTTTGGAATTTCTAGCCAATGAACAAGATAAGAAAAATAAATTAGAGTTACAGATATTAGAAAAAATATAAAATTATTATCAAGTATAGATACATAAAAATTCAAAGGAATTAACTGAAAGCTATTAGAACTAATAAAATAATTCAGTAAAATATGTGTTTACCCAAAAAAATATTAAAATTATTTACTCTTTTAAAAATGAGAAGTAATCAGTTAGAATATACAGTGGAAAATAAAGAGTTGGATGACAAAGAGACTGAGTTCACTCACACTGTAAATATAAAGAAATTCTGGATAGAAGATACCAAATAATGTGACTACATAACCTTTTATGACAGTTCATCACAGTTTTCAATGCACCTATCCTCTGGACAGTTCTATTTCTATCTATTTGTCCTACAGAGATACTCATATATATGTGAAAATGACACAGTAAAAGGCAAATTATTTTGGCTCTGCCAGAAATAGCATAAAGTTGAAAATTTATTAAATGTTCATTTATTGGTGACTAACCCATTAAATTATGGTATATATCTATAATGAAATACAGTACAGCTCTTAAAATGAAGTAGCTTTATATAAAGCAGCAATATATTCATATGTACTGGTATGAAAGGATCTCTAAAATTCATTATTAAGTTAAAAAAAAGTCAGATACTGAACACTGTATATGGTGTTCTACCTTCTGAGCTGAAACAGCTTTTTTGAAGGTCCCCAATAACTAATTCTAATGACCAATGGCCATTCCTCTTCTAAATTGATCTCTCAACAGCATTTGACCTAATTGTGCCCTTTCTTCATTTGGCTTTTAAGACACTACACTGTTTTTGGTTCTTCTCTTACTTTACTGGTCACCAGAGGCAAATCTAGCATTTTGGGAACTAAAGTTTATATAATTTGGGAAACCCTTTAAAGATAGAAAATATATTACAAATAAATTGTAATTAGGTAAGCACATGCGTAATGGTTTAGAAGAAGAGGGAAAATCATAACTAATTATTAGAACAGTTAGAGTGTCAGGTCCCCTTTTTCTGAGATCTTATTAGGCAGTTTACTAGAAATGCATACTTAGAAATGTTTTCTGGTCACATCCTGACTTGCCCTCCTTACTTAGAGGACACTACACCTCCCAGCAGTTCCCAGCACTCAAAGGGACCCATCCAAATGAGAGGTCCTAAAGAGACCCTTCATTAGCATCATGGGAAATTCACCTCTCTTGGTTACTCCTCAACCTCCAAGACTGGTTCCTTCCCTTCTCCCTCATATCTTTGGTTAAAGTGTCCCAGGTCTCAGTTCTTGATCTTTTCTCTAGTAATACCTACTCACTTGCTGATTTCACCAAGCTCAACTATCTTGTGACTTTCATTATCATCTGTATGTTGATAACTTCTAAATTCATACCTTGAGTCCAAACTTCTCTCCCATACTCCAGACTGGTATCTCCAACTGCCTATTCAATACCTCATTTAGGTATTTTGCAGATACCTGAAATACAGTACGTTGAAAACTGAAGCCCTGAAATCATTCCCAAAATTGTTCCACTCAGCTCTCCCTATCTCACTTAATGGTAACCCCATTTTACACTTATTCAAATCAAACATCCTTCCACTTGGCATTATTCTTGATTCCTATTTTTCTGACATTATATTTAGAATTTGACCATTTTTTCCCACTTTCACTCTGTTGCAAGATGAGTTCCCAGGGAAGGAGACCCAAATTGAGATTAGCATGCCAAAGATTTATTACAGAGTGCTCTTACGATCAACACCTGTAGAATGGCAATGAATAAAGCAGGATTGAGCAGAGGAAGAAGTCTAGTTGCAATACAGTATAAATGGAAGCCTCAGCTAATCCTGAGATGGGGGCAGCAAGTTTAGACCTTTTTGCCAAGTATCAGTTGTCATCGGATGCAGGCCATTCCAGGAAAGGGGCATGATCCTTGAACAAAATAGCTCTCTTGAGCAGAGGCATTCCCTGAAAGGAGCTGACTGCTGAGGGTAGTTGAGGATCGTCTGTTTCAGCACCACTAGCAGCGAATTCCTTTATTCCTAAAGAGAATCTGGGGGGCACATCCCAGTGCCCAGCACACACTGCTACCCCCTTAGTCCAGGCTATTATCAGTAGTTTCCTAAAGGGTCTCCTTCCTTCTGCCCCTGCCCCACCCCCATGGCCAATTTATTCACAGTGGCTAGAGTGATCCTTATAAAATATCAGTTAGATCATTATACTCCTCTGCTGAAAACCCTGCCTGCAGTGGCTCTCCATTTCACTTACAATGAAAGCCAGTATCCTGACAGTGGCCTGCAATGCCTTGCATAATTCCGTCTCTCTTTACTTTTCTCACATATCTCTTCCCACTCATCTGCTCCAGCCACAGTTGTATTCATGGTGTTCCTCTCACATATCAGGCATTGTCCAGCCTTAGCAGCTTTTAGATTGTTGACTCTTCTGCCTGGAATGCTCTACCCCTGGATATCTGTATGTTAACTTTCTCAAGTCCTTTCAAGTCTTTGATTAGATGTTATCTATATACAACTAATGAATCATTGAGCACTACAACAAATACTTATGATATACTATATGTTGGCTAACTGAACTTAAAAAAAAAAAGTTGTCTTCTCAATGATTTCTACCCTGAGCACTCTGTTTTTGTTTTGTTTTGTTTTAACATTTAGACATTTTTAATTTAAATTTAATTAACATATAATATATTACTGATTTCAGCAGGCCTATGATTCATCAGTCTTATATAATATCCAGTGCACCTTACATCACTTGCACTCCTTAATGTCCATCACCCAGTTACCCCATCCCTCCATCCCTGTCTCGTTGAGCAACCCTCAGTTTATTTCCTATGATTGTGAGTCTCTTATAGTTTGTCTCCCTCTCTGGTTTTGTCTTCTTTTATTTTTCCCTCAGTTTCCCTAGATCCTCTGTTTTGTTTCTTAAATTCCACTTATCAGTGAGAATATATGATAACTGTCTTTCTCTGATTGACTTATTTCACTTATCATAATACCCTCTAGTTCCATTCACATCATTGCAAATGGTAAGATTTCATTCTTTTGATGGCTGAGTAGTATACCATCATGTGGAGATTGTGCGTGTGTGTGTGTGTGTGTGTGTGTGTGTGTATGAATAATATATATATCCATTCATCTGTTGATGGACACCTGGTGGGTTCTTTCCATAATTCGGCTATTGTGGACATTGCTGCTATAAACATAGGGATGCAGATGCCCCTTCAGATGACTGCATTTGTATTTTTGGGGTAAATATCCAGTCGTGCAATTGCTGGGTCATAGGGTAGCCCTATTTTCAACTTTTTGCGCAACCTCCATACTATTTTCTAGAGTGGCTACCCCCGCTTGCATTCTCACCAACAGTATGAGAAAGTTCTGAGCCCTTGCTCTTAAATGGCAACCCTTTCCCATTTCCCGTTTACTGTGTTTCCATAACACCTACAACCTAAAATACCATATCATGTAGTTATTTGTTATGTTTGCTATTTATTACTCCCACCATAATTAAGCTCCACAGAGAGGTTTTTTTTTTTTTTTTTTTTAATTTGTTTGCTTGTTTCCTTTGTTATATCCCAAACACCAGGCACCTAGAAGAGTGTCCAGGGCATAGTAGAAACAGAAGGAAAGAATTAGTGAACTGATTTTAAAAGATAACATCTATAGAAATCATTCAGAGGGGCGCCTGAGTGGCTCAGTGGGTTAAGGCATCTGCTTTCGGCTCAGGTCATGATCCCAGGATCCTGGGATCGAGCCCCACGTCGGACTCTCTGCTCAGCCGGGAGCCTGCTTCCCCCTCTCTCTCTGCCTGTCTCTCTGCCTACTTGTGATCTCTCTCTGTCAAATAAATAAATAAAATCTTTAAAAAAAAGAAAAGAAAAGAAATCATTCAGAATGGAGCACAGAATAAAAGTAATTAAATAAGTCAAGTAAGTGTAGCTCAGTCACATCTTACAGAAGTCAAGTAGAAGTGAACAGAGAATGGAGTAAAGGCATCATCCAAAAAGATACTGGCTGAGAATTTTCCAGAAATGGGGATAAGGAAAATTTAAATTTGAAGAAACATGACAGTCTTGAGCCGTATAAATAAAAACCAAGTAAAATATACTAGTGGGTGGGGAAATACAGAATATAGATTAAAATTAAAGTAATAGTAGTAGTAATACTAGCTAACATCTTGATGATATTCACCGTGTGCTAGGCACTGTTCTGCACACTTTTTTTAAAAAGATTTGTTTGTTTTAGAGAGAGAGAGAGACAGCACAAGCGGGGCGGGGGGGTGTCAAGGAGAGGGAGAGAGACTCTCAGACTCCCCCTGACACAGGACTTGAGATCATGACCCTGAGATCATGAACTGAGACAAAATCAAGAGTCAGATACTCAACTGACTGTGCCACTCTGGCACCCCAACACACTTTATGTATATTAATTAAGCCCTACAATAGCCTTTGATGTAGATCTTATGGTATGCATATTGCATGTGAGGAAACTGAAACACCACGAAATCTAGTAACTTCCCAATGCCACACAACTAGTAAGTGGTAGAGTTCAAATTCTAATTAGAACTCTAGCAGTGCAGTGTCAAAACAAATTCCAGATAGGTAATGATTTTAACACAAAATGAATTTATCAGAAATGCTATACAAATGGCAAGATTTCACTCTTTTATGGCTGAGTAATATTCCATTGTATTTATATACCACACCCTTTTATATATGTGGAACTACGAAAACAAAACAAATGAATGAGCGAAAAACAAAAACTGAGTTATAAATACAGAGAACAATCTGGTGGTTGCCAGACAGGAGAGAGGTGGGAGGATAGGCAAAATAGGTGAAAACTTCCAGTTGTATAATAAATAAGTCACAGGGATTAAAAGTAGAGCATAAGGGTTATAGTCAGTAGTAGTATAATAACTTTGTGTGGTGATAGAAGGTAAGTACACTTAACAAGGTGAATATTGCATAATGTTTGGAATTGTGAAATCACCATATTATACACCTGAAACTAATATAACATTGTATGTCAACTATACTTCAACAAAAAAGAGAGACCTAGAGGAGAAAGAAGAGAAGAATGTGTGAATTCAGAGGCAGAGGTTAGAGTTGTACAGTTTCAAGCCAAGGAACACCTGGAGACACCAGAAACTGGTGGAGGAGACAAGAGAGGATTTTCCCCCAGTAGCTTCAGAGGGAGTGTGGCCCTAACAATACCTTGATTTTGGATCTCTGGTCTCTAGGACTGTGAGAGAATAAATTTAATCTCTGTCTGTCAAATAAATAAATAAATCTTTAAAAAATAATAACAATAAAATAAAATGCCCATTGCTTTCACCAGACAGCTAGTCCAGTTTTAGGAAGTTAAATAAAGCTGTACATAAATATTTAACTATAGGGAGGTTTATTGCAGCATTGTTACAGCTGGGAAAAGTGGAAAAATTAAATGTTCAACAATAAAAGGTTAAATAAACTATTGTTTATCCATATAGTGACACATTTTCTGCAACATTAAAAATATGAGCAGAGAATATTTATATTATTGAGAAAAATGGATTGTAGAATTGCATACATAATTCTGCTTGAAAAATGGATGTACATATGAGAGCAGTCTGAAAGGATATACATCAGAATGTTAACACAGCTGGGCTTAGGGGTATTTGATGATCTGTACTTCTAATTTTTACCATAACCATGTATTCCTTGTATAATGTTTTAAAATACAATAAAAACAAATCAGTGGTAGTGGCTGGTATACATTTCACCATCAGGCCTCACTGATGTGCAATCTCCTTATCTATTTTTTTCTAAAGCTGGGCTCCGTTCTTATGCCTTGGATCTACAGTTTCTTTATTGGCTCCTGCGGCTAGTCCAACCCTGACCTTGTGCCCCTATTCTATTAACTGGATTTCTGCCTTTCTCCTGGCATTTCCAATTCTTTTCTCAGTAATATCTTTTGAATCCCAGGTCTTCCAATACCAGGACCCAGATTTCCTGTCACCGTTCACCTTGGGATCAACCTTTTGCCCCAAGATTCTAAGCTGATGTCAGCAACCCAGTTCCTCCTAAGAATATCCTTGATTCTGACTTTCTGCCCTTCCTGTTTTCATCTCCAGGCAGATGCCACACTCCAACTGCTGGGCAGAACAACCAGCTACTAACCTGTATTGGGCTGCCACTTGTTCTCCAGCTGCCTTCCCTTCTAGATGCCATGAGTTGCCTTCCCTTGTACCCTGACATGCCCAACTGCCAGCTGCTGCATTCCTGCGAAGACTCTAGGTCCAGTTTCCTGCACTTCCCAAATGACTCTGTGCCACTCTAGTTAACTAGGGTCCCCGCTACACATTTGTTACTGGGTTAAATTTCTCCCAGCTGTTTCTCATTTCCAGATAGAAAACAATAAAAGAACCAAATGGTATTTAGTGCCATACATTATCTGCTATTGTTCAAGGCTAACAGTGAGAAATCTTTGGGTCAACTTTGAGTGAAAAATCACATTAGCATCCACTAAAACACTTAGCATAAGTGTACCAATAGAGGGCGCTCCTCCCATTTCCAGATACCACACTGAACTGGAAAGATTCCATCCTGCTCTTCCTAAGAGGGAAATAGCAATAAATTACCTGTTATAAAACAGTGCTTAATTGTTTGTTTCTTACACTATTGTACCCAGGTATTACTTTGTTTTTCCCGGGACACATCTGTGTTGGGTCATTTTGCGTACAACAGTGCTTCACCACCGAAATCATACATAAGAGGTAAAATTTTTAGTTAAAATTTTAGTTACATGAAGGGAGTATTCTCTAAGACTTACAAAATCATACCAAGACTGTTACATTTTATAGCTTTTATTGGTGTTGTTGAATACATAAGAGGTAAAATTTTAGTTACATTAAGGGAGTATTCTTTAAGATATACAAAGTCATACCAAGTCTGTTATATTTTATAACATTTGTTGGTGTTGTTGAATTTTTTATTGTAAAGTACTTAAGATTTCTCTCAGATTATTTTAACCGTGCTTTCACTCCTACTCAAATCAGGGCACAAGCAACTCATCACAATCACAAGCAAGTGGTTCCCAGAAGCAGCACTTAGAGTTGCCTCTTTTATCTTTCCTGCCTCTTTCTCCTCCGTTGGTGTTTTTGTCATATCTGTTGACTTTCCCTCCTAATTATGAGTTTATCACACAAATTTGCTTTTTCTACTTCCTTTTCTCCCTTCTTTATCCCTTCCCTTGGAATGGTCTACCACCCTTAAATTTTGATGTAATTTATATGCTATTAGCTCTCTAATTTCTATTTGAGGGCTTTCTACTCTTCTTTATCACTAGCTGCCTACAAGATATTGCTATTTCAATATCTTGCTGTCACCTGACAACAGATCTGATTTCAGCTGGAAGCCTTTACCAATTTCTTTTTATTAAGTGGTGAACACCCAACACTGAGAGCTTATAACCCCATTGTGTATGATGGTTCTGCTGTTCCCATAAAGAAAGAAACTATTTCTCCTGTATCTCCCAAGTCTGTCTAACCTGATTACTATAGTCCCTGCCCTAGGACAGGTCTACATAACCTGCTGTCCTTCTGACCAGTTGGCTGTAGATTGGGGGCGTGGGGGGTGTCCAACAACTTGCTTTTTGAATTCAATTAATTTTCTAGAGGGGCTCACAGAACCGAGGAAAACATGTCCATTTGCCAGTTTTTAAAAAAGCATGATAAAGGACACAGATGAACAGCCAGATGAAGACATACATAGGACAAGGTCTGGGAGTGTCCAGAGCATAGGCGCTTCTGCTCCCGTGGGCAGGTGGTGTGTCATCCTCCCAGTGATTGTGTGTCTGCCTACCTGGAACCTCTCTGAATGCCTTATTACTGGGATTTTGTGGTGGCTTCCTGGGGTGGGCATGAGCAGTTATTGACCTCATTTCCAGCACTTGTCTACCTCTCTGGAAAATGGCAGACGGAGCTGAAAATTTCAAGGTTCTAATAATTACTTGATCTTTCTGGTGACCAGTCCTCATCCAGAAGTTCACCAGAGTCACTCCAGTAGAACAACAGATGCTCCCAGTCTCTTACCACTGAGAAATTTACAAGGGTTTTCACCTAGCTCTATATTTAATGTCCAGCTGGCGTTCTGTACCATCCATATCTCTCCCTCTCTCTCTCACACATCCACTTTTCATTATTCCAATCTTTCCTTACTCACAAGCTCAGTCTTTGTTATCTTTGTTATCTCCACCCTAACCTAAGTTGTTCATACTCCTTATTCTTTTCTCCTCTCTGTCACCACTCTCAAAAAAAAAAATTTTTTTTCTTTCTTTTTTTTTTTTCCCACTAAAAGCTTACCATAAAGCCAAGTACAAGAATGCATGAGACTAGTCAATAGACTCAAAGGTATAAGGGGGGGGGGGGGACTGTCAAGATAAAAGCTACTTTAACATATTCAGTGGAAAGCAGGAAAAAACTCAGAACCTTAAGAGTTGAGGGAAAGCTAGTTTTGATTTTGGTTGGTTTTTTTTTGAGGGAAAGCTATTTTTTAAAACTACTTTTAAATGTTTGATTATGGTGAAATTACTTTAATTTTCTGAAACAATCCTGATTCCCAATATTTAGCCTCATTCTTGGACCACATAAACCATTTTAAGATTCAGAAAATATTACCACTATATGGTTTAAGACATTTAATTTTTAACTCTTCAGTACATTCCAAAAGCATGTAAGCTAATGAGGCATTGTGAGGCTTAGGACTTATTTAATGAATAGATTAGAATTATTTATAGTTAGCAAAACAAGTCTATGCTTCTAAATTGATGCTTCTCTTCTTAAGTTCTTAAGGAAGTTGAAAGCAGTTTTTATTTTAATTACTTTGTATCAGTTGCTCATACTTAAGTTTATACTGTTGACTTTGAGGAAAAGATTTGCTAATATCAAAAGATTAGCTGGTAGAGGGGCGCCTGGGTGGCTCAGAGGGTTAAGCCTCTGCCTTCGGCTCAGGTCATGATCTCAGGGTCCTGGGATCGAGCCCCGCATCAGGCTCTCTGCTAAGCAGTGAGCCTGCTTCCCCCCTCTCTCTCTGCCTGCCTCTCTGCCTACTTGTGATCCCTGTCTGTCAAATAAATAAAATCTTTAAAAAAAAAAATAAAAAAAAAAAAAAAAAAAAAGATTAGCTGGTAGATTTTCAAATTAATTCCATATCCTGAAACGAAGTCAAAGGAGCTGGTAACTCTAGTAGTTTTCAAAACACCATTATGAGTACATCCACAAAATTAGTTGTTTTTTAAAGATTTATTTTAATCATATTGAAACTTTCTATGGTTTTTCTTGCAGGAAAACTAGGACTAGAAGAATATGCAGTCTTTTATCCACCAAATGGTAAGAGTAATACCATTGCTTCCTCTAGTGGGAAATAGGAAAATTGCAACTTTTGTAACAAATGTGACCTTGTCTATGTTGAGATGGATCATTTATTATCTAAAGTAAACCTTTTATAGAATATCTCTTAGAAAAAAAGGAAAAGAAAAAAAAGAATATCTATTTTAGCAAATTTTTCCCATGTTTGTGGTAGGTTTGTGCTAACCTGTGCACACCCTATCTGGCTTTCCTTGAAACCAGTAGTGATGTTTGTGAGAAAGCTGATCAGACTTAGGTCTAGGGTGCTTCATTTTCTTCTGCAGGACACTGACTGGGCCATCCACGGCCTTGCTTTTTTTTAAGCTTTCATGTACTTATTTGACACAGAGAGCGCAAGCAGGGGGCGTGGCGTGGCAGGCAGAGGAAGAAGCAGACTCCCCACTTAGCAGGGAGCCCTATGTAGTCTTGATCCTAGGACTCCAGGATCATGACCTGAGCCAAAGACAGATGTTTCACCAGCTGAGGCATCCAGGCCCAGGGCCTTCCTTTTGATTTCCCTGCAACAGTGCTCGAATCAGTTGAGTGCATTGCCTGGTGTTAAACTTTGTTATTCTCATAATTTTACAAGTGTGGTATTTATGAAATAAAAAGATTTTGAATGGGCACCTGGGTGGCTCAGTCAGTTAAGCATCTGCCTTCTGCTCAAGTCATGATCTCAGGGTCCTGGGATTGAGCCCTACCTCAAGCTCTCTGCTCAGTGGGGGCCTGCTTCTGCCTCTCCCTTTGCCCCTCCCCTGGCCCTCCTCTGCCTATGCTCTCTCACACACTCTCTCTCTGTCAAATAATAAAATCTTTAAAAATTTTTGAAGAAATATATCACCAAGATAATCTATTTTGACTGTATAAACTGATCAAATGTGTAATGACCTCATTATATATTAAGTATTCCTTTGAGATTATTGGACATTTCTTAAGATCTGCTTTTCGGAAAAGCACTATAGAACATTCCTCTTTCTGATAATTTTAAGTTGCATCCTGAAGAAGTCCACCCAGTAGAGTTAAGAACATGGACTTTATAATCCAACAGATGTGGGTTCAGATCCCAGTTCTGCCAGCTCACCCTGAGACCTCGGGTAAGTTGTATGACTTTGCCGAGCTTCAGATGCATCATCGATAGCACATGGATTAGAAGAGACACGATCTATAAAAAGGGCACAGTGACTAATAAGTAGCCAATGCTCAGAAAACGCAGTTGCTACTGGTGTATTTTGCTTCTTTGTCAACCTCTCCATGTGAAAGTCATACTTGGCATTCACAGCACTGATCTCTCCACGCACCTGTCACTGTGACCTCTCAGGTTCTTCCACTGGCCATCCTTCTCTGCCCCTCTTAAGTGAAGCACTGGTGTTCTCCCGTGGCCCATCGCACCCCAATTCTGCTGCTCTTCTTTTCACATGTTTTCCTCAGGCTTTTTTACCTGCTTTCTTGGTTCTGTTTGTTCATTACTCTAAAATTTACATCTGCAGTTCTCACCTCTAAAATAATTAACTCAAGCTTAACATATCTCAATATGAACTCATTCATTTCTCTTCCTCTACCCACTATTCAAAAAAAAAAAAAAAGGTTAAAAACAAGATGAAATTAAGAATGAAACAAAACTGTGCTTTTTCTCTCTCAGTTCGTTGTACTCTCATCTAACCAGTCATTCAAGGCCAAATGCCAGGTGGTCATCCTTTACTCCTCTCAGTCTTGCATCCCCTCATCTAGTAAGTCACCAGAGCCATCCCATTTTACTTTTAAAATGCATCTGGGACCTCTCCCTTCTCTCTCCTTCACTGTAACTGCTTTGTCTTCAACCAGGCTTTACCATCTCTAGCTTATTAATTGTAATAGACACCTCACTGGTCTGTCTTTTTCCAGCCTTTTCTAGCTTTGCTTTACTATTCACAGTGCTGTCTGAGTTTTACATCTAAAAGGAAAATCTCAGAATTGCCATTTTTCTCCTTAAAGTTTTCTTCAGGCTTACCATCTCTTTATAAGAGATGTCCAAGCCTCTCAGCCTGGCATTCAAGGACCTCTTTTGACTCAGGCCTCTACTCAGTCTGACTCCTAGCTTTCTATCTCCCCTTTTCCTATCTCACTTTTCTTTTATGATAGCAATACCAAATGATTAGCTACACACACGCACACACAGCCCTGTGCACTGTCAGAGCACTGTGCTGCTTTCTGCCTCATTCCCTCTCCGCTCTCATCTATGGAGAAGCCTTTCTTTCCCTGCTCTCAGGGCTCACCTCAGGCACAATCCTTTTCCAGAAGCTTTCCCCACATCCCCAGGTTAGGTTAAGGACCCTTTCTTTAGGTTCCCATAATATCCAGTGTGAAAATCTTTGATACCTCTTATTATATTATCTTGACATTATTTGTTTATGCTTTATCTTCCTTTCTAGATTGCAAAACCCTTGAGGTATAAGGCCATATTAATTTTTGTTCCCCCAGCATCTAGTCATCACAGGGGTTTAATGAGTATTTAATTGAAATAAATTAGAGGATTTTTAATTTTAACATTTATTTATGTTATACCTCTGACTCCTCGGAAACCTAATTTTCAGACAACTTTTTATGTTTATCCAAGAATCCGGAAATCAAAGGAAAAATACCTCTGAAGAGCCCAAAGAAGTGTCCATGGAGTCAAGCTCTTCCTCTCTCCATTCCTAGGAGAGCTTTTTCAACTTAGTTTAGAACATAGTCGGTTAAGTGTCCAACTCTCAGTTTCAGCTCAGGTCATGGTCTCAGGGTTGTGAGATTGAGCCCTGTATTGAGCTCTGAGCTGGGGTTTCTCTCCCTCTCCCCCCGCTTCCCTTGCTTGCTTATACTTGCACTCCCTCAAATAAATAAATAAATCTTTAAAAAAATATATTAGCTTTTACTTCACACACATGCCTAGCAAGCTCGGTTTTCCAGTGTTTATGGTGCCCTGCAAAACTAGAAGCATGGAAAGGGGCCGATAGAGATAGGAGAGATGACTAACAATAGTAGAAATGAAAATCAGAGGTTTCACAAAGGAAAATAGAAAAACGATAGACCAGCACATAAGAGCACTCCAGAAAATCAGGCTGGGACCATTTTATGTAAAAGCTTTTTAAAAGGTCTCACTGGGGTGTAGCATGCTATCATAATTTAAGACTTTTATTAGGAACTCAAGACACCAAGGAAAAATATTGCTGTAATAACAGTAAGAGTAGCCACCGCAGCAGCTGCCAGCGTTCTCCAAGCAGCACTGTGTACCAGGCAGGGTGCTAAGCACATAGATTATGTTCATTCATTGAATGCTTACAGAGCAGGTACCTTTGGACGCAGGTATTAATATTATTCCTATTTGTAGATAAGCTGAGGCATAGCATGTCAACTTGTCCAGCTGGTGAGTTTCAAAGGGTTTTGGGTTCAAAGTCCTTTGACTGCAGTGTTCTCCATCACCATGCCCTTTTGCCTCAGGGAAATGTTACTGTGTACACTAGAGTGTCTTTCAGAAGCTAAGGAAGGGGTAATATATTGAAACATACTGAAAAATTAGATGTATATAATAGGTTCTAAGAAGATACTCATTCAGAATAAAAGTAGTTTGTTGCTAAATAGGGTAAATAGGGTAAACCTACAGCTTTCCGTAAACTTAATTCTTCAGAATTATCTCTTCTTTCAGGTTATTTTAGAATGTTACCACAATCAGAGAGAACTCTCCTCTCTGGGCAATGAGTCTGAAGTTGCAGAATAAGAAGAGACAAAGAGTAGTGAGTGTGCTGTCCCTTTATTCTTTCCTCAAGGCAATACAAGGCAACATTTTATATTACTCACTCTCTTCTGCCAAAGATAGGAATACTTTAAAATCTTAAGGATACCTCTGGGGTGCCTGGGTGGCTCAGTTGGTTAAGTGTCCACCTTTGTCTCCAGTCGTGATCTCGGGGTCCTGGGATCGAACCCCGAATCAGACTCCCTCCTCAGCAGAGAGCCTGCTTCTTCCCCTCACTCTGCCTCTCCTCTCTGCATGTTCTCTCTCTCTCAAATAATAAATAGATAAAATATAGAAAATTAAAAATATAAAATCTTAAGGACACCTCTACCACCACTGCCACCAGAATTGGCCTGGCTTTCTTGGTCTCAGGGGTCCACACAGAGAGACTGTAGCCCACTGACACACTCTCTGTCCCAGACCAGACAGTTGCTTACCCAGGGGCACCTCCCTCCCTGTATCACCTTTCCTAGGGTTGAAATGACAGGCCATAGTGGCATTGGACATTACCCTCTCACCTCATTTGAGGCCTTGTTAGTGGACAGGCTTTTCTGTAGTAGATTCACTAAACAACTGGTGAGTAAAATTTCTGAGCTGAGGAGACTCTTCACAGGAATTACATAAGCTTCTCGTTTTTATTTTTTGTTCACTTTATATAACTGTATTCATTAAATACTTTAGTCCTTCTCTGGCTTTCTTTTCTATTCTAGCTGGGTGAGCTGCAGTCATAACCTGAGCACCTGCTATCAAGGAGCTTACATTCTATTGAGGGAGACAAACAATAAATAAGTAAATAAATAGCTAATGAAAATAATTTCAGAGAGGACATGAACAATAAAGGGGAACAAAAATTGATAGTGGGGGGCATGGCTATTTTAGGTCAGGTGATCAGAAAAGTACTTCTGAGGAGGTAGAATATGAACAGTGACCAAATATGCAGACTGGGCTGTGCAAAGAGGCAGAACATTCCGAAGAGAATAAACAGCCTGGTGAAGGGCCTATGACAGACATGTACCTGATGCTTTGAAGAATAAGATGATCTGCAGAGCTGGTGACAGTGAACAAAACATAACCTGGTACAGGGTGAGGTAGGAGACTTAGGGACCAGATCGGCTAGGGAGACCACTGATTGAAAATTTTGTCTAGTAAGTCCAGTGTCTGGGCTGATTCCTCAGAGACAGTTTCTGTTAATTCCTTGTTTCCTATGAATGAGCTATCCTTTTTAAAAACTTTAATTCCAGTTAGTTAACGTGCAGTGTTGTATTAGTTCAGGTGTACAATATGGTGGTTCAGCACTTCCGTACCTTTCTCAGTGTTCGTCACGATTTAAGTGTACTCTTGATCCCCTTAGGCCATACTTTCTTATTTCTTTGCACACCTGGTAACTTTTTTGTTGATAACTAGATCTCTTGACTATTATAGTGTGGTAACTAGGAATCGGATTGTCTCCCCTCCCCAAAATCTGCTGTTGTTTGTTGTGCACTAGTTAATGGTTTCATGACTTTTCTAAACTGCTTTTGTCAGGATTGTGTTTTTTGTAGGGAGTGCCCACTGAAGTCTCTGTTCATTAGCTTAGTGGTCAGCTGATAATTTGATAGAGATTTCCTTAAATATCTGACAGCAAAAGAAAAAAATTACCCCAGGCTATATAGCCTGGCTCTGCGTTGAGGTATTCTTTCAAGGCCAGGCCATTTGTGGTTCTACCTTAGCCTGTGCTTGCTGCCTGCACAGAGCGCAGGAGTCTGGCAGAAGTGAAAGCTGAAGTGCTTCTTAGGTTCTTTCTAGATTCCCCTGAATAGAAAGGAGATTTTCCCAGCCTCTTCCTTCCCTAGCTTCTTCCTTCCCAGGGTTGCCGGTCTGTATGGCTTGCCCCACCCGAGGGAGCTGTAGCGAGTATAATTGCACTTATAGGCTTTTGATGGTGGGTAGGCCACTTAAGCCCAGTCCCTCAGGTACCTACTAGAACCTACTAGACAGGTCAAGATACACAACCACAGTTTTTTGATTGAAGATCCATATTGTCCACTCTGGGACCAGCAAACTGCCTCGGGAACATGGGGAGCTGTATCTTCATAATTGCCACCAAACTGGACAATGGACGATGGTAGACAGATAAATTAAAATACCACAATGCTCTCTTTCCAAAATTCAGCTTCTCTTTCTTTTATTAAGCATTTCCTTGATTGTGAGGTTTATTATTATTATTGATTCCAGAACTCAAAAAAAGTTGATCTAATAGTTCTAGCCATCACCTTACAGAAGGACAGAGTTTTGGAGTCCCCTACTCTACTATTCGCAGTGATATCTCTTCTCCAGTTCCAAAATCATCCTAACTACTGTGTGGAATAGAAGTATCACTCTAATGTAAACTCCAAGAGAACACGGACCTTTTGAGGACCAACATATTTATATTGTATTATATTATATTTATGTATTATATTTATATTATTTATATTATAGAATCGTGCATGTCATAAAGTCACTCATTGCTCAGTAGACATCGTTGAATGAGAGAGCAAATGAATGAGGGAGTGAATATTGAAGAATATGGAGAACAAAAATAGAAGCAAAGGACAAGACTTAACAAGAGAAATACACATAGATTTTTGAGACTTGGGTAAACAGACACTACAATTTGCTAATACCATTTGTTTCCTACAAGAAAAGAGAAAATAATTAGTTGCTAGTGAACATTAAGCAGAGGAGTTTGGGGACTCTCGATCAGTGGTTATCAACCAAGGGTAATTCCATGTCCCACCTTCCATGCCCCAGGAAACATTGGCCAATATCTGTGGACACTTTTGGTTGTCAGAGCCAGAGGAAAGAGGGGTTTTACCAGTATCTCAGGTGTAGAGGCCAGGGATGTGGTTAAACATTCTGCAGTACACAGGATAGCCCCTCAAAACAAAGATTAGGAAAGGCTCTTGGAAAACATAGTGAAAATATGTCATTTTAAATCCTCTTACAAGTGTTGGGGCGCCTGGGTGGCTCAGTGGGTTGAGCCTCTGCCTTCAGCTCGGGTTATGATCTCAGGGGCCTGGGATCAAGCTCCTCATCAGGCTCTCTGCTTGGCAGGGAGCCTGCTTCCCCCTCTCTCTCTCTCTGCCTGACTCTCTGCCTGCTTGTGATCTCTGTCAAATAAATAAATAAGATCTTTTAAAAAATCCTCTTACAAGTGTCAAGTCTATAAATAGCAATGTACTTTGTCATCTTTATGAATTAAATAAAAAACATCTCATAATCCAAAATTTATTTGGATTTATTTTTATTTATTTACCTGTTCACTATGTGTAGAATGAGGATAACCAAAGGAAATTATTATTTCCAGAAATGAATACAATAAACTGTACTAAGTAATCCCAAATGAAAGAGTGTAAAACTTTGGAATGATATCAAATTGAGTAAGAGGTGAGATCTGTGACACAACTATAAATGCTGAGTATTAACAGAGACAGTGAGGAAATGAAGAGAAAATATTTAGTAAGTGCAAAGCATTTTAATATTCGGTGTATTTTCTGAGTCATATTTACTATTTATATCTTATTTAGTTCAAGATTTATTTTTGTTGACCATGCTTACCATTCTGAGCTATGTCAAAGGCCCATGAAACCATTACTTTTTTATAAAGTTATTCCTATTGAATGGGACAGGCAGTTCATATTTTAGACTTTCTTTAGATAGACAAAGCCTAGTATCTTAAAATAATCAGTTATGGCAGACTTGCAGAACTCTAAGGCCAGGGAAGAGATGGTGTCCCAAGCATCCTGACGCCTGTTAGAAGTACACTCTTGGATGATGGCCACGTGTATGAAACTTGACCCTTGAAAGGCTGAAGTGATGAGAGGCAAAGGAAAGGATTTTGGAAAACTGGCCAAGAACATGACAACCTCTGAGATCAAAGAAACGTTTTAGGCCATATGTGCCTGAGAGTGTTAATGGATTCGTCACTGCTTCTTATGCCTTCTACTTTTGTTGGCCAGAATTTCACTTTGTCCTTCCTCAACAGAGCAGACTGTGCACCCTTTTTTTTGGAATTGTAAGCCCTGGTTAATCTTACCTAATACTCACCAAAAAAAGATTTTCTTAGATTTAAGCTGATACTTAAAAGTGGTGCTGTCCCTTCTGAAAGCGTAAAATAGTTATAGTTGTGGAGCATCTGCTGTGTCCTAAATAGTGGACTCTTGCACTTTGAGGACATTAACTCACGTGTGCTTTATACAACTTGGTGAAGTTGGTCTTGTTTATCTCCATTTTCAAAAATGAAAATAGAGACTCAGATGGTGTCACTTGCCTGGAGTCACATAGAATTCATTCATACTCATGTCTGTATGACTTCATTGGCCATTTCTAATTTCAACCCTGAGTTTTTGAGAGCATCTTATCCTACATGTTAGTTACTTATTCGTAAGTGAATCTTACGCCTTAATGTTTTTTCACTTTTTAATTTTTTTTATTTGCATATCATTGACACACAATGTTACATTAGTTTCAGATGGCCAACATGCTGATTGGATAGGTCTACACATTATGCTGTGCTCACCCACAAGTACAGTGAGGCCTGTCACTGTAGAGCACGACTTCAGTACCACTGACTGTATTCCCTATACTGTGCCTTTTGGCCCCTAACTTATTCATTCCATAACTGGAAACCTATTTTCCCCACTCCCCTTTGCCCATTTGCCTGTCCCACTCCCTACTTTCTTGCCCCAGCAATCATTATTTTGGTTCTCTGTTGTATTTTATTATCTTATTTAAAAGACCTGATTATAAATCCTCAAATTTCCATCAATTTATATCTCATTTCTAGAAGATACTGTGCTGGGTGCTGAAGATAATACACAGTATGAATTGTGCCCCTTGCCTCAAAGAGTTTATAACCTAACTGCTTATAAAGCAGCTATAGATTTCAGAACTTGGGGGAAATGTGGGGGAAGTGCAGTTGGCCACAAGTCGTCTTAATATATGCATCCCTTTTTGTTGCCTGGCAGTTCATGAATTCACTCAGTATAAGCTTCCTAATTAAAAGTGTCTTGTCTGGACTAGGGTACTCCTATCCTTAGCAGATCCTTAATACATATTTGTAGAATATGAAAATAATAATAATAGTACCACCTCCATTTCTGACTGTTTTTCCCTGCTTGTTCAAATGTTGCTGCAGTAGTTTAACAGAGGAAAGAAAAAGGGTCTTTGCAGTAAGAATACTGGGATTTTGTATAATATCCATTTGCTTTGAGATGCAGTACTTAGAAAGATGTAATATGTACTTATATTTCTGTAAAGCATCAAAATATGTCTACTATTTATTAACTCATTTTCCTCTCAGTTTATTTTCAGATATCAACAATTTTATTTTGTTTTAATTTTATATTATTTTTATTTTTATTAGAAAAGTTAGAAAATACAGACTTTTTTATTATTTGCTAAAAGCCTATAATTAGTAAAAGAAACTAAATTAAGTAGCTGAGAGGGAAGGTAGGAAAAGATAGTCATTCATAAGTAGAAAAAAGATGCTCAACCAAAGATATAAACAGAGAGAGAGACTTGAAGAAAGATGGTGGGTGGGCCCTCAGCTCTCAGCCTTTTTTTTTTTTTTAAGGTTTTATTTATTTGTCAGAGAGAGAGAGAGCGTGCACAAGCAGGGGAAGCAGCAGGCAGAGGGAGAAGCAGGCTTTCTACTGAGCAAGGAGCCTGATGTGGAACTGGATTATGACCTGAGCTGAAGGCAGCCTCTTAACCTTCTGAGCCACCCAGGTGTCCCGTGTACCCTCATTCTAAGTGTTCCTTGGAACTTGAGCTGGTGGCTATCACATTAGGAATGTTGACTTGTTAATGTGAACCTAATCTGGTTTTGAATTTTTTCAGTTTCTAGAAGCAAAAAACCTTTACGTTGCTGAAGAATCTTAAACTGGAAGATCCTCCTATGTCCACTTTTCTTTAGATCTCACAAATTTTTCTGTGTTTGCTCTAAGCATAATTGTTAAACATAGAATTTTAGAGCTAGATGATATTTCAGAGACAGTCTTAGTTCCTGTGCATGACAAGCAGTTACTAAAACTCAGGAAGTCGGTGACTTTCCTGAGGTTACCCAGCTGTTTTGTATAAGCCAGCCACTTATCTTTTTAACAGATTGGGTTCTAATATACAGGATGAAGTTGTTTCAGGAAAGACATGATCTATTGACTTTCTGAGACCATTACAATTTGTTCTTAAACTTAGTTCTGATATGCTTTGTTCTGTTTTTGTCTTCTTTTTGTAACATATTCAAAGTTTTAGTTTTTCAGTGTTAGCAATAGAAAGTTAACTGGACTTTTTACTTGAAAACTTATAGTTTGTTTTTATACAGGTATTAAAAAGCATTTTTGTTTTTGGTGGTTACTATCACTCAGTCTTTCTAACATTCATGAACAAATGAAGCAAAGATAGGAAACCTTTCTATTTCAGTTTAATCCTCTCAAGTTTACCTAATAACTCAGTGGGTATACTAATTGAAAAGAAACTTTTTTTCTTTTCTTTTTTTTTTTTAGGTGTAATCCCTTTCCATGGATTTTCAATGTATGGTAAGTTGGGCTTTAAAATAGTCACTGTTTTTATCACACTTTAGAAAATTAAACATGAAGATCACAATTTATACCATTATCACCCACCCACTTAACAAGCTATCGTGAACATTTTTAAACATTGAGTTTAGTATTTGTTTATATCTCCTATTAAATATTTTAAAAGTAAAGTGTCCTCATATTTCTCAGATGATGATTGCTTGACGAATTAAAATCAGAACATACTGTGAAAGTGCTTCTGTGTTGACCAGTTACTAATCTGATAGAAACTAGAGATACATGTTAATATTTAGTTCTCATAGGTGGAAAATGAGGTTGCTTAAATTCCCGAATTAATTCTCCTAAGTCTTTTACACAAATAATAGGTCCGAAAGAATGTGAAGGGAGGGCCAAGACTGAGTTCGAGTCTATGCTTTCTCCAGACTACTGACATAGACATCAGATTTCACTGAAGGCTTGCACATCCCAAGGGACCATGTGAAAAGTGCACCTTCAGGCATGAGGACCCTGAATGCCTTCCAGGCTCAGGTGTCATTGAATGAGGAATGCAAGAAGCTTAATGAAGATGAGCAAGAGGAAGAATGCTCTATACTCCAATGAAAATAATTTTTAAATTGTCACACATTGCATATGAACAGGTGGAAGAGTGTTGTCTCCCCATCTGCTATCTCCCCACCTTTATACTAAATAGAAATACTTTAATGTTTTGCTTTTATAAAAGGAATCAGTGACACATTAACATTTTTCTTTGTAAAAGCCCCTCTTTGTATTCAGCATCAGACAATAATGGTGAAGGACAGAAGGTTAGATTTTTTAAAACTAGCAGACAATGGAAGGAGTTCAGAAGACCTAGGAACATTGCATTATGCTACCCTTGACAGTGTTAATCACAGGCTTGAATTACAAGGCACTCTGCTTGCTTCTCTTGAGCAACCAAAATTTCATAACATAATACGGAACATTATAATCACCTTTCAGCACATTTCTCTTTTATAAATATGTGAGGAATTTAAAATAGAAAACCCCCAAAAGGTTAAGAATATAAAGTTTTATATCTAATAATAAAAATGTCTGCCTGCCTCTCTGCCTGCTTGTGATCTCCGTCTGTCAAATAAATAAATAAAATCTTTAAAAAAAAAAAATGTTAGCCTGTTATCTATTTTATTTCCAAGAATTTTTCAAGTAAACAGTTTTTAAAAAGTGAACTTGAGAGATTTGGAGGATATTAATGATGTTATAAAAGCTTAAATCTAGTAATTCTTAGGGAACAAAATACATCATTGACTCTGTCTCTGCTTATTCCCATGCTTACTTAAATAGGCAAAGGTTTAATGTTCACTAAGGAATTAGATGATGCAAAATGTTTGATACAGAGTTTCTTTATACTATTTTAAAAATGTATGTTAAGCATCCACAAACACCTTAGCAACACCACTTATTCAGAACTAGTGTATTAGAATAATCATCCAAGCATCCCCAAGGACTCCACATAATACTTTACTAATTCAGTTTTAGCTACTATGTTTCTTAATAATTATATAATACTTCTCTCATTAAAAAACTGATTCAAAACTTTTTATTTTTAAACTGGCCTTCCCATCGTTTGATGATTTCACCAAGAAATTCCTATGATGCCATATTTAATTGATTAAAAAGATAATGAGCTAATTCATTTTTATGGAAGAAACAAATGGGAAGTGTGCTATAAATAAAAAGTAAGCTCATGTAGATTTCTTACATGTCACATATAAAGGACTAAAGCTTTTCCAATTCATAGCTTTATAAGGGAATACAACACAAACAGTAGTGGTATCTTAAATAATAACCAATTTTAAAGGTTTGTATTATACATGTTTGTTTAAAAAGTGCTGATTTTAAAATTATCTCTTTTATTCCTTCACTGGAAATGATAATTAATGAGTACTGAATCCATAAAATCTTTAGATTCAGATTATAGGTTTTTACATATCAATAACTTTCAAAGTTAAAGGGAAAAATGCATAAAAAGGTAAATAAATTTCAAAGCTTCACTTTGAATTTATAATAATGCCATGTATTTATGCCACATTGCTTTTTCTTAGGTTGTTGCAACTAGAATGTGAATTATTCTTTTTAAGTGTGTAGAATACATTAATTTGGGCTATTTTAACAAAGAGCAATTTATTTTGATAGGAGAGTAAGTTTTTAAAGTTAGTTTTAAAATGGAAAGATATGCCAGTTAGTTTTTAAACGTGTTTGTATATAATTTAATTTTTTTCTTTATATATAAAAGTAGTTTATTTTTGTAGGTATTTATTTACTCCCCTAAAATTGATTTGTCTCTCTTCTTCAGAAAAAGTGAAATCTCGCCCTTGCAATGCTAGCTTTTGATGATTTACTCATCTATAATATTGTGCACTGACATTTATTCCAGATAGTTGAATTTTTATTTTTGTAAGAGTTAAAAATTATTATCATTTTTTCCTTTCATTTTTTCAAAAAGAAGTGAGTTGAGTTGGCTTATTGCTTTCCCTGATAATTTAACTGCCTACTGCCAGGGACGGTATTGATGGATTATAGAGCCTGAGAATTTCTAACTTGTCCATTTTATGTCATAGCTAAAATTACCCAGTAAGTCATTGTGTTTTAAAATTAATATTTAGGTAATGCAGTTTTATGTATCTGCATTATGAATGTGTTCATGCTGCATAAAATTCTCAAGGTTTGAAAAGATGAAAAGCATGACCATGTCAGTCCAGAATATCATGTTGTCACATCAGCATCTGAGATGAGGACTTTTGACATTCAGTTTTGGGATGTCTGATTGAGTTGACTCACCTGTGCTTAATTGCCAAGAATTGGGTGCAAAGGAAAACTTAATTCAGCATTTATTAGAGAAATAAATCCTCTGCCTGACAATTGTTTTATTTTAAGCCTATAAAAACTTCTTTGTACAAATGTTGAGATAACGCCACTCTCAAGGACCAGTTATTCTAAACTGTTAATCAAAACTTTTATTTTCGGGGCGCCTGGGTGGCTCAGTGGGTTAAGCCGCTGCCTTCGGCTCAGGTCATGATCTCAGGGTCCTGGGATCGAGTCCCACATCGGCCTCTCTGCTCAGCAGGGAGCCTGCTTCTCTCTCTCTCTCTCTCTCTCTCTCTCTCTGCCTGCCTCTCTGTCTACTTGTGATCTCTATCTGTCAAATAAATAAAATCTTTAAAAAAAAAAAAACTTTTATTTTCAAATTAAATTAGTTGAAGACCGTGATTCTAAATGCTAGTCATAAATCATCTTATATTTTACTTACCTCACTTCCAAAATAAAAAACTTTGAAAAACCTTCTGTATCCTTTGTGGAACAAAGTGAAAATGAATGATCTCCATCTCATTTTCTTACTATTTCAATTTTTAAAAGAGAGCTTGACTTTACCTAGTTTTTAAAGTTACTTTGAACTTTAATATCCCTCTATATGTAATTCCACTGTGTCATTCCATTAAGTTGGGTTTATGGTAGTTTTTAATTACCCCTTTCTCTATCATTTTTTTTAAAGATTTTATTTATGAATTTGACAGAGAGAAATCACAAGTAGATGGAGAGGCAGCCAGAGAGAGAGAGAGAGGGAAGCAGGCTCTCCGCTAAGCAGAGAGCCCGATGCGGGACTCAATCCCAGGACTCTGAGATCATGACCTGAGCCGAAGGCAGCGGCTTAACCCACTGAGCCACCCAGGCGCCCCTTCTCTATCATTTTTAAGGACTGAACTTTTTACATGTGTATTTATTTCCTTTTCAACATGGAGAAACAATATATATGATTTTAAACTTGTCGTTGAATGAATATTACTATAAAATATTCTTTCATGTTTCATTAACTTATTTTCTCAAATTGTAATAGTTCTGCAATGTTATTGATTAATTTCTTTATTCTTTCAGTTGCACCACTTTGTTTTCTCTACCATGAACCTTCCAAATTGTATCAGATATTCCGTGAGATGTATGTGCGTTTTTTCTTCAGACTCCATTCCATCTCTTCTCATCCTTCTGTAAGTTCATAAAAATTGGATCAAATTTGACTCTGATCTGTTTTCTTTCCTTAAGGAAAAGTCTGCTACTTAGTTAAATTGTAAAGCAGCAAATTTTAATTTGTAATGTCAAGCAGCATATTCCTACAGAATAAGTGAAATTGAAGAGAAGAAGAAATTGATATTTAAATATTTTTGGTGATAAATAGGGAGGAAAAGGGCATTTATCAATTGCACTTACATTGTCTTTTATCTGTTAACTGAAAAATCATATAAAAATGTCTTTATTATTCACTTTGGCAAGGTTGCCTACCCTCTTTGAATGCTGATGTCCTCATCTCGGAGATGAGATTAGTATGTTTCTCTAGGGCTATAGACTGCCAGGGTAGCACTTGGCTCATGGTGGGTGTTCAGTAAATAAATGACTGCTGTTTTTATTACTATTGTTGTGATTGTCATCTGTTAATGAAAATCCAACATCTATTTGTCACTTATTTATCATTTTCATATTTGACTAATTATCAGTTACCATACTAGATAACTTCTTTGTGTTCAGTAGATAGCTCCGTTGACCTCTAAGAGGAACCTACTGGGAGTCGAACTTTTTTTTTTTTTTTTTAAGAATTTGTTTATTTATTTGACAGAGATCACAAGTAGGCAGAGAGGCAGGCAGAGAGAGAGAGGGAAGTAGGCTTCCCACCAAGCAGAGAGCCCGATGCGGGGCTCCGTCCCAGGACCCTGGGATCATGACCTGAGCTGAAGGCAGAGGCCTTAACCCACTGAGCCACTCAGGCACCCCAGGAGTCAAACATTTTTATCTATTTTATGTTTCCTGGTCCTCAATCACATCTTTTTTTTCTACCCATGAGCCTGAGTCAAAACAGTATTTTACTTTAATTATACTTTTTCACCTTTGGGCCTGCTCTGGTCCACCTGTGGTTAACTCAGCTGATGCTCCAGAAGAAACACTAAATGGAAATGTATCAGGGCTACCAGATTTCCCTGAAGAGAATACTCTGTCACTACTATTAAATTAAATCACTTTTCTTTTTCTCCCACAGTTTAACCCTGTGTATTCCTAGTCCACCTCCCTTTGTCTCCACCTTTTCTCTCCTACATTGCTGGTAAAAGCTGACAAGTAACAGAAATCCAGGGTTTCTCCCATGAACAAATGAAGCACCACCAATTATCTTTGGGGGGGGGGGGGTTCCTATTCTCTGAAACAACTTGAGTGAGTGCTTATCTTATATTAATTTTTAGTGTAGAGTAATCAGAAATATATAAATAATTCTGTTTTCTAATAACCTTATTTTTAGTCTCAGATTTCTTACTCTCATATCTATATCATTTTATGCTTCAGAGTTAAAAAAAATTTTTTTAACTGGCTGCCCAGGATACACCCACAGTGTTTTCCTGTGCAGAGCACTGAAGCTTGACATCCAGCAACCCTGGATACTCCTTCTCTAGCTCCATGCTGACCCTGAGGTGTCCTTTTTCAGTGAATTGGTTGGGCCAGCCCTGCCTCTTGCCCTTTCTTTATTCAATGGAATAGACTTACAGGCGGTCAGCTCCTTTTCTGGCTTGTAGCCAGACTGAACTATTTGGAACCATGCCAGCCCTTTTTTTTCCTTAGAAACTCACAAAGAGGATTCAGACTTCCTCACAAAGATCAACCCTGAGGAATGCTGAGGTACAAGAAAGACTTTATTCAGAGTCGTCAAGTAATAAACGCACTTGAAAAACCATCTGCTTCAATTGGTTACATTTTGTCCTCTACAAAAGATGCCCTTATAAAAAGTAGATTTATATATATAGATAGAAAGATAGAGCTTTATACTAAGGTAATCAGGCATTCTTGTTTGATAACTTCCTGATGCAAGTTTCAAACAGTCATTGGTCAGTCTTCCTGATGCAAGTTTCAGTCATTGGTCAGTCTTCCCCTGGGAATAGATTTCAAAGAAAGAGTGAAAAAAAGCAGGAAATATTTTTCTGGATGGGTGAGGCAGCTGAAAGGGAAGGGACTTATGGAGGGAGAGAGTAAAGGGTGTGGGTGTAGTACAAAGAAATACCTGGAAACTGGAATGCATCCAGAAAAAACTAGTTTGCTGGACATAAGTGATAATACAGGGCTTACAGAGTAGCAGGTTTTCTATAAAATGATGTTTTCCTTGGACTCTTTGAATATTATACATCAGGGTATATGGGGATCCTATTGTGTTAAAAAGGAGGCTCCTTAGCATACCTATAATAGTAAGAGGGAAAAAATGTATCTTTAAACAAAGTATTGGAGATCATTAGAGCATTTCCTATTTTTTACTTTTTGACAGTATAAAAATATTTATGTTGATAATTTTTTCCTTGTTTCTATTTGAATAATTTATTGTCAGAGTTAATTTTTAAATGCTAAAATATGTATTTCTCTTGTGTTTTCTTATTATATCCAGGGTATTGTGTCCCTCTGTTTGCTGTTTGAAACTCTTCTTCAGACCTATCTCCCTCAGCTCTTCTATCATCTACGAGAAATTGGGGCTCAACCGTGAGTGCCTTTCTCTCCTAATTAAAGAATAGATTGACATCAGAAGGTACTATTATATCACTTTAAAGCATACAATGTAAAGATAAACAATTCTTTAGGGAAATTAAACTAACAATTTCTCCAATAAAACACAGATTATCAAGTAATAGAGTGTAACTCTATGTTGTGCCAGAAATTCTCAGAAGAACATCCAAAATCCTAATGAATTCTTATTTGCTGGGATTTTTGTGCCCTGTGGAAGGATCACCAAAATGAGCTGATTTCTATTCAAAAGGAAAGGTATTGCCAAAATTGAGAAAAAATATGTGAACACAAATACTATGTAAGAAATGTGATAATACTAAAATTAAGTCATTTTAGGCTAAGTTTACCAGAGAACAACTTAATAAAAGCTATATAGGTTAAAGTTTGCTTTTTTGTTCAAGGAAACTGTATCAGTTACCTAATAATGATTGTACACTGTGATTATTTTGCTCCAAAAGTTTGAATATTTTTTGGTTTATCTCAGTATGAGTTATCAGTGAACATGTCGGTACAGTACCTCTGGGCTTCAATATTATTGGTCACTTCTCTTTTTTAAAAATAACAATGTCTAAGGCAACAGAAGTTTCTAAATGATTTATTAATGTTTTGTCACTGTCTTCCCCTCTGTGAACCCAGTTTCCCCTATTGGCAGGGCATATTTGAAAGGAGCATTAACTCTTTGAGATCACAACTGTAGTTAATAGAAAATGCAGTAGTTTAGTATTGATTTCTCCATACTTGAATCCACATCAAGTGGATGGGAGGATGGGTGGATGGATGAGTTGGGTGAGTTTCAAAGACAGACCAGGACTTAAATTCTATCTACTAAGCCGTATAATCCTGATGAAGTTATTTAATTCATCTAAGTCTGAATTTCTTTCTTTAAATCAAGATAATTCAACTTCCTCATCTTTAAAATCAAGAGAATTTCGGGCGCCTGGGTGGCTCAGTGGGTTAAGCCGCTGCCTTCGGCTCAGGTCATGATCTCGCGTCCTGGGATCAAGTCCCACATGGGGCTCTCTGCTCAGCAGGGAGCCTGCTTCCTCCTCTCTCTCTCTGCCTGCCTCTCCAACTACTTGTGATTTCTCTCTGTCAAATAAATAAATAAAATCTTTAAAAAAAAATAATAAAAAAAAAAAATAAAATCAAGAGAATTTCTACCTCATGAGGTTGTTTCAGTAGTCAAGGATTTTATACATACAGACATATGTATGTGTGTATATATATGTAAATAAAATAAAATTTTATACATATATATATATACTTTCTCTAAAGCACATCTTAGATCTTGAATGTCAGACATCTTAGATCTTAGAAATACCTTTAATAAAACAATACCTCATTTCATCCATTGATAATACTGAGATTATACTCTTTCTTTTGTAGCCGTTAAAAAACAAGATTCTGTTAATGATTAAGATGATAAAAACAAGAATGTGGCAGAAATATTTTATATTGCACATAAGTCTTTTTTTCTTAAACTTGTAGTAAATTGGTTTCTGTTTTACTCTTCTGCAATGAATATTTGTATATAATGAAGCTTTACTAGGATGAAGACATTTAGTTTACTGCTTAAAACTAAAGTCCTGATTTTTTTTTTTTTTGGCCAATTTATACACTTAAATCATGAAAATGGAACACATTTATTTCAATGACTTATAGCAAACATCAAAATTCTTATGCAAAAGAAAGCATAAAAATGTAATTGCCAAGCTAGAAATCAATTTCTCAAAGGCTTTTATGAATTAAAACTGATGCTGTTGAAGGTTTTTAATTAGAATTTAATTTATTCAATAGATAATAAGACTGTTCAGGTTATCTGTTTCTTCTTGAATAAGCTTTAGTACTTTGTTCATTTAATCTAAGTTATCATATTTATGGACATAAAAGTTATTCATAATATTCCCTAAATATTCTTAATTAATCTTTTTAATATCCAGAGAATCACAGTGACAACACCTCTCTCGTTCTTGAGATTGATATTTATATTTTCTCTCTTTTTTCTTGTTTGGCTAGAGCTTTATTAATTTTATTCTTCTTTGAAAGAACCATGTTTTGGTTTTCTTTGATTTTCTTTGATTTTCTCTATTGTTCTTCTGTCTCCAATTTCACTGATTTATGCTTCTGTATTTATTATTTCCTTCCTCATGTTTGCCTTTTATTTTGCTCTTGTTTTCTTGTTTAAGGTTAAAGATCGTTAGAGACCTTTCTTCTTTTCTAATATAAGGAATATTATTATAAATTGCCTTCAAAGCACCACATTACCTCCACACAGCAAATTTTGATATGTTGTATTTTCATTTTAATTCAATTCACAATGTTTTTATCTTTCTTTCTTTTCCTTCCTTCCTTCCTTTCGAAAGAGCGCATGTGTGGGAGAGGCATAGGGAGTGGGCGGAGAGAGAAAGAGAATTTCAAGCAGACTCCTTCCCCACCCCCACCCAGCACAGAGCCTGTTGCAGGGCTCCATCTCACAACCCCAGAGATCATGACCTGAACCAAAATCAAGAGTCAGGTGCTTCACTGACTGAACCACCCAGGCGCCCCTTGAAGTGTTTCTAAATTTCTCTTGTGACTTTCTCTTTGATCATGGGTTATATAGAAGTGTGTTGTCTAATTTCCAAATATTTGGAAAGTTATGAAACCTTTCTGTTATTGATTTCTATTTTAATTATGTTGTAATTAGACAACATGCTTCATGAGATTTCAGTTTTTTAAAATGTGCTAAAGTTTGTTTTATGGCCCAGAATATGATCTGTCTTGGTGACTATTCCAAGTACGCTTGAAAAGAATTCATATTCTCCTGGTGTTCAGCAGAATGTTCTGTAAATGGCAACATCGTCAAGTTTTTGATAATATTGAAGCCTTCTATAAACTTATTTTCTGTCTACTTTCTCTATTAATTATTGAGAAAGAAATGTTAGTCTCCAGTTATTATTGGAGTGTGTCTATTAATAATATAGTCATTATTATATATTATATATATTATTATATATTATATATTATTATATAATAATATAGTTATTATTGGGAGTGTGTCTATTTCTTCCTTCATTGCTATATATGTTTTTACTTCATGCATTAGAAGCTCTGTTTTTAGAAGAACTGGTCCCTTTATCGTTACTTACTGTTTTTATTTCTGGTAATAAACCTACTGCATTTGATATAGCCATCCCAGCTTTCTTTCAATTACAATTCATATGTCCTTTGGTTTTAGTGTATTGATTATCGATATCTTTATTTTCTAAGTGGCTTTCTGGTCAAAAGTATAGTTAGGCCTTCCAGTACAGCAATTTGTCTTTTTAATTGTTGTATTTATTCCATTTATATTTATAATTGATTTATTGATTAAAATAATAGCAATTGATATTATCTACTATCTTGGTAGACATTTTCTATTTGTTTTTTGAAAGATTGTACTTATTTACTGACACAGAGAGTGAGAGGGAACAAGCAGGGGAAGTGGCAAGAAGAGGGAAAGGGAGAAGCAGGCTCCCCACTGAGTAGAGAGCCCAGTTCAGCAAGTTCGTTCCCAGGGCCCTGAGATCATGACCTGAGCTGAAGGCAGACACTTAACCAACTGCACCACCCAGGTGCCCCCATTTGTCTTTTTTATTCTATTTTTCCTCTTTTCCTGCCTGCTTTTGAACTGAGTATTTTTTATTCCATTTTATCTCTACTATTGGATTATTATTTATACCTTTCTTAAAACATTTTTTTGATAGATGCCTGTCTTAGTTCAGTCTGCTATAACAAATTACCATAAACTGTGTAGCTTATGAACTACTGAAACAGTTCCCACAGTTCTGAAAACTGAAAGTCTAAGATCAGGGTGATAGAGCATGGTTGAGTTCTAGTGAGGACCCTCTTCTAGGCTGCAGACTGCCAACTTCTTATTGTATTTTCACATGGTAGAGAGCAGAGAAGAGAAACTAACTCTGTCATGATTCTTATGAAGGCACTAAGCCCAATCCTGAATGCTTCACCCTCTAAAGCTATGTCATTTCACTTACCACCCTAAGACCCTCCCTCTTTGACTACTCCCCATGACACTGGGAGGTAGGTTTTGGTTTTGGGGTTGTTTATTTATTTATTTATTTGAGAGAGAGAGAGAGAGAGAGAATTAGAGAGAGCGACCATGAGAGGGGGAAGGTCCAAGGGAGAAGCAGACCCCCCCCCACCCCAAGCAGGGAGCCCCATGCAGGACTTATCTGGGGACTCCAGGATCATATCCTGAGCTGAAGGCAGTCACTCAACAAATTGAGCCACCCAGGCACCCTGGGGGGTAGGTTTCAACATGAATGGGGGGCTGGTGGGATGGCAGAAACTTTGAGTCCATAACAATGTCTTAGGGCTTACAGTATACATTTTTTAATTAATCACATTCTACCTTCAGATAAACTCCCTGGATGGCTTTACTGGTAAATTCTGCCAAACATTTCAGGAAAAATGTTTTTTCTCTTTGTGTTTAGTTTTCAGCAGTTTAATTAGGCTGTATCTGTAAATATTTTTTCCTGCACCATACTTACTTTCCTTTTCTTCTAGGATTTCAGTGATACAAATGTTAAAACTTGTGGTTTCATTCCAGAGGTCCCTGAAACTCTACTCATTTTATTTTCAATCCATTTTACTCTATGGTTCTAATGAGATACTTTCTTCTGATCTATATTTAAATTCACTGGTTCTTTTCTCTGTCATTACCATTTTGCTGTTGGATCTATTCAATGAAAGTTGTTTTTTGTTTTGTTTCGTTATTGTATTTTTCAGTTGTAAAGTTTCCATTTGGTTCTTAACTCATAGAACTGTGCCTTAATAAAGGTAAATTTTATTCCCCATAAATTATACCTCAATAAACTATTTCCAAGAAACTAATTCTGCACTATATATGGATGGAGCACAGTGTGGGGTGCTGTTCTAATAACACACCATGAGGGATCCAGTAAAATGAAACTGGATGACATTAATAACTTAGACTTAAAAGTCAAATGATCTTTTTAAATTTAAAATATCTGGTAGCCAAAACTTTCTTCAGCATTTATAAACAGATATTCTAAAACCAACCAAAACGTTTAATTTGTCAATATTACTCTCTGCATGTACTTTGTTATATTAGAATAATAGTTATCTAGTCTTGAGGAATTTCTGAAAACTTAGGGGTGTTTTTTGGTCTTAAGAGAATTAATACCATATCAACAATGACAATCTCCAGGTCCCATTCTCTTGCTTTAAGAAAATAGCACAGATATTTACCTATGTAATATTATAACAGCTCCAGCAAAGAGTTTGCCTAGCACCTCTCAGGGGCAATCAAGTGATGTTTAGATGCTAATAGATAGTACAGAGTTCATTTCCTGATTGCAGAGAGAAATTATTATTATAAGGTAACCTACTTGTAAGTAATGGGATCCCGTATCTCTTGGGTTGGGGGAGGGTTGTTTGTTTGTTTGTTGTTTTTTGCAAAATCAGTTGAATTTTCTGGTTGACCTTTCAGAGTTCTGATAACCTCCCATTAAAATGGAGGGTTTGAAATCAGAAATCTAGTTATAGCTTTAAAACTATCTTTCTTTATCTTCAAAGACTCCTGCCTGTTGTTTTATTTTATTCATACTATGTAGCCATTTGACTAAAAAATACAGGTATATAATGCATTGAATTGCAAAAGCGTACAGCTAGCAAGCACTTTTTCAAGAATTTTGAATAAAAATTCAAATAATCATGATTCAAACTGTTAAGAACTATTGACTCTTAAGACCACCTCATTGATACCTAATGAGTTCAGACCCCGAAACAGAACATAGAAGTGAGTTTTCTGAAAGCTGAACTATAACACAGCAGGTCAAATTTTTCCTCTTAATATGTTGAAACCACTAATTTGAAGACTTGCGGTTTCTCACCATTACCCTTCTGCAGCTTTTAAGAGGGCGTGTGAAATTTAAAAGCATAGGTAATTTCTAAGCCTCACAGAGAAGTTACCTGAACAATAGAATTGGTTGGCTCTTCTGATACTGCATTTTCGTAAGAAGAAAAGTCCCTGTTAAGATGCATTTTCTTTTTTCTTTGCTTACAGACTTCGCATATCCTTTAAGTGGATGGTTCGAGCCTTCTCTGGATACTTAGCTACAGATCAACTCCTACTTTTGTGGGATAGAATCCTAGGATACAACTCTCTGGAAATTCTTGCTGGTAATAAGTGCTTGTTTGTAAAACACATGTTTCTATAATAAAGCCCTTTCCCTTTCTAACCTTCATCATCTGTAACTGCAGTTTGAGTCTATAGTTATCTGTCATTTCTAATTCATAAATATTTAATAGATTTATCTGCCTTAGAAAACAAGTACTGAAGTTCTAACATCTAGATACTTTTCTGTACCTTCCCAGAACTAGGGTGTTCCTCATCTTTCTTTCTTTGCTCCCAGGAAAGTCCATTTCTCCTCCCTCATTTCTAGTCAAGCCAGGACTTGCTATACCTCTGTGAAGTCCATGCAGCAGGTTGTATACTGCATTTCTGTTCCTGGCTTCCCTGATATCTCTGCATCTGGGCTGTGCCCTTTCCCAACCACTGCCTAAAATCCACACTGACAAGGAGCCTCCCTACAGAGTGGAAATCTCAGCTCTCCTGGACTTCAGCTTCTACTGAACTCAAAACCTTTTCCTTTTTTTTTTTTTTTAAAGATTATTTATTTATTTATTTATTTATTTGACGGACAAAGATCACAAGTAGGCAGAGAGGCAGGGGAGGGGAGGTGGGGAAGCAGGCTTACCACCAAGCAGAGAGCCCAACTTGGGGCTCGATCCCAGGACCACGGGACCATGACTCGAGCCGAAGGCAGAGGCTTTAACCCACTGAGCCACCCAGGCACCCCAACCTTTTCCTTTTTGCTAACAGTCTCTGACTCCTGGTGGTTGAGTTTCCCCTCTTACGTATTCTCTTAAGCCAAAAAAATATTTCTTTTTTTTTTCCAGGAAGCCACAGGTTTATCTCTTACTTATAATTAAGTACTTCTTACAATAGATATACACACAAGACAACTGTATGATAATACATAGGACACAGATTTCTTGTTATTTACTTTGTTTCTCTTATCCAAAATAGGCTCAGTTATTTTTAATCATTGGATTATCAGGAAGTTCAGGTAAATAGCACAAGGTTTCCACAATAATGGATGGAGAGTAGAAAAGTTGGCAGAGTGCTGGGTCCAAACTTTTCCAGTTGTGTAATATTGAATAAATTATGTAACCTGCGTGAGACCTTCATTTCTTTACCTTATACTGATAGCATTGTAAAGACACCTCTCTGGGTTTGTGGAAATAGTGCTTAATTAAAGAAGACCCTTTTCTTGCAGGAGATTCTTTAGGTACCATATTAACATATTCTTGAATGCTGAGAGGTCTAGAGTAATTGTATGGCATTTTAAAAAGGAAAATTACAGTAATAATAAAGTGCCAGGAAGATCAGTGTCACCCTTGGTATAATCACAGATACCACTCACTGATGTTAATATCTCCCCTACTATCCTTCTATCTCAATTGGGTTTTAAGCCCACACAGATAAGACTTAGGAAAGAAGGGTCTGCCCTCATTTCTCTTGGCTGAATGGCAGTGATACTAGAGGTAGAGGAATCTTAGAGGTCCTCAGGTATGACTCCTTTTAGATGTTTCTGATAGGCAGTTCTCATCCTTTGCTTGAACTCTTCAGTGTTGGAGTCCTTGTCTACCAACATAGCCCATTTCACTTCTGGACAATATACCTTGTTAAAATGTACTCCTGGGGCGCCTGGGTGGCTCAGTGGGTTAAGCCGCTGCCTTCGGCTCAGGTCATGATCTCAGGGTCCTGGGATCGAGTCCCGCATCAGCCTCTCTGCTCAGCAGGGAACCTGCTTCCCTCTCTCTCTGCCTGCCTCTCCATCTACTTGTGATTTCTCTCTGTCAAATAAATAAATAAAATCTTTAAAAAAATAAATAAATAAAATAAATAAAATGTACTCCTGTTAAACCATGGTCATCATCATGTTTTTTCTACTCTTGCCTTTCCCCAAAGCCTCTACTCTCCAAGCTAAGAAGCCTTGTTTTCTGCTACCATTTCTCAGGCAACAGGATTTTAGACTTTTCAGCAAATAAACCTCTTCTGGGTATGTCATAAATTTTGAAGAGTGTTGTATATAGCTTTTTGTATCATTGCAAAAAGATATTAGAGCATGTTAAAGAAGGGGGCTCAGTACAAGAAAGTACCTTCTAATAATTAGGATTTTTCAAAACTAGAATGGGCTTTTAACTGTCACCCAAAAGTTAAGAGCTTTTCTACTGGGAAAGAAATGCTGAATTGGAAGAACTTCAAGACCTCTTTCAGTTTAAATTTTCGCACTTTGTGACTTATCACACCCCACTCCCCAGCAAACTCTCAAGTGAGAGAGAAATAAATGAATGTTGAATAACGCATTTGGTCTAAACTAGTACTCTGCTGTGACTTAATACATTAATAAAAATGTTACTGCTGATCGGTAGAGCAATGCAGTCTGCACTGTTGTACCCATCCGCTTTCCCTGAGTCTTTTATTAAATCAACAGAGAAAAATTATAGAACATCTAGAAATGGAACTAAACTGGTGGGGACTCCCCTACCATGAATCCAAATAAGGAGCCACGGATTAGATCATTTCATGTAGGTACACCCAAATTAGTTTTTATTATTTCAGATGTTTTTGGAATGGGTATTTTGGGGCCACCTTTTTTGCTCAAGTGAATCATTATATAGTCTTTTGAAATTGTTAGTAAATATTACTGGCTTTAATTTTAAATTAATTGGGTCTTTTAAAAAACAGTTTATTTTATTTATTTATTTGACAGAGAGAGATCACAAGTAGGCAGAGAGGCAGGCAGAGAGAGAGGAAGGGAAGCAGGCTCCCTGCTGAGCAGAGAGCCCGAAGAGGGACTCCATCCCAGGACCCGGAGATCATGACCCGAGCCGAAGGCAGCGACCCAACCCACTAAGCCACCCAGGCGCCCCTTAAAAACAGTTTAAAGCATAGGTGTCTTGATGCTTGTGATAGAGTTGCTTAGAATTAAAACGATGGGAATAGCTTAAAAAACTACAGGTAAATGTGAGAGTTTCTATGTTTCCTGTGAAGCATGATTGCAGCTGAGAATATCACAATGTGGAGATCTTTACTCCTTGGCAAAAAAACGTGTTTTGCGGAAGGGCTGGGCAAATCAAACATGAAGCAGACGCAAAGGAACTTCTGTGATGTGACACCAAGATAAATAAAGGTTATGAGCACATAAGCACTTGGGATGCTAAGGTCAATTAGTGAACTGATCTTTTTTTCCTCCCTCTTATCTACCTTTGGAAAAACAATTTCCCACCATGTAAAACTCTTTCCTGCTACAGCAGAAAATGTGGCCATCCTGTCAAGCTTTCATCAACCCTCTTAAATCACACATAAAAAAGGAAGTAACAGTTACACAGTCCTTAGCTTCTCAAATGTCCCCATTGTCAAAATGATTCCAGATATTAGGAATCTATAAAGAAGTTGCTGGTTCACAGAAATTCTTCTCTTTGATATTCTTATAAATTTAGAAGCTTAGTAACTTTAAAGTACTTAAGCTTTCTCCTTTTCAGTTAAAAGGTAAATTCTTTGTCCCTGATCTCTTGTATCCCTTGTTACATATTAAATAATCCCAGCTTGATCTGACTTTTTAAATTTTGTTTTACTGCTATTATCTTTTTTTTTTTTTCCTCAGAGTTTTCCTAACTAATTGCAATGTTGTATTTTTTTATTTTGGGTTTTTTGTTTGTTTGTTTGTTTGTTTTTTTGTCCGACTGTCCAAAATCTGTTGTACCCTAGAAAAATGCCTATGTTTCCCAGTCTGGTCTGGTTGCACTCAGTGTCTGGGGAAATTAAGAGGTCTGGATGCTGACTTCCACTCCTCAGGCACAGCCACCTACCTCTCAGAGTTCAGGGTCACCATAGCATCATGCTTCAGGCCATCTCTGGAAAACCATTCTGAAGGATAGCAGAGATGATGATTCATAGGAAAGCACCCAGATTCTCATATCAGGGAAGGGTCATTACTACTTACCTTCAGTCTCACTAAAGTCATCACAGAGTGAATGGTTAGATGCGCAGGCTCCAGAGCCAGGGTTAAGTTTTCAATCTACTATTTTCTACCTGTGGGACTCCAAACATGTCCTCCCAACTCACTAGGCCTCCATTTCCATCTTAATATAATGGGGCTAGTGGTGGTACTTAACTCATAGAGTTGCTGTGAGAATTATCATTAGCATTATTATTATTAATCCCATAGTAAAAATGTACTTAAAATACATATATGTGTGTGTGTGTGTGTGTGTGTGTGTGTGTGTGTGTGTGTGTATTTGCATTAGCTGTGCCATATACTTGGGAGCCAGTCTTTCAGTAATTTTGAAGATTCCTTACCATTTATTTCCTAAATTTCAATGACTTATTGGGTAGAGGAAACTACCACCACTGGTGATAAAAAAGAAGAAACAAGGGAAAGTCAAGAGTCATCTTGAGGCAGCACCATCTCTGGGTCAGGGTACCCACCTCTTACTTGGGTCCTTTTGCTGTTCAGTATGATGCATTCCATCACATGGGGTTTTATGGCAGATTATGCAGTAAGAAGAATTACCCATTAGCATTACTTTCTTGTCACATGTATATGATGGATATGACAAATATTGGTTTCTACCCCATGTATAGTATTGACCTGTGAGGTGTCCTATGATTTTTTTTCAAAGTTTCAACTTCTTTTTCCTATAGCCAACATTAATATAAATTTCAGGATCAGTCCACAGGAGCTCTCCCCACAGAACTATCCATTTATGACATTCTATGAAAGGCAATGCTGAATATAAAAGTGTAACTATAACAAAATACTAAAAAAAATTTTTTTAAGTAAAGGTTTATTACACATGTCTATCAGGACACCTCCTTCATACATATGAAACATGATCTGAAGAATTTAAAAATAGTGTTCATATAACTTCAGAATCCTGTTGCATTAGTAAGAAACACCTGCATCAAAATAAACCTTTATTTATCTGTATTTATTATATTGTATTTGTTATTTATTTATATTTCAGAACTTATGACTTAAGTTATAGGTAGGAAAGAAGCAATTTATAAAATGGCTCTTTTAAGACCACTGAATTTTCCTTTTTCCCAAAACTGTGGGCTTTGATCTATCTAGCCATCAGGCACTCCGTCCTCTAGAGACAACTTCCAGTCCTCACGAGGCCTTTGTGCAGAATGCGCGCGTGCAGGCATGTAAAGCGTGCGTTCTGAGCTCTCCTGGTGGGGTGTGGGCATCGCGGGCAGTGTGTCAGGCTGATGGGTAGGCCAGCAGTTGAAATAGTGTGCATTCTTTTCCAGTGCTGGCAGCTGCTGTGTTTGCTTTCCGAGCAGTGAACCTGATGGAGGTGACATCACTGGCCGCAGCTGAAGTAAGGATAAGTTTACTCGGAGGGGATGGAAATAGTTCCTGAGAGATTGCCAGGCTCAGGCCCTTTAGTCTCAGATGCATAGGACACACATTACTCATAACCTAATTTTTTAACTCGGTTAAAACCTGTAAGTTCCAAGCTAAGTAATAATAAGTATTCAAAATTCCTTACTTGAAGACAATCTTCATGTGAAGGAATCACAAACAAGCTTATTACAGGAAACCATTATAACCATTATGGGAAACAAGATACCCAGTAATTTTAGTAGCAACTATTGGGTCTTCGGTTGCATCTTCTTATTATTTTCTTATTAAGTATTCTGCTAGAACAAAGAAAAACTATTTGAGAGAGTTAAAGAGCATGCATTCAGATGATACAGTAAAGATACAAGCCTTTTTGGTTATTTTTAATAATGAGTTAATTCTTTAAAGCTGGTTTCTTTTCAATATATTTTCAGTTGAAACATAGTTCAATTAAATAGTGGATTACCATATTAGTGTATTTGTTATCTCACATAGAAATTTAAATATTACCCCTAAAATAGCTGCCTACATTCTTTGTTTAAAGGGAAGAGGATGTTTATGCATCTTGCAATTGAATAAACATTAGTTCCATCTCCAAATGATTTCCTGAAGCCAGATACTCCGTATACTAGAATAACGGGACCAAGATTCATAATGTACGTTTATTTATAGAAGCAAGTTGAAATGTTAGACCTCTTATAAACTCCTGCTACCTTGTATATTTGAAGAAGGCTCAAGACAAAAGTCCAGGTTGTTTTCTACTGCATGTTTTAGCATTTTGCACATGTTCTAACATTAATACGTTCAGAAAAGAGAAGGGAGGTTGTAGTTTCTGTACAGATTTAGGACACACATGAAGAACTTAGAGGGGGGTCAATGCCAGGCTTACATTGCAGTGGTGTTTCTGTTGTGGCTTCTCTTGCCCATTAGAATACTGATATTAATAATCCTTTTTGTTCTTTTGTTTCAGGCAGTTCTTGCTGACCTTTCTACTTTAAAAGTTATGCCTCTTCTTCAAATTTTTCTGTTTGCTACTGTCACCTGATCTTCTTCAAGGTCACTGACAACACATCTAGTTTTTCATTAGAAAATAATCATGAACTATGCAAACTCTGCATAAAACCAAAATGAAACTTTGCATATAAGCCAATAAAGATCATGTTCCCTCTTCAGTTAAACCTAAGTAGTTTTTCACTTTTTGAAACAATAACTCCGCACACCAAATATTGCACTGCATGCTGCTGGTTTTCAAGAGAGAAGCAATAGACATGACTTCTGCTGAATTGAGCATACTATATATATACTCCTGACTTGTAAAAGGCATGTAACAATATATGCAATAGGAACTAAAGATACTGTAATAAACTTGAAGAGGTGATGTAGCCTCTGGGACAGTTTTCTGATGTCAGTTTGTAAATTTATCTCTAGATAATGTATCATTTTGTCTTGTAAATTGCTCTTCGCTCAGAGCCAGGGGTGGAGTAGACTGTGGGAAGATTTGGAAAAGGTAATGGAATTCAAATGTACTTTGGTGTTCCTTACGGCTTTGTCTCACGGAGATCTTCTAGATCCCTTTCCACTTTATTTCTCCCTGAAAGGTCTCAGTGGAGCAGGTTAAATACAGTTGTCTCCATCTGACAGTATTTTCTTCATCACTTTCTGAAAAAAAGAAAATTATGGAGTGATCCCTTAAGACTTCTCAACCTTCCACCTCTTCCTTAGAAGACTTGACCCTGCTGGAGTCTGTTACTTTGGAAGTATGCAAAGAGGGCACCCACGGAGTCAATGAAGGGAATGAAAAATCAAAGGCATATCAGCTTTTGCTGAATCTTTGTTTAACAAGATTTATTTCCAGGACAGAGCAGCTAAGAAACTAGCAGTAGGTATGATACAGATTTATTTTAGAACTGAAGACATTATGCCGGGCATCAGCCTTATTTTGGTCTTTACTGTAAATGAAGGGTGTTATTTTCTATCACTTCCTAAAGACCTACCATTTCTGTAATTTGGAATGATAGAATGTGAAAAAAAAGTCCAAATTCAAGATGCTGATCATTTCAACACAACTTCAAATTAAAACATTGATGCTCTTACTGGATGCCTAGAATTATATTAAGTTTTGTCCAGATGTATTTCCTGACACTCTTATTTAAAGAGTATATATAAATTAGGTAATGTGTAAGGGTTAGCACAAGACTGCAAGTGTGATGGAGTTTGATAGAATTAGTTCTTCATTTGAAAATCTTTATTATATGCTTTATTCATCAGGTACTTATTGAAAACAAAGTAATAATTTATGACTCAGTGAATGATTCTTAAGAAGCCCCATTTCATTGCTCTGAAAGTGATTCAGTTATAATCATATGCTTTGCCGTTGGGTATATGCAAATGTATATTCATCACAAAGATAAGCACACGCCTTTGACTTTCTTCCTTGTTAGAGTTTGAAATGATTAAGGTCAACTGTGTACGGATACACCCATTGTTAGCTTCTTTAAGAGAATATTCATAAACCTTTTTTCAAAGTTCCAATGTAGTGGTCAAGTAGAAAAACTCCAGACTGAGAGCTCTGTCCTAGCAGTGAGTCCCTAGATAATTTAATCTCTCTCATCTACAGTTGAGGGGGTGGAGGGTGTAAGGGGCTGGCAAAAGGAAATTATTGCATTTGTTCTTATTTACCTTTCCAGGTAGAGTAAGACTAAATGAGAAAATATATTTGAAAGTGATTTTTTTTTAACTGTAAAGCACCAAACAAATGTAAGATGTTGTTGGTAATTAATTTTAAATACAATATTTTAAGGCCAAGTAGTAGAAGATACATATGAAAAATGCATAATTTCATTTGTATCTGTCTGACTTTTTTTGATAATTTGAGACTATGACTATAAAAAAATGAAACCTGGAACATGGCAGAGCAGATCCTTTCATTTGAAACAGGTGGCTCCAGCCAGCAGTTCTGAATCTGAATCCCAAAGCTGCTACACATCTTGCTGCCATCACAAACCCCTCCGGGCCCGGTGCTGCTCTTAATTGCTTGTTAAAATCGTGCATCAAGGGCACTCTTGCCCCCCTCTGCCTCTCGCCGCACTCCTCATGCTGTCCCTCTTGCCTTCCTTCCTCCTGTGTCCTGCACCACCTCCTACCAACCTCCAAAACCCCCACAGATGTTCTGCTAGTGGTCACGAGGACCCAAGTGACCCGTGTTAACCATGTAAGATTTCATGTAATCTTTCTATCTGCAGCATTCCCACTGACCGTAAAACAGGCTAGTAGACAAATTGTATTTGGCTCTTCTGGAATTCAGTTCACCCACTAATATGTATGACTTTATGTGATGGAAGAGTTTATTGAACAATCTTTCTGATAGAATGTTTTGGTAGTGCAGCGCTCTGGCTACCTGAAATTTCCAGCTGGTCTTAACTGCCTAGCACCCTCTTATACTCCGCAGGTACTTTCTCTTCCTAGTTCAGAGAGAAAATAAAGACCATTAGGGTTGAACCTCCCCCAGCCTTCTGCTTCAAAACTTACCTTTATTCCCTCTATACTTACCTCCTTCCTTCTTCTCTCAGGAAGTGTCTAATCTATTCCTACAGCTCTCTAAATACACTTGGTTTTGTCACTTCCATGCTTAAAAATTCATCAACACCCTACTGCTTCAAGGATAAAGTCCGGGCTCTGTAGCATAGCATGACAAATTATCCACAGCTGGGGCTTTCTATTCCTAGGCCCCCACTCTGGTCCATTATCCTGGACTTGAGTTTCACCAGGTTTCTTGCTCATCTTCAGTCAGCTGTGGCCACGCACCTGTCTCTGCCAGAAGGACTTCCATATTTCAAGGCCCAACTGAAAAATCTCTCTTGTGAAGACACCCTGGAGTCTGTATGTTAGAATTAATTACATCCTTCTCTTTGCTCTCATAAAACTGCTCATCCACTACTATGGTTACTTAGAATATTGAGAGACAGTTTTTTGTATACATGTTGATTCTCCCATCACCTTATTCTTTTTTTTTTTTTTAAGATTTTATTCATTTATTTGACACAGAGAGATCACAAGTAGGCAGAGAGGCAGGCAGAGAAAGAGAGAGAGGAGGAAGCAGGCTCCTCGCTGAGCAGAGAGCCTGATGCGGGACTCGATCCCAGGACCCCGAGATCATGATCGGAGCCGATGGCAGAGGCTTAACCCACTGAGACACCCAGGCGCCCCTCCCATCACCTTATTCTGAAGTCACTTTTCATTACTGGTCCTAAGTATGGAGGATGAAAGAAGAATTTGTTCATTTGTGTTTGTATCCCCTGATCTGTTCTAAAAATTGTTGGGGGTCTCCTTTTCTTAAAACATAATTCCTCCTAAGTAGCTACTAGTCTCCCCTTTTTTTGGAGATTTCCACCCCCACCCCTGGTGCCATATGCTTCAAATGAGGCTGACTTCACCCCAGGACCTCTGGGTCCTGGTCAAGCCAGTCACCATGTACCTCTTGGCCACAGAGATTGCTTCAGGATCAGTGCAAAAATCTAAGACCAATGAAGACTGATGAAACTTGATTGTAAGACTTTGGTTTAATCTTCTGGGAAAGCTGGGTATAAAAAAGAGGATATAGTGTCTGGAGCTGCGGCCTAGAAATGGAAAACGTGAAAAGATGCTCTCTTGACCTTGTTGATCCCCCAGTCACATCGCACCAATCTGCCCCACGAGTGTTGTGTTACATGAGCCAGAAGATTCTCTTTGCCACAGAAAGGATCCTAACTGAAGGTCAGTCATTTTACGTTTTAGACGATCCACTACAACATGGGTGTCATTACGTGGTACAGGACTCCTGTCTACACACTGCTTAAACTGGAGGGATTTTTTTTAAACCTTTTTTCAATCAAGACACACCATGACCTTAGAAGGATAAATTCTATGTTTCAGACCTACTGAGCCACCTGAAGTACCTTAAACACATAGTATGTCTCTCGACTTCGGCCCTTTGCACATTGAGCCCCCTCTGCTCGAATGCCTTCTCTTCCCTCTTCCTGAACTCTTACTTTTACCTCAAAATCCAACTCAGGTATTGCATCATCAGGGAAGACTGCTTTCTTATGAATTCTCCTCATACCCTACGTATACATAAGCTATATCATAATCATGCTAGCGTGTCTTTCTTGCACTAGACTATAACTCCCCAAGGGCCAAAATGGTTTCTTTTTCAGCTTTATATCTCTAGAACCTCACATTGTGCTTGCCCCATCGTGGGCTTTAAAAAACGTTTATTGAATGAACAGATGAAATTATCTAACCTAATTCACTCATTTTATTGAGAAAGAAACTTGCTCAGAGTAATAACTTAACCTTGTTCAGTGTCACACAGTTGTTTTACCCACAAAGTTGATTTGTGGAGTTGCCTCCACAAGGAGAATATCTTCCCTTCCAAAAGGGAAGAATATCTTGAGAGAAGAAAACACTTCATAAACAACTTTATAAACACCTTAGCTCACTCAACTTTTTGCATTTAAGTCTATTTTACTAAGGTATAATTTATGTACAGTGAAATATCCATTTTAATTGTACAGTTCTATGAGGTTTAACAAATGTATAGACCCACATCACCATCACATCCACTACCACAATCACTTGTCCTATACGACATTTCCATCATCTGAAACAATTCTCTTTAAGCCCGTTCCCATTTGGTTTTCCATTCAGACAACCACTCATCTGCTCTGTCCCCGATCAGATTGGTCCTTTCTAGAAATATAAACTTATAAACTGCGCTTATAAACCGCGCCCTATATAGGTACTCTTGTGTCTGGTTTCTTTACTCAGCGTAATATCTGAGATTCATGCATGTTGTATGATTAGTTGTCCATTCCTTTTTCTTACTGAGCAGTGTTTCAGTGTATCACTATTTCTTACAGTTTGTTTTTCCATCATTGCTAATGGGCATCCATGTTCTCATACTTTGGTGTATTACGGATACAGCCACTATAAACATTTGTGTGCAAGCCTTTATGTGGACGTAGATCCTCATTTCTTTTGAGTAAATACATTGGAGTAGACTTACTGAGTCATTTGTGAGCATAAATTTAACTTTCTAAGAAACCTCTAAACTCTCTTCTGAAGTGGTTCTGCCATTTTACATTCGTACCAGCAGTGTGTAAGCGTTCTGATTGCTCCAATTCCTCACCAACACCTGGTGTTATCATGTTGGTCATTCTGATAGGTGGTTTTACCTTGCATTTCCCTGATTACTAATGACATTGAGCATCTTTTCATGCTTATTTGCCATTTACACAATCTTTTTAAAAGTGTTCAAATATCTTGCCCATTTTTAATTACTTAAGTTGTAAGAATTTGTTACATCTTGTAATATATTCTCCCACCCCGTGGCTTATCTCTTAATTTTATTGTCTTTTAAAGAGCAAAAATTTTAATTTTATTGAAACAGGTTATCTTTTTTCTTTTATGGTTCATGTTTTTTGTGTCCTAGCTAAGAGATTTTTCCATAACTAAAGGTTACAAAGACTTTTTCCCTATGTTTTCTTCTAGGAACTTTATAGCTTTAGCTCTTATATTTAGGCCCATAATCCTTTTTTTTTTTTTTTAAGTTAATTTTATGTATGGTACAAGAGTTAAGGATTGAGGGTCACGTTTTCTGCATATAGATATACAATTGTCCCAGTGCTATTTGGGAAAAAAAAAAAAAAAAAAAAGCTATCCCTTTTATGTCAGCACCTCTATATAAAATCAGATGATTATAAATCTGTGGCCTTATTTCTAAACTCTATTCTGTTCCAATTTATATCTATCCTTCTCCAATATCACACCATGTTGATTTTGCAACTTTAGAGTAAATCTTGAAATCAGGTAGTCTCAAATCCTCTACTTTTATTTCCTATATCAAAATTATTTTGGCTATTGTAAGTTCTTTGCATTTCTAAATAACTTTTAGAACCAACTTTCCACTTGTACCAAAAATTTTTTAAAAGATGCTGGTATTTTTATTGAGAAAGCATTGAATCCATAAATCAGTTGGAGACAATTGATACCTTAACAATACGAAGCCTACCAATCCATGATCATGAGATAGCTTTCCATTTAGTTATGTCTTCTTCAATTCCATTCAGTAATATTTTGTAGTCTTCCATGTAGAACTCTTGTACATATTTTGTTAAAATACCCTTAATTCTTTCACATTTTTATGCTATTGTAAATGGTATTTTTAATTTCACTTCCCAATGGTTTGTCAATATATAGAAACACAATTGATATTTTAATATTGACCTTGTATCCTGAGACATTAATAAACTTACCATCCCTTAAACCCTTTTTTGTAGCTTCCCTAAGATTTTCTACATATACAATGTCATCTATAAATAAAGACAATTTTACATTTTTTTTCAAATCTATATGCTTTTTTAATTCGCTGACTAGAATTTCCAATAGGATATAGAAATTTTACAGCTCACCTAATTTTAAATTAAATGTACTTCTTTCATGAATAAGTGCAATAAATATTTTAAATATATACCAGTGTAATAGTTTGGTCAATTTAAGAATAAAACAGTGGGAGGAAATGAAACAGATTCAAAATGAGGTGGGGAGACATACTGATACACAGTGAAGATAAATTTGGTCAGTTACATGCTGCTAATCATCCAAATGGCTTCTTCAAATTATTCCTTTTAATTTAAGCAATTGACTTAAAGTATTTTCAATGTCTTTCTTATGTTAATTAGGTGATTGTTTTTATATTACTTCTTCAATTACTGTTTATCCTTAAAACTTTGTTCTTAGATAATGTGGTGTGTAGATATTTACTCAACAAATACTAAATGCTTTCTTGGAACAAGGTATTATGCTGAGCATTCAATGTTGATATATATGTATTTGTAAGTTCACTTTCTCAGTAACAATGGTAAGAGACAGAACTTCTTATGTAAATAAAATAGTAACCCCTCTTTTTGCAAGCAATGATGCCATCCCTCCAGTGGTAGGAAGAATAATGGTCCCCCAGAAAAGTTCATGTTCCAGTCCCTGAACCCAGTGAGTATGTGACCTTACATGACAAAAGACACTTTGTTACAAGGGTCCTTTGTCATGTAAGTGGGGGAAGGCAGGAGTGTCAGAGTCAGGGAAGGATTGGAGGATGCAGGTCATTTCAGTGGCTGGAGAAGGCAAGGTAACGGATTCTCCCCAACAGCTTTGGGAGGAACCCAGCCCTGCTAACACCTCGGTTTTAGGACTTCTGACCTCCAGAACTATAAGATCGTAATTTTGTGTTGTTTGAAGCCACTAAGTGTATGGTGATTTGTTGCAGCAAGAACAGGAAATCAATCCACCTCCTCTCAGATAAATTAGATTTATTGTATCAGCTATGACATACGATAGTAAGTTCACATTGTTTCAATTCTCTTACCTATAATATAGGTGCTTCTACCTGTCCAGGGTCTCTCATGGGGTTTTTATAATGATCAAATAAGATAAAATGTGTAGAAGTATTTTGAAGACAACTTTTGGCTCTGGTACTGACAGGGAAAAGACCCCACAAAGCAGGGTTATTTTAAGACAAGTGTAACAGAGGAAGAGATGTGTTGGGGGAAATGTATTGCCAAGTCTTAACATTTCCTTCACTGCAGTTGTTGTTCACTGGTGTAATGTTCCTCACTCCCTCCTCCCGTGGCCAGGAGTAGATTATATTATTGATGAAGTTGGGATCAGTGAGTGGGCATATAAAGCCAACTCCTTTCTCTGTTTCTCTTGGGATCCAACAACCCAAAGCAAGCATATATTCTGTACTGCTCCACTACACCCTGGCTTTAGAAAATCTGGAACCCACCGTATGGCAGGGGAGGTGGCTATTCAGCGCATCACTGAGCGCATACGTTTTGAAAAACCTGTCCTTGCTGCAAAATTAAGTCACACTTCCTGAGATTAACTTTATCAGCAAGAAAGATGATATATCATCTTCATAAGCTTTCATTTGCTTAGTTTTTAATTTTATCTCTCAAGTACTCAGAACTCGGGCAGGAAGACAGGTGCTGTTCATTGGACCTCCAAGCCTTATTCACGTGGATAAGAAAGTTAAGGGTTGCAAGGAAGAAACTATAATGATAGGTCATGGGATGTAAACTAGAAAAGAAGAGAGATAAAGGATAACTAGGGGGTGATGATAGATACGGATAAAGAGGGGTGGGAGGATTAAAGGTAAATACAAAAAAAGAGAAAGCATTTTTGAAGGAAGGGTACTTCAGCAAGTAATTTGGGATGATAATGTTTGTAACCAGAATGGGATATTTGCATTTGAAATTTTGAACTTGATACCATTTTTGTTGATGCCAAGATCGAAGGCATGGTGGATAGCAGACATGGAGTAGAGGAAACCATCATTGAAAATATGAGGAAGTCAAGAAACCAAGAGTCTGTGGTGTGTTGGATGAATCATCATATAAATATTGAAGTCACCAAAGAGGATGACAGAAGTAGGGGAGAAGAAGAAAACAGACTTGCAAGTTACTTTTTCTGAGAATCAGAAGGAAAGACTCCGAAGCTACTAGTTAGTAACTGTAACTTGGAGGAGGAAGAGTGGTGTGACCAGATGGTAGGAGCCTCAAAGGAGCAGAAGGAGTTTGCAAGAGGGAAGGGGGAGTAAAACTCAAATTGACATTGCCAAGTAAGCCTGGTGCTGAATCACTCTAAATGTAAGAGAAAAGAAATAATCCATTTGAGAGAAAGCAGCAAAGAAACCGTGTCCCCAAGATACAGCCTGCTTTTAGTTAAGTGAAAAGGTGAAGAGAACTTTCAGAGAAGAGGTTGGAAAATAGTTTATTCACCTCACATTGTGACTTGGAAATTCCAAGAGACAAAGGGAAATGCTTTCCCAGGGAGGGAAATAAAAAGTGGGGTGGGAATTAGGTCCAATTAAAGGAAAGTTTAGATAATTGATGACTTGAGAAGCTTGGAATTCTGATGGAGAGTGGGATAAATAGGGATATGTGGATGGGCTGATCCTCTCACAAGTGACTAAGCCACCAGTTTGACCACTGTGGTCCAGACCATTTCTCCTTGGTGGGGCAGCTGCTCCCTGTGGCAACCTAAGGTTGTCATGTGCTACTTACAGTCAGCTGCCTTTGCAGACAGCAGTTGTGGTTGTCTCTGAGAGAGCACTGCACTAGTTTGGTGTCTTAGCTTTTTTTTCTTTTTTTTCCCCACCCAGTGAATTTAGTTCTTCTCCCCTCTTTTGGCTTTTGCCTATTCATTGTTTCAACTCAGAGACTATTTTCTTTGCTTAGACAAAAGGATCCCTCCTTTATAAATGAAATCACTGCAAAGTATTCATGAAATATAGAAAGCAGCAAATTATCTTTAGTACACAACTTAATTTGCACCCATAGCATGTACGGTGATGAACTGACCCAGAGACAGAGAGAATGAATGAAGGAATCAATGAATGGGGATTAGAACGCCAATTGTAAGACTCTATAGGGAAAAACATGCAGGTTTTTCTCTTTTTCTCACCTTTCAAAGGACTGTGTGCCTAACCTTCAAAAGGGGCACACAATTTTTTGTGTTGTGCAACCTCCCCTAGTGTAGGAGAAAAGTGGCTGAATGATTATTTCATGTATGAGAGCCTAAAGCAAATAAGAAGGCTTGAATACATATATGGAAAGAAACATTTGGATCAGTGGACAGGCTGATAGAACCCCAACTCTGTCAGAGGTCTGATATTGGCAGGCTGGTAGCAAAGTACAAAAATAACATGTCAGTGTATGAGGAACAGGAACTTCCCTGGACAGAAGGCCAACCCTAGACTTCAGCCCCAGGATAAGGTCAGTGGACTCATCTGCTGAGTAGGAACGACTCCCTGCCTTTAAGGAATCACCAGACAACAGACATCTATTCCATGTGATGGAGATTGTTGGAAGAGACAGGAAGAGTTCCTGTACCTGTGCCAGGGAACTATGCATCTTAGTAACTCCTGTGCTAGACACAGAGGGAACAGTCAACACTTTGAAAGCAAATATTTTCACAATATCCTGTATTTTGTATATACTCTATTAACCCAGCTCCAACATTTGCTAGCTCTGCAACCTTGGCAAAATTACCTAACCTTTAAAAGCCTTAATTTTTTCATCTATAAAATGCCAGTCAGTGCCAAATAGGGCATATAGTATAAATTCCCGCTAAACACTGTTTTAGCTGCATTCCAAAAATTTCCAGATACTGTATTTTAATTTAGTTCAAATACTGTCTAATTTCTCTCTTTGATTTATTCTTTATTCATGGGTTAGTTTCAAATAGTACAAGTTTCCTATAGTTATCTTTGCTATTGATTTCTACCATAATTCCACTGTCATTGAGAATATACTTTATATGACTGGAGTTCTTTGAAATCTGTGGTGACTTGTTACCTGGCCGATAATATATTCTGTATTCATAAGAGTGCTATGTGCACTTGAAATGAATGTGTATTTTGCTGTCTTTGGAGAAACTGTAAGACACATCATAAACTTGGTTAAAATCAGTGATAAAGAGAAAAATCTAAAAAGCCCAAGAAATCCCATTCTGTGCAGAACAACAAAGTTAAGGATGGCTGCATATTACTGCTGGAAATGTGCCAAATAGAAGAATGTGAACCAACATCTTTAAAATGCTGCAGAAAACATATTGTCAATCTAGAATTCTTTACCCAGTGAAAATATCTCTCAAAAATGAATGGGAAATGGACTCTTTTTTCACACATTGAAAAGTTGTAAGTACTCTTCACCAAGTAGACATGCCTTAAAAGAAGCGGTAAAGGGAGTCTTCAAACAAGAAAAATGACATCAGAAGGAATGAAGAGCCCCAGAAATAATAATTATGTGAATAAACACAAGAACTTTTTTCTTGGGGTGCCTGGGTGGCTCAGTTGGTTAAGTGTCTGTCTTTGGCTCAGGTCATGATCCCAGAGTCCTGGAATCGAGCCTTGTATTGGGCTCCTTGCTGAGTGGGGAGCCTGCTTCTCCATCTCCCTCTACTGCTCCCCCAGCTTGTGTGCTCTTTCCCTCTCTCTCTATGTCAAATAAACAAATAAAATATTTTTAAAAAACCTTTTTTCTTAGTATTTAAATTCATTTTAAAAATAAACCATATAGGGGCACCTGGCTGGTTCAGTTGGAAGAGCTCAAGCCCCAGGTTGGGTGTAGAGATTAAGTAAGTCAATACATCAATAAATAAACTATAAAAAATAAATCATGTAAAGCAAAAATAATAATAAATCTTGAGGTTTATATAGAAGTAGAAGTAAATATGTGACAATGCAGCACAACAGCAAGAAGGGTAGAAATGTGAATATACATATGTTGTAAGTTTCTGTACATGAGTGGCATGAAAACACCTTCACTTGAAGGTACACTGTGATAAGTTAAAGACTTATATAAAAACTCCTAAAGCAACCACTAGAATAAAACCACCAAGGTATAATTAATAAGCTAAAGGAGATAAGATGGAATTATAAAAACATGCAGTTCAAAAGAAGGCAGAAAAGGAAACAAAATACAGATGGAGAAAACAGAAAATAACAAAATGCTCAACCATATCAATAATTACATTAAATGTAAGATTTAAATGCAAATGTTTCAGTTAAAAAAGTAGAGATTTACATATTGGATAAAAACAAGCCCAATACCTAACTACATGGTCCTTATTATAAACCCATTTTAATATGAAAATATAATTAGATTAAAAGCAAAAGAATGAAAAAAATATATAGTCTGCTATCACCAATCAAAAGTAAGCTGGAGTGTCTGTATTAATATCAGACAAATAGGATTTCAGAGCAAAGATCATCACCAGGAGAAAAGATGAAGTCATCAAGAAGACATAGCAGTCCCAAACATTTATGCGCACAACAGAGTTTCTGAAGCAAAATTGATAATGCTAAGAAAAACAGACAAATCTAGGGATGCCTGGGTGGGTCAGTTGATTAAGCATCTGCCTTATGCTCAGGTCATGATCCCAGGGTCCTGGGATGGAGCTCCACATTGGGCTCCCTGCTCAGGAGTGATCTGCCTCTCCCTCTGTGCTCTCCCTCTCTCTCTAAGTAAATAAATAAAATATTTTAAAAAATAATAAATGCCTTAAAAAAAGAAAAATAGACAAATCTAAAATTATAGTCAGAGATTTCAACACTCCTCTACCAATTATTTACAGAAAAAGTGGGCAGAAAATCAGTAAGGATATAAAAGAACAATGTTGTTAACCAACTTTAATCACATTTCTAGAACATTTTACCCAACAACAGCAAAATGAATTTCATTTCAAGTGCACACAGAACTCTTAGGAATACAGAATATATCTTGGGCCAGCTAACAAGTCTCCACAGATTTAAAAGGACTCCAGCCATATAGTGTGTTCTCTGATGACAATGGAATTATAGTAGAAATCAATAGCACAGATATCTAGAGAAAACTTGAACTATTTGGAAACTAACACATTGCTTAAAAACCCATGAATCAAAGACTAAATCAAAGAGGGAAATTAGACATACTTGAACTAAATGAAAACACAGTATCTGGAAATTTTTAGAATGCAGAGAAAACTGTGTTTGGTGGGAAATACTATAGAAGTCTATATTAGAAAACTAGATTCCAAATCAAGGATCTTAGCTTCCATTAAAAAACTATGGAAAAAAATAACAGTATTCAACCAAAAGTAGGTAGAAAAGGGGAAATAATAAAGATCACAGCAGGAATCAATGAAATAGGGAAAAAAAATAGAGAAAATCAATAGAACAAAAAAGCTGCTTTTGGGGCAAGATCAATAAAATTGATAAGCCTCTATCCCAATTGATTAGGAGGAAAAGAAAGAAGTAAAAAATTACCAGAATCAAAATTGAGTGACATGCTCTAACTATAGGAAATATTATGAAAAACCTATGCCCATAAATGTGATGTCAAGCAGTTTTAGCCCTCCAACTGTTCTTTCTCAAAATTTTGACTGTTCTGGTATGTTTGCATCTTTTATTGAGGAGTTGCTCCTGGCCAAAAACCCATGCATAATTTTTTTCATAGGCAACTGCTAAGGCTTCACCTGGTAGGCCCCATGAGGGATAGCTGCCCCCCACATACCAGACTTGGTGCACAGCCAACACAGAGCAGCTTCTAAAAGACATTGCATCATGGACTGGGCTCCCCTGCCTGGCCATGGTCTTCAATATAATCTGCATTCCTAACCCAGCTGCCTTCTCATGGAAGCCCCTTTATCAGAGGTCGTCTACAGGGACCCTCTTCAGGGGCTCTGCCAAAATCTTTTCAGGGTGCTGGGAGTAAGGAGGACCTGAAGACATTTTCTTTGCCTCTGCCTCAATACTTGGTACTCTTCCACTTCCAGCTCTTCCCTCTCTTTCCCCTCCGGGTCCCCTTCAGGAACCTTTTCTTTGGGGCTCCCTGAGCATTAACACAATAACCCACACCTCTGCCAATATACCTCACCTTCAATAGGAGTTGTTTCATGGGGACAAAATGGAAGAGGAAGGTGATCCTTTTGCCAGTTTAGCCTCTTGGTTATACTCCTGAAGTAATGGTTAAAGGCTTAGTTTACACTTTCATTTTGGCTTGTTGCCTTAATCAGCTACTCTGGCACCTGGGAGTTCAGGGCACTCTCAACTCAACCCAGCTCAGTCCTTGACACCGTTGAATTATAGTTTGCCAGTTTCTACAAAAAAGGCTTCTGGGATTTTGATTGAGATTTTGTGGAATCCAAAGATCAATTTGGGTAGAATTAATATCTTAACAATATTTCTTCCATTTCATTAACATGGTATATGTCCATTTTTATAGTTCTTTTTGTTGTCAACGTATAAGTCTTACACAGCCTTTGTCAGAGCTTTCTCTAAGTTTCACATTTTGGTGCTATTATAAGCACTTTTAATTTCAATTTTGATTGTTGCTAGCATATAAATATAATTGATTTTTATAGACTGAAACCTTGCTAAACTCATCACTAGTCCTACTGCTTTTTGTAAATTCCCTATAATTTTCCACATAAATGATAATATCTATGAATAAGAACAGTTTTACTTCTTCCTTTTCAGTGAGGATATCTTTTATTTCTTTCTCTGGCCTATGTGCAGTAGCTAAAACTACAGATAAAATGTTGAGTAGAAGTTGTGAGAGTGGACTTCCCCCCCCCCCCACAACGTTCCTAACTTTAGGAAGAAAGTATTCATTATTTCTCCATTAAGTATGGTGTTACAGGGGCGCCTGGGTGGCTCAGCGGGTTAAAGCCTCTGCCTTTGGCTTGGGTCATGATCCCAGGATCCTGGGATTGAGCCCCACATGGGGGTCTCTGCTTGGCAGGGAGCCTGCTTCCCCCTCTCTGCCTGCCTCTCTGCCTACTTGTGATCTCTGTCTGTCAAATAAATAAATAAAATCTTAAAAAAAAAAAAAAGTATGGTGTTACAGTACGTGATTTTTTTTTTAAGATTTATTTATTTACCTGAGAGAGAGAGTGGGGTGGGGGATGTGTAGGGGGAGAGGGAGAGAGAAACTCAAGCAGACTCCACACTGAGCACAGAGCTCAATGTGGGCTCGATCCCATGATCCTAAGACCAGACCTGAGTCAAAACCAAGAGTCTGATGCTTAATCGACTTTGCCACCCAGGAGGCCCTACAGTTAAGCTTTTTATAGATCCCTTTTGTCAGGTTGAGAAGTTAACTTCTCATCCAAGTCTACAGACAGTTTTTATTAGAAATTAATGCTGAATTTTGTAAAAATTCCTTTTTTGTATCTACTGACTTAATCATATGGTTTTGTTCTCTTAGTGTGTTAATATGGTGAATTTTGTTTAAATAATTTGACACTGTACATGTAGGCTAGCCCAGATAATTCTTGATTCTTTCTTTTTATCATTTATCAAGGCCATGGGTTGTTTCTGGATTATTCTTCAAAGTGGTCAGTTGTTTTTTAAAAATCATTATGAACATAATAGATTTAAATGTGATATCTTATGGGTTTCAATCCATTAAAATTTTTGTCATGACTGAAGCTCAAATTGCTTCATCTTTGGTCAGTGAAAGACCCTTCAAAGGGCTCCTACATCCTTCCAGCACGACTGTAGTCCTCACTGAAAGCTAGTTTGCTGCCTGTTATGACAAAATGTTCCAGGTTCATCTGGTGCATCTTCCACCACAAACCTGAAAACAGCCAATTCTTCAGGAAGTTCTGGCATCTTTTAGTGGAACCCAATATTTCAAAGCCACAACCTAGTTGCTAGGGCCATTCATTGCTACTAGGTTAATCATCATTATCAGGGTTTTTTCAAGTGTTCAGAGGACATTTCCAATTCAAATACAGACTACAGTGTTTTTATTTTAGCTCTTCTATATTACATCTCTATCTCCTTTCTTCAACATTGATAATCATGATTCTCAAGGACACAAGAATGGTAAAATATCTATAATTACTTATTTATTTTATCCAACAATTCATATTCCATAGTCTCAAAACAACAGAACTACCCCTCAATGCAAAAGGGCTTTTAAATATCTTTGTCATGGGGCGCCTGAGTGGCTCAGTGGGTTAAGCCGCTGCCTTCGGCTCAGGTCATGATCTCAGGGTCCTGGGATCGAGTCCCACATCGGGCTCTCTGCTCAGCAGGGAGCCTGCTTCCCTCTCTCTCTCTCTCTCTGCCAGTCTCTCTACCTACCTGTGATCTCTCTCTGTCAAATAAATAAATAAATAAAATCTTAAAAAAAAAAAAAAAGATTCTCTCTCTCCTTAAAAAAAAAAAAATATATATATATATATCTTTGTCATATATTCTCCTCATTCTAATACTATTATTTGTAGTTGCACCAAATCTACCTTGTCAGCACATGGTCAGAACATACTATACCTCTCTTCCATATAACCCATATTTAGTCTTGGCTCTACAAGCAACTATACTGAATACTCACCATCAGTACTTATGCTAGTGTCTTCCTAATCATTTTAGCTGTCTGAAGCCTTCAATTTCTAGTAGATTTCTCAAGGACTCATGGGATAATAATCCCCAAAGTCTACATGGTGATTATAGCTTATATGCATCCTTTTTTACTTGAAAGTAAGTTTGGCTGGATATAAAATTCTTGGCTCCCATTTTATTTCCTTAAATATCATAAATATGTTACTCTCTTTTCTTCTGCCCCAAAATAAGATGATTATCTAAATCTTTTTACCTTATAAGTCACTTGCTGGTTTTGCCTCCATTTTCTAAAGGTTTTTTCTCTTTCTTTAAAGCCAAGTAATTAAATATGCCTTGATGTTGGTGGTTTTGTGTGGGTCTTCTGAGGTTCGTGTTGTGCTGTTTCAAAGCTTTTGAAATATGTAATTTCAAATTTTTTTTTTAAGATTTTATTTACTTGAGAGAGAGAGTGAGGGAGAGAGCAGCAAAGCATAGTGAGGGGCCAAGGGAGAAGCAGACTCCTCACTGAGCAGGGAGCCTGATGTGGGGCTCCATCCCAGGACCCTGGGACCATGACCTGAGTCAAAGGCAGATGCTTAACCAACCAACCCACTCAGGTTCCTCTCAAATTATTATTATTATTATTTCAAAAAAGCTTTCTTGAAATATAATTTTTAGTGTTCATTGTGTTTCCTTGTTTGGGTTTTTTCCTACAGGAAACCCTAGGACAGTAGATCACCTGATATCTTGACATAGCTGTATTAAATAGGCCTTCCCATCCCCATTTTTCAACTAAGGAAAATGATGATCAGAAAAATACTTAAGTTATTCAAGTTTCCACAGCTGGTAGGGGGAGAGCTAGAACTCTAGTCTATTTATTTCTGGATCCTGAGGGCTTTCTCCCACACTACCCAGCTAGCTGCCCGGATCCTGATATCACAAAGTCGGATCTCCCCTGTTTTTATTTTACTACCTTCTTTCCAGTGGTCACTCTCCCATGTCTTAAAAACTTGCTTCTCAAAGAAAGGTCCTTGGGCCAGCAGCATTAGCATCTAATGAGCTTTGGAGCTCATTAGAACTGAGGAATATCCTTTTCTTCAGTTCTACTGAGATTTTACAAGATCTCCTGGGAATTTCTGTGCACATTAAATTTTGAGAAACAGTGGTTTAGGAGGAAAATCTGAAGGTACTGTAGGCAGTGTTTCTCAAACTTTACTGAATGTTAGAATAACTACAGAATTGGGGCACCCAGAGGGTCTCAGTCTTTTAAGCCTCCGCCTTTGGCTCAGGCCCCGGGATGGAGTCCCACGTCATGCCACTTGCTCAGTCAGGAGCAGCCTGCTTCTCCCTCTACCCCTCCCCGCTCCATGCCCATGCCTGCTCTCGCTGTCTCTCTCAAGTAAATAAATAAAATCTTTAATAAAATAAAATAAAAATTAAATTAAATTCCCCAGAAGTACATGCGGGTTTGGGAACCCGAGCTTCAGGCAGTTCTCGTCAGGCTTTATGTTCCTCAGAATCACCCGGGAGCATGAAGTGACAGATGCTGACTCAGTAGGTAAAGGGTGGGGCCTGAGAGTGAGTCCCAGGTGACAGATGCGGCTGGTCCCAGGAGCTTCTGGTGTAAAATGCAGGTACCTGGGAGGTTTCCTCCACCAAGCCCCGTCAGGAGGAGCAGCAGCACAGGATCCAGGTCGGCTCCTGTAAGGCCCAGTCCTGGCCGGCTGACCGCCGCGGCACCGGAAACAAGGAACTCTGGGAGAAGGGGGGCTGCCGCAGGCTCCTCCAGGTTACCGGACACCTGGCGCAGGGCTGAGCGGCCGCACGGAGCGCACGGGCCGGGCCGAGGCCTCCTGCGGCCTCAGAAGGCGGCTGGGGGCCCTGGGGGGGGAGGGGAGGGCAGGCGCTCGGGCAAGCTCACCCCTCTCACGGGCTGCCCGCGCCTTCACCGGCTTTCCCCGCTCTGTCCTTCCCTCCCTCCGCCCGGGGGTCTTCCCTGGGGCACCTGCTGCGTCCCACGCATGCGCCCTTGGCCTCCGCACCAAGTCCAGACTGCAGACGCCGAGGCCGGAGCCCCCAGGCACGCGCGCGGGAGAGGGAGCGCCTGAGGCACAGCAGGACGGGACTTGACTCGGCTTCCCGCCCGGCCCGGCTCAGGACGTGCAAGATTTGGTCTGAGGACTGCATCTTGGCGGGATTTAACACGTTCTCGCTCCAGTTTATAATCTACCTGCTTTTCTCCTCTGGCAAGAGTCCAGCTCCTGGCGGCAGCCCGCGGCGTGGGAGTCGCCGCGCGCGAGGCAGCCCCGGGTTGGGGACGCGGCGGCCCAGAATTCTGACTGGAATCCGCTCGCCTGCCGCGGAGCAGAGCGGTTGCTCGGGAAGCGAGGGCTGAGGAAGCGCTTCCCTCTGGAGGCCGGGAGGTTGAGGACTCCCCCGCCAGCCTTCACTGGCCCGGCTCCTGAGGTGGCAGAGCACCTGCCTGCAATCCCGGCGGCCAGAGCGAGCCTCGAATACCGCGCAAACTGACTCACTTTCCTCTAGGTTTGACAGAAAGAAAAGCACGATGGGGTTGGGGAGGGAAAACACGGAGACCTTAGGGTGCCCGTTGCAAAGGCAGCCAAGTCAGAGATTCTCTAAATGTCAGCGTCTACACTGAGATCATCCTGCGTGTTTTACTGAGGAGTCGTATGTTCACTGACATTTTTCTGAGCACTACCTACAAGGCCTTTTCCACAGGCCAGATAAAGCTAGTCATCAGGACATAACGTGTTGACCCTGTGGAATAGCTCTGTTTTATATTCCAGACTCTAGAGACTCTATTTCATTTCTTGCCAGTTTCTAAGGATTCAGAGAAAGCCACTCTGGGACCTAGAAGAGTTAATGTAGCTCAAAGGCTGAGCAGATTTTCCGCTCTGCTAGTAGCGTAATTAATCCTTACTGTTCCCGAAAAGCTGGCCAAGGGAACACTTCATTCCTCAGATGAGGTTCAAACAATCTCCCCAAAACCCTTGTCCCAGCTAGTACCCACGGCCAGGTATCCAGCTGCAATCTGGGTTGGACCCAACCCCTCGGGATTGGCATCTGGTCTCCCATGACTAGTCTAAGTAGACATAAGCCCCTGTCTTCGCTTCCCTAACCCTAATAAACCCCCTTGGGAGCACTACTATTTAAATAGAGCTGTTTTGAGAGCTACAATAAAAGAAGAAATTTCCTGTTCCACAAGTAATTGACCTAATGAAATCTCACCTGTGGGGGTGGTAGCTAATTAACCGAGACAGCAGAGGAGAAAGCAGCTCTGGAGGAGATCACCTGACAAGCAGGGAAATGTCCCAGGGTGTGGAGGTGGCTGTCTCTAGGACTGGAAGTTTTAGGGTGACCACTAAAGCCCTCTGGCAGCCTTACGCATCCAGTGAATTAGAGGAGCTCCCTAAGGGCTCTAAGACCCAGGCCTGGAACCATCTGCCCCCAAAAGTCCCAGAGTTAAGTTTCTGCTCTCACCCTGCTGGTTCTCAGTATGGTTGCTGGGAAAGAGCCTCAGCATTGCCTGGGAACTTGTTAGAAACGCACATTCTCAGACACCATCCTGGATCTACTGAGTCTGAATCCCTGCTGGTGGGATCCAGCAACCTGTGTCTGAGCAAGCCCTCTGGGGACTGCAGTGCAGGCTCAAGTTCTCGGACCAGTGCTCCTGTGAAAAACATCATTGTTTGCTTAGCCCCTTCTACATCTGGATCACCCAGAGGGACGGGGTATTTTCAGATCCATCTGCATGGTTCGGAAGATGAGCCCTGCCCCCACCTAGTCCTGTGACCTTGTACATCCTGCTTTCAGCTCTAGGATGGAGGGATTCATGCCTCTTCCTTGGGAAGTCACGAGTGTCTGTGTCTTCCCTCCGGCAATCCATCAAATAGGAAATTTACAAAACCAGACCCACCACCCCTAGAGTGAAAATCTGTGAGACAAGGAATGACCACACATGTCCAAGATGCTAAGGTTAATACATTTTTAATTAACATTTTTAAACGGCTCTAGGTTTACAAGAGTTCAGTTCAGCCTTTGAGTCCCGAGGATGAAGAATTGTTTTTAGCAGAATTATGTTTCCCCAGGCTGACTTTCATCCAAATATTTTCAAAGATTAGATTAAAACTTTCCTAAAAAGTGAAACTTAACTTCACTTATGCCTCCTCTTTTTTTCTTACGAAGAGAGGGAAAAGAACAGATCATGTGAGGCTTGATTTTCATATTTTGTATATACATAATTCAGGATTAGGTAAAGTTAAAACTGATCAAAACGATTTGAGTCTTTTCCTTCTCTCTTAGGGCAGAACGCTTTTGGCTCTATGTTGTATACTACATTGCTTTTTGTGTACATATAAAAAAGCATATCTTTAGAGCAGGAATTTTAGAAAATACAGAGAAATATGAAGAAGAAAACACGCATATCCTGCAGCTCCCAGATGATCACTATTAATGTTTCAGTATATTTCTCTGTGTTGTTTTTCCTGCTAACAAGTATGAGTATTACTATGTGTATGTACATAAAAACTTTTTAATGGCATCATATCCTATTGCGATCACCCTGCAGAAGGGGGATGGACTCATCCCACCCAAAATTTGGTTCCGATGTCAAAACTAGCGATGCAACACGCATACACCAAGAGGTTAGGATAAGATTTATTACTCACATTATGAGGCTTTCTGGGGGAAGGAGAGGAGTGCAGAGCAGGCTTCTAAAGAGGTCCATGAATGGCTCAAGAGAGATTGGAAAGGCAAATGGCATTGGTTTTTCTTGTGGGTAGGAGGAGAGGCTGGGATGACCAGGCCTTGGGTGGTTTGCTCCTCCCACTGGTGTAGACGGAATGGTGTCCCTGCGCTTTCTTATCAGGTTGTCCAGATGTGGGGCACAAAAGGAAAGGGGAGAGGTGAGCTCAGTAGCTGTCACCAGCAAAACACCAAAACTGCAATTGTGCATCTTTGTCCTAAATATACTATCATATGTTCTAGGCGGAGGGGTGACCAAAAGCTTCATTGTCAAACTAAATATCTTTTGACGTTGGCATCTTGTGGCAATGCCAGTTTCCCTGTAACTGATCATTTTATTCACTCATATTCCAGAGAGACTTATGGATTAAAAACAACATTGACTCTTTTCTTATAAAACAAACAAAAAAAGAGCATAGAAGAATAAAACATGGCATATATCTTGAAAGCATTGCATCACTAAGTTTCCCTTGAAAATAAATACAGCTTGCTCAGGGAAAAGAATACAGATCGTTTTCTTGTTTGTGAGTATATTTACATTTGTAATGATCACACGTATCTCTCGCTATTCTGCAAAATATGACTGCAGAATGTGTGAGTCACGTATCTAATCTGCTTTTAAATATTGGTTCTAAAGAATGTATGTACTTCTAATCCTACAGTTGGAGTCCACACCTTGTAACAACAAAAGACAACTCAAGTCAGCTTTGCAAACAGGAATCATAACTAAGCACGAGGCTATTTTTTCCCTCTGTAATAAAGAATGTTCCAACATCTTTAATGACCGAAGATAATCCTCTGTCGTCATCTGGTGCATCTAGGTTATAAAAATATATACACTGCTTTGAAGAAAGGTTCTGGTCCACTGATGTCGAGTGAAGGTCAGATTATGGAAAACTGGCATTGTTACAGTAAGAAATGAGGCCTGCTTATGTTTTCTCTTAGTATTTTGAATAAAGAGTCTCACTACATAGTTTCCAACTTGAAGATTTAATTAAGAACTTGAGGAGTGATTGATTCTAGATGCTGGTCACTGATGATGACTTGCATGTATTAGAGAAACACCTTCTATTGAAACGAATGCAGGGAACAATCTGGTTTCAGACTGAAGGCCTCCTGAAGAACATTTTGAATAGACCAGGAAGATCAGAACAAATTGGAACATCTTCTTCCAAGATAAAAAAGCACTTAAAAACAGGCAATTTGGTAGAGACATTAACCAATCCTATTTTTCCCCTTGAATGCGAAAGAACTTGTCATCTCTGAGAAATAAAGTGGGTATGCTTTTTGAACTGAAGTGTAAAGATTGGCAATACAATGTCAAAATAGTAGCTATTTGAGAGAGACATAAGACAGGAGGATGGAGGCAGGGTGAATAAATTGAGAAAGAATGTTCTCCCACAGTTTTTAATTTAGAAAAATGGGTGCTCCTCATACTTCCCCTAAGAGGTATGGCTCAGTCCATGTCAGAAATACTCCTGGAGCATACATTCTGGTGGTTGCCATCCCCAGGAAGCTTCCCGAGGCTTGTGTACCAGTCATCTGCAAGCCAGATCAGAGCTAATCTCACACTCCTACCTCCCGGGAGCCCTGTATGTTAACCATATTGAAATGTTTAGCCACTCCGTTGGCTACTAGCCACTAGCTTTCGTTCTAAACTGCCTCTCCTGTTTTCCACCCCTAGGGAGAACTCCTTCAGTATCTTCACCAGGGATAGAAAATAACCTGCATGAACTTGTTCACACCACCCTGGGGCTAGGGGCACTGGCCCTCTTCCCTCTCCATTGCCCAGGCTGTAATGAAGGCTTCGGTGACTGGCAGCAACAGGGCAGGAATCCCACAGGTCCTTTAACCACAAGTGGTTCTCTCAGTAAAGCAGCCTAGAGGCTGTGTCTTTGTGAGCACTTTTGTGTTCCGTAGACCCAGTACAGAAAAGGCAGGGAGATTTCAGACTGTAGTATAAGCTTCTTATCTCCCAGGATCAAAATTGTCTAGTGACTGCCCAAGGCACTTGGCAGGAGCCCAGGAGCCCAGCCTGGAGCTGGCCTCACCACCCTCTTACTTCTGCAGGCTACTAGCAAAATGCCTGGGGCAGTGAATGGGCAAACCACCCAAATGCAACTTAAAGCACAAGCGAAATCTTTGTGATGGACATTCTCAAAGTTGGTCTTCTGATATACCAAGAGACATTCCCAGGGGCGCTCTGTCTGCCTCTGATTCCCCCCACCTGCAGAGCTTCTAAGGCCTCCAACTCCTGCCAAGCAAGAGTTCTGTGCGGTCATGTTAAGTCTTGACCCAGAACAGGAATTTTTGTGGTGACCCCAATCAAAAATGAGTCCCATGAATCTTCTGAAGACATAAAAGATCTTAACTCTTGATCAAAATAACATGTTTGAGTATCCTTAAATCTCTTGCATGGCAAGTTCTACTCTTTTTTTTTTTTTCCCCCTTCTTCTTTATTTTAAGTAGGCTCCATACTCAGCATAAAGCCCAATGCGGGGCTTGGGCTCACCACCCTGAAATCAAGACTTGAGCTGAAATCATGAGTTGGCTGTTTAATGGACTGAGTGCCCCCCACGCCGGCACCCTAGCAAGTTCATGTTCTAATACTGAGCACTTTTTGAATTTGTGAAGGGAGAAGTAGTTCTCTTCCTCCAGGAACATTGGCTAGCTATTTGTAGAGAGTTAAAAACTACCTTGATATAAATTCAGGCTAAACCTCAGATTTTATTTCTCTCTGATATTAATGGGTAAGTATTGATCATGAAAATAATAATGGCCACACTTTATTAAACACCAACTTTGGGTCACAGGCCATGCTAAGTAAGCACTGTGCCTACACTTAAGAACACCTCAACACCCATTTTATCATCCCCACTTCACATATGTTAAAACTGAGGCTCTGAGGGGTAAGGGAACTTGCCCAAGGTCACACAGCCTTTAGAGGCACTTTCACACCCAGTCTGTCTTTTCTCTCTGTACCCCCTGTAGTTATTATTTTGACTTTGTATTGGTGATCTTTACAATTTGGGTCAAAAAGTTTGTGTTTCGGGGATGATACGTTCTTTTGCAGTAGAGGAGGAAAATATTTCTTCTGAATCTCTTTCTGTTTAAAAAACTTTCACAATAAGTTCAACTTCGCCAAACTATGCATGTTGGGACTGAAGAAAACCAAAATGGCCCCTGAGAACAGTAAAAGCACCTACTTCATAGGATTGCTTGGGTTGGATTCCAATAATACAGGTGGAGCTGTCAACATGATGCCTGTCACACAGTCAACACTGAAAATGTTGCCTCTCACCATGATAATGATGATGAGGCATGGTTATTGCCCTCACCAAGTTCCCAGTCTAGTGGAGGAAGGCTTCAGGTAAACACGTGATCATGCTACAGTGCAGTGTGACTAATGCATGAAGGGGAACCAGGACCAGGTTGAGGAGAGCTCAAGCCAGCTCAAGGGAGGGGGCGTAACTGAGGCAGCATTCAGTCAACTCACAGACACATGGTGCCTATGTGCACGGATGACTAGAAGTGACTTAAAATGACTGACTGTGTATTCATCTGTCTGTGTAAACAGGAACACAGTTAGGTTCAGACAACTGCTACTTTATCATTTCCTTTTCCTTGTGCTACGGAGGACCAGGATCTCTAGGAGCTTTTAAAAATATCACCTTGCATGCCACTGAAGAGTATTTTGGATTCGTAGTCCAGTTACCAGAGATCTCGTTCTAATATAAAGGGGTAGGCAGGATGGAAAGCAAAAGAATTATGGTTATCTATGAAACTGAACATTACATTTCCTGGGATTATAGTCTCAAAGCAGAAGTTCCATGCTCACTGCAGACTTTTGTTTTTTTGTTTTTTTTTACAGAAGTGTTTACCTGTCAAAAGATTTTGGAAAGAGTATAAACTAGGGTTCTTCTGGGTTCATGGACACTCTGGCTCAGGACTCCAGCAAGAGCCCATTTTTGTCTCTTGACCTTTCATGAATGGCTTTCCCTGACCCCGGTCACCTGAAGACACAGCCTCCTGGCTCCTGGTCATCTGGGAACATGGCTATTCTCAGCTGCCCATAAAACCAGAGTAAACGTTCAATCATTAGGCAGTTGTCAGTAAGTATCCAGTCTGCCCAAAGTGCTATGGGAGACTTTATGAGGGGCACCTGGCCTTAGCGTTAGTTAATAAGATAAAGTCTACAGTAAAAGAGAAGAAGTACCACACTGGGTTGCCATAGGAGGGGTTCAGATACTGGGTGCCACAGGACTTTGGAAGAGGGAAAGAGCTGCTTTGCTCCTTGTAGGTATTTGAGGAAGAACAAAGTACAGGTCAGTTGGTTGGATGGATGGTGGCGGGGCTGGGGGGAGGGATGGATAGATGAACACATGCATAGGTACATAAGAACAACAGTGTAACAGAGTGGTTTTGAAGCCAGTTGGACAAGAGCTGCTGTTCTGTCACTTACTAGCTGAATGACCTCAGGAGATTCAATTAACCCCGTCAAACCCAGTTCCCTCACCTATAAAATAGAGATGATAAGACTTGCCTTGCAAACTGATTGAGGGAATCGAATGTGATAAGGTTTGTGAAGCAACTGGCACGTGGCGGGTGCTCAGCAAAGAGCCACCATGTTTATTTCCAGTGGTAATGGTCTAGAAAAGTTTTCAGGTGGACACCGAATTAAAAGCAGACCTAAGAAAAGACAGATTGAGGTGGACAGAAAGGGGGAAGGAGACAATCTGTTGGAAGAACAGCATAATGAGAACGTGTACCTAGAAAAGATGGAGGCACAGGCAGTGTCCCTCGGGGAAGCTAACTAGAGCCACAGGTTCACAGGGTCAGAAAGTCAATCTGAGAGGCCTTGAAACGCCAAGGGATTCTGGCTTTTCCCTGGAGGTCCGTGAGGAATACTGAAGGTTCAAAGGGAAACAGAAAGGCTCCCTCTGGACCCGCTTTCTTCCTTTTCCTCAGTCCGACCTTGGCCACATCCGGACTTCCTTTGAACTTGGAGGCTCTCATTTTTTATAGTATTTATAGTTCGCTTTACCTCTGACAAGTAGCCTCTGGACTTCCTGTGTTCAGGACAGCTGCGGGGCAGTAACAACCAGCTCCCCCCTCCATCCCCACGGGAAGCGCGGGAAGGCTGCTGTGTCCCCAAACCCTCCCTTGACAGTTAAGAAGCAAATGATGTTTAAAGATGAGCTGGCACAAAGGGAAACGAGGCCCCTAAAGGTCCTCTTATTGGGAAAGGCTGCCCGTGAATCAGAGCAGTCAGCGGTGACTCACGCTTTCACAGGGCTGCGTGCAGAAGGCCCTCTGCCAGCAGATCTGTGGGTGCGGTTCCAGCAACCTGCCGCCCCGGGGTTGTGGGGACCTCGACAGGCTGTGCTTCACGCCACCAACCCGACCACAGGGAGGCTGACATGGGAACCTGGAAGGTGCCTGCCAGGTTTCCTTCCACAGGAGGCAGCAGAGGCAAGGCGAGCGGTTCTTGGGTCCTTAGTTTCAAGAAAGAAGGAACACTGGAGCTCGAGACAGCCCAGAGTCCAGCGCATGTGAATCATTCGTTCAGGAATCCCCTTCAGGAAGTCTATAAAGTCTGCAAAATTCGGTGGATATGTACATTTTGCGAGGAGAGGATCCTTTGTTTCCATCAGCTCCTTTGGGTTCTAAGATCTCCTGCAGGTCTTGATCACGAGTAACCTCATTCTGCCCAAGGAGCACCATGGACTCCCCGCAGGTCCCTCCAAGGGTGGAGAGCAGGGAAGAGAGGAAGTAGTCTCAGAGCCCTTCCGCAGCCCTGGCCCCACGACAGAGCCTACGATAAGGGGACATTCTGTGTTATCCTGAACATGGTCTCCAGGGACAGAAGTTAGCTGTGTCAGAAGAGTCTACTGCGGAAGTCTTTGCGCCCTCTGCCCCCTAGCACCTCTGGTCCTTCGGGTGCGCCCCTCCCCTACTGGGCCAACTTCCTGTGAGGAAGCCGCCACCCTCCCCAGGCAGCCACGTGCTACTCCTGAGGCTCCCTCACTGGTGGGGAAGTGCCTTGCTGAGGTTTTGGCCCTCTTGGCCGAATGCTCCAGGGAAGCAGCAGGTGGAGAGTGAGCAGGAAAATGGGAGACAGTCTGGGGTCTGGGAGACACTGTTGCTTCTGTTGCTGTTCTTCGTCCTTGTCCGCTGAGCAGCTGTGTCTTTGAGCTGACCTCTGTGGAAGGTCATCCTACTTGCAGTGATAAAGAGCCGCACTCCGGAGGCCAACAACGTGGGCTTGAGCTCTGGCTCCAGCACTTGTTAATGGTAGAACTTCGGGCAAGTTTCTGGACATTCTAGACCTTGGTTTTCCCCTGTGGAGGATAGCATCATCGTGTCCACCTTTGGCAGACTGGTATGTGCCAGCAATTCCCCTACAGCCAGATGGTTCTGCCCAGCCCAGCCTCCCTTGCCCTTGGGTCTGCTGTGTGATTGAATTCTCTATCAAATGGAATATTCGGGGTGTGGGGAGCCCTAACTGTGGGCCTGGCTCCTCCACATTCTGTCTTATCCCATTGGCTGGGTGCCTGACGGGACTCAGAAGCCCTGTGGGATGATGGAGTCATCAAATGGAAGGAGTCTGGGTCCCTGAATCACCAAGTGGAAGGCCACTTGGCCAAATATAAACCCTGGACTATTACTTGAGTGAAAACAGCTTGTATTTGTTAAGATATTGAGAATCTATGATGGGTTTCTATAACAGTAGGTCTACTTCATAAAGTCTTTGCAAGAATTGAATGAATTAACATATACAGAGTTCCTGACAGTGCCTGGAACATATATAAATGTGCTATAAACATAATTGCCTTATCATGATGTTTGGATGGATGGATAGATAGTTGATAGATAGTGAGCTAGAGAAAGGGAGAGGCAGAATTATCTTTAAGGATTGCAAAGATCCTTGGCCAGAGTCCTTCCCCCTCCCCCAGTTTTATTGAGATACAGCACCGAATAGTTTAAAGACGTGCAGCATAGTGGTTTGACTTGCATATATTGTGAAGGGATTACCACAATAAGTTTAGTTAATATTCATCATTTCATACAGATACCCAAAAAATTGGGGGGGGGGGACATCTTTTTCTTTCTTTGCAATGAGAACTCTGGGCACTGCTCTCTTAACATCTTCCAAATATATTATACAACAGAGTTCACTGTAGTCGCCATTTTGTACTTATTTATTTTAAAACTGGAAGTTTGTACTTCTTGACCACCTTCATCCAATTCCCCCTCTCCCCACTCCTACTCCTGGTAACCACAAATCCAATCTCTTTTTCTATGAGTGTCTTTTTCTTTGGTCGGTTTTATTGTTGTTGCTGTTGGGGCTTTTTTAGATTCCACATATAAGTGAGATCATACAGCATTTTCCTTTGTCTGTCTGATTTCTTCCGCTGAGTTCAGAGTTTTATTTCTTAGATTATTATTGAGATAATATTAAAAATACATTTTTACTATACGGCTGTAGAGTTTGTATTTGAGGGGCAAAAAGGGCACCGTAGAAAAATAAACCGAGGCATTGATTAGTACATTTCTATGTTTCTTGCAGAAAAATAAAAGACAGTTGCTTTTTTCAAAGACATACTGTCTGGATGAAATAGGGGTTTTTTTTTAGCCAAATATGGTATTTATGCAAAAATAATATATTCTCTTTCCCAGTCACATAATCATTGAGAGAATTTGCTCCTATGAGGAGTTGCTATTCCTCACAGATTAGGAAGGAAGGAAGGAAGGAAGGAAGGAATTGAAGAAGGAAGGAGTGAGGGAGGGAAGGGGGGAAGGAAGAAGGAGGAAGAAGGTTGGGTGGGCGGGAGGAAGGAAAGCAGGATCCTAACTGAGCTGGCCTCAGTAGTAACCACCTCTGAGATGTTGATATTTCTCTTGCAGTCTGTCCCAGTCACAAAGACTTTATCCCCAACATCAGCATTAGTTCTCTTTCATTTTTACTATTACAAAAACCTCCTACTAGCCCACCTGCTCCCCGTTTGCTCCCCATGCCTTCCTGCCCACTCCCAAATCCATCTAGCACAGTGTCCTCAAGATCATTGCCTCAAAATCCTTGTTCCCCTCTCTCTTCTCCTCCAAACCCTACGCAGCCCTTGGTTGTTTCTCATGTAGAACCTCAAATGTGTTAGAGAAGAGCTATAATGGTAGAGAACAAACTGGTGTCATGTATTCTTTAATCATTGATTGAATTCACTCAAATAAGGTTTCTTTAAAAAATTTATTTATTTATTTAGAGAGCATATGTGAGTGGGGGTAGGGGCAAATGGAGAAAAAGAATTTCAAAGAGACTTCACACTAAGCATGGAGCCTGAGGCAGGCAGGGCTCGATCTCATGACCCCGAGATCATGACAAGAGCTAGAATCAAAAGTCGGACGTTTAATCAACTGAGCCACCAGGCATCCCTCAAATAACATTTGTAATCACCTGCTGTCAATCAGGAGATACAACAGTCAACAAGACAGACCAAAAAATCTCTGCCCTCATGGAGCTTACTCTAGAGTGTAGGAAGATAGAGAATAAATGAATAAATATGATAAATCATGGTGCATTAAATGGTGATAAACAGGAAAGAATTAATTATGGGGGAATAATAATACATATTGGGAGTGGGGAAGGAGGATGGCATTTTAAATAAGGTGATCAGGGAAGCACTCATGAAAAGTGGTATTTAAGCAAAGATCTAGAAAGTGAGGGAGCAAGCTATGTACAGAGCTGAGAAAGAACATTCCAGAGAACAAATTTTGGACCAACAGGGTTGGTCCATCTTGTCCGTTTGAGGGGCAGCACAGAGTCCAGTGTGGCTGGCATGCAGTGAGTAGAAGAATCCAGATTGAATGAAGGCCAGAGGACAATCAGAGGGAGTTTGGCTTTTACCCTACGTGAACTGGGAAGCCATTGGAGGATTTTAAGCAAAGACAAGTATTGAAATGATTGCTCTGGTTGCTGGGTGGCAAATGGCCTAGAGTGGGCATAGATAGAAGCCAGGAGACCAGCTAGGAGCCTAAGATAGTAAGTAATATGAGCAAGAGATGATGGATGATGGAAACTTAGACCGGGATCGTACCAGTGGAAACTCTGGCTGTAGTTTGAACATAGATCCCAGATCGTTTTCTGATTGATTAGATGTAGAGTATTAGTGTGAAAGAGTAAAAGAATCTATAATTTGAAGCCGAAAAATATAAAAGATGAGAGAGAAACTGGTTTATTGTAGAAAGATTAGGAGTTTCCTTTCTGGGTATGTTAAGTCAGATGCATATTAGACTTCCAACTGGGGATGTCAAGTATGTCATAGGAATTCAGGGGAAAGGTCCAGGCTGGGGACATAAATTTAGAAGTTGTCAGCATATAGATGGTATTTAAAGCTGTGGCTGAGATTACCACTCAGAACACGTAGAGAGTGAAGACATCAAAGGGGCAAGACCACAGGGCCCATATTCTAAGTGGTCCTGGAAATGAGAACAAGAAGCAAAAGAAACTGAAAAGGCGTGCCCACTCTTAGAGACAAGATTAGCAGAAAGTAGGTCCTAGAAGCCAAGTGAAGAGTGTTTCCAGGACAGGCTGAAAAACATCAGATTCTGCATTAGTCATATAAGCTGAAGGCAGATCATTGGATTTAGCAATTGGATTTAGCCACACGGAAGCTACTGGAGACTTGAGCAAAGAGCAAAATAGGAGCAGAATATGGATAAGGCCACCCCATCAGGAAAGACTAGGAGGAAGAGAAGTAGAGACAATAAATGTGGACACTCTTTGAATGAGTTTACCTATACAGGAAGTCAAATGAAAGGGCCACAGCTAGAGGAGAATACAGGGTCTGGGGTGGGTTTTCCTTAAGGTAGAGCAATTACATCAAAATTGTATGTTGCCAGGATTCAAGAGTTCATTGGCCTAAGGAGTCTGCCCTAAGCATAAGATTTCTTTGAAATCTTCAAGATTCACATAAATTTCTCCTTTTACTCTGACCAGTATCTGTCTTAATGTACAAGTTTCTATCCTCTCTGCCTATGGTGATTTGCACTAAGAAATATATATATTTTTGTCCCCATTTTTGGCACAGAACTCCTGAAACCCTTGGAATATCCTAAGATATAGGAGAGCAATAAAGGTGGCTTTTGGAAAGTCCCTAGGTAATCAAAGGATGAGGGCTGGTGATCAGGGGCCCCACGCATGTGCATAGAGGGTTGGACGTTTCAGCCCCACCCCCCATCAGGTTTCCTCCTATGGTGTGTGACAGAAGCCCAATTCAAACTTACTAAAGAAATGTGGAATTTACTCAATCACATAACTGGAATGTTAGAAGAGGACAAATCTCTTTTTTTTTTTTTTTTAAGATTTTATTTATTCATTTGAAAGAGAGAGAGAGAGAGCTGGAGCAGAGGGAGTTGGGCAGAGGGAGAGGGAGAAGTAGTTTTCTGGCTGATCAGGGAGCCGGACATAGGGCTCAATCCCAGGCCCAGGACCCTGGGATCATGACCTTAGCTAAAGGCAGATGTTTAACCAACTAAGCCACCCTGGCACCTCTTAACAGCCATTTCTAATAAAAACTTCAGGCAAAAGAGGTATGGAAACCAAGAACAAACATTCATATTGAATCATATGAAATCACCAATCTCCAGCTCTTTTGGACCTATAAAACAACAATTTTATGTAGCTTAACCTAATATTAACCTAAATGACAAATGCTAGAACCATTTCCACTAAAATCAGGAACTGGAACAGAAAGCCATAATCATTACTATTATTTAACATTGTCTTGAGATTCTAACAAATGCATTGGGACAGGAATATGAAAGAACTGACATAAATGTAGGAAGTGTCTAAACTAACTGTTGATATGGTTATATACCTGGAAAATCCAAGATAATCTTATAAAATATTACTAGAATTAATAAAAGAAGGGAATGTTTTGTCTTCTGACAGTAAGCACTTGAAAAAAAAAATGGGAAAAGTGTTTCATTCACAGTAAACTAAAAATTTTTCTAGAAATAAATTTAATAAGTAAGGACATTTAAATCAAACTATAACATCTTGTCAAAGTTTCTAAACCCAAATCTTAACAAATGGAAAAAATCCTCCACAGTCTTGGTTGAGAAGACAACATAATGTAAAAGTTCATTCTCCCAAAATTAAGATATAAATTTAATACGATTACAATTACAAGGCCAGTAGCATTGAGAAAGTGAGAATCGGATAAACTTGTATACAAAAGGATAAACGCCTGAAGATAGCTAAGAGAAAATTTTGAATAGGCAAAAAATTAATATAAGTTAAATTAAGGGGAAAAAATATGCAGTGAAAACTTTCCTCCTTTCTTTGTCCCACATCTGCCCAGGTTCATCTAACCCCCCACCATATGATATCCTTCCAGAATTTAGATAGATAGATAGATAGATAGATAGATAGAAAGAAATAGAGAATCTTGTTTTTTTCCACATTTTCTACACAAAGGGTATCATAGCATACCCTCTGAATCATGTTTTTTACTTACTAAATCTCTAAGATATTTGTAATACAAAAAGAGCTTATTTGTTCTCTATTATTTAGATGCTTTACCTTCCATTGTATAGATATATGGTAATTTATTTCACTAGTTCCCTATTATTGGTTGTTCGGGTTATTTCTAATGTTTTGTTACGATAAGCACTGTTACAATGTGAGTGTGTGTGTGTGTGTGTGTGTGTGTGTATCTCCACGTCTTTTCTCCTAAATATATCTTTAGAATAATTTCCCAAAAGTACCATTGCCAGAAATATGCATGTGAAATATTGCCAAATTGCCTTACATAGGGGTTATGCCGAAGGGTTATGCTTTTACCAGAAATGCATGAGAATATATTTGCCCATAACCTCACCAATGTGGTGTGTTACAAGCTTTTGAATTATTGCCAACTTAAAAGGGGAAAAATGGTATCTCAGCATAATTTTCGTCTGTACTTGTTTTTTCCTTCTAATTAGGAGTGAGATTGAGGCTCTTTAAAGAGCATTTGTATTTCCTTTTCAAAAACTCTTCATATTCTTTGCTCTTATTTCTAGTGTGTTGAAGGATAAACAAATGAATCAATGGAACAAAGCAGACAGTCCTAACCATATATTTATAGTTTCAAGTAGGACAAAAGTGATTCTTCTTGTCTAGAAAAGGCAAATTTATAGCTATAGAAAACAGATCTGTGGTTGCCTAGGCTAGAGAGTAAACAGATACAAGAAAACTTTTTGGGGTGATGGAAATGTTCTAAAACTAGATTGTGATGGTTCTAAAACTCTATTGACTTACTCAAATTACTTAATGATGAATGGATTTTACAGTGTGTAAATTATACTTCAACAAAATTTTTTTAAGTTTTAAAAGTTTAATTCCAGTATAGTTAACATACAGTGTTATATGAGTTTCAGGTGTACAATGTAGTGATTCAACAATTTTATGCATTACTCAGTCTTCATCATGATAATGGACTCTTTAATCCCCATCACCTATTTCAACCAGACCTCCAACCATCTCCCCTCTGATAACTGAGGGTTACCATGGTTCAGAGTTCTGTAAGGTTAAGAGTCTGTTTTTTTGGTTAGTTTCTCTCTCTCTCTCTCTCTCTTTTTTTTTTTTTATTTGTTCATTTATTTTGTTTCTTAAATTCCACATATCTGTGAAATCAGATAGTATGTCTATCTCTGACTTACTTGGTTTAGCATTTCATTATGCTCTCTAGCTCTATCCATGTTGTTGAAAATCAATAAAGCTGTTTTTAAAAAGTGATTTTTTCAATCCAGTGGGGAAGGATTGGGTATTAAATAAAGATGAGGAGCACCTGGGTGGCTCAGTTGATTAAGCCTCTGGCTCTTGTTTTCAGCACAGGTCATGATCTCAGGGTCCTGGGACCCAAGTCCCGCCTTGGCTCCTCTCTTACCCCATACACAAAATAAATTCTAAGTAGATTGAAGATCTAAATGTAAAAATTGAAACAACAATAATACTGGATCACCACATGTAAAATATAGGGTGGATGAGAGCTTTTTAATCAATGTTGGAAATTCAGAAGCTATAAAGTACATACATACATACTTGATGAGATAAAAATGAGAAGCCATGGCTTGGAAAAGCCACCATAAACTAAGTCAATAGATAAACACTAGCCTGGGGAGCAACCCAGAGATCAGGGGGTGAACAGCTATAATATACAAAGAACTCTTACAAAACAAGTAAGTCAGGGATAAACAGCATAACAGAAAACTGAGCCGAAGATGTGAATAGGTAATTCACAGAAAAGCAATTCCAGGTGATCAGCACATGCATGAAAAGAGGCTCAAATTCAGGGGTAATCAGGGAGATAGGAAGTAAAGTCACAACGAGACAGCAACTTACACTGATCAGATGGGAAAATGGGGGACCAATAATCCCTATTGCTAAAGAGGATGTGTGGACTCTAGAACATTTCTGGTTGGAAGTATGTATTAATGCAATCTTTCTTGAAAGAAATGTGGCAACATCTTTTATGATTAAAAATACATACATGTCTGACTCAGAATCTGCACTCCAGGAATCTATCCCTTAGGAGTGAAAGCTTTAAGACCTAAGGATGTATTTTCACAGGAATGCACTCCATTGTAAATGGTGATTAAACAAGCAAACAAAAAACTGAACACAAAGTAAATATTCTCTGTAGGAGAACGGTTAAAGAAACTGTAGTTCTGCTCCACTTTGTGGCTGTTCAGAAAGATAACTTAGAGCTAGCCTGAGTGAATTAAGAGGGATTCCATTAGGTGCTACAGGAAACAAATAAACAAAAAGCAAGATACAGAAAAATATAAAAAGAAGAAAACAATGATAAACATATATGTATTTATACAGATGTTCTTTGATGGTTATGGATGATTATACGAACATGGAGGAAAAGTGGCGGAAGGATAATGTCTAGGTCTCCTCCAGCTGCTATAACTGAATCTCACAGACTGGTTTCCATCCACAGACATTTATTTCCCACAGTTCTGGAGGCTGACGTCCCAGTTCAAGGTGTCAGTAGATCTCGTTCTTGGTAAAGGCCCTTTTCGTGTCTTGCAGATGGCCGCCCTGATCTTCAGGGGACCAGGAGAGGACATTCCCAGGTCTCTTCCTCTTCTTAGAAAGCCACTAATCCCACCATGGGGGTTCTACCCTCAGTACCTCCCAGAGGCCCCGCCTCCCTATCCCAGCACTCTGGGAGGTAGGACCTCAACATATGAATTTGGGGAAACCTAAATATCTGGTCCATAACAGATAAATAGTAGGTTGTCTACACAGGTTGCCTGGGGCACCCACCAAGGAGGCATTGAGGATGCTCCAGACCAACCAAAAAGGAAAAGGTGGGGTGGGGGGGGGAAGGGAAGAAGAAAATAAACAGGATTCATCTGTTAAAATCAAGATTTATCTTTTAGTAGCCGATTTCAGTGCACCTGACAAACACCTATTGCCTGGGAGATTTCTCTGTTTTCAAGTCAGAGACACCCTGGCTCAGAAAGGATTCAGCCAGCGCCCCACCCCCCACCCCCACCCCCACCCCAGCAAGGCAATTACTCAGCCTGAAATACCACCCAAGCCTCCTGACTTTCCCGTGGCTTGAACCGGAGGTGAGGTTATTCCCAGCTAAGTGTAAGCCGCGGGCATGGAGTAGAGGAGCGAGTGTATAGATGGTAAAGGCTTGGCTTCCTGGGCGGGGGGGCCGGGGGGGGGGGGTTAGACGTGGCCCTGCCACCAGAGAGCTGCCCGGTGTCACCTGGCTGGGTGGAGGGAGGGCGGCTGCTTCTCTGCGTTTCCGGAAGAAGCAGAAGGGAGGGCGGCTGCAGCCACGCGCATCAGCGCCAGGGCGAGCTGGGCGTCTGCAGCGGGTTTGTGGCCAGCAGTGCCTTTGGGGGGGATGAACAGGGAGTAGGAGTGGACGACCAGATGCAGCAGATGAGACAGGAAATCTGTTCCTGGGTGGCTCTTGGCAAGCCGGTGGAGTTCTGGCAGAACCAGGGGGACAGACAGGGTAGCGAGGGGAGGGGCGTGATGTCTCTTTCTCCCTGTTTGATTTTGCAGGGCCTTCTGAGCGAGAATCTTCACTGCTGCGTGTCTTTGGGAAACGGCGGCTAAATTACAAACAAAGGGAAGAGGGGGCCCGGTTGAAGTAGGAAAAGTGGACTTTTCTGGAATTCCGTGGATTAAAATGATTTCAGATGGAAGTCAGTGGTCACTTACTTTCTCATTCTGTCGACTTGTCTCTGGGGGCCCGGGGATCTAACTCCTAAAAAAGAAAACAAACAGCATTTTTTTCATCATTAAAAAGTCTGCAACTTGTGATCCCTGACGGTAGATCGTGAGCATTTACCTCGGTATGTGGGAATCTGTCTGGGGCGTGACTCCCTCCAGAGCTGGTCCCCTGGGGGGAGCGGGTGCAACTCAGCCAAATGCAAGGGTTGCAAATGAGCCTGGTAGCAAGCTTGCTTGCTGCGGGGGTGGGGGTGGGGGTGGGGGTTGGAGGGGATCAGCCGGGGTGGGGTGGGGGCGTTGCAGAACCTTCTCCTTCCTTGACCACAGGCATCCTCTGTTTGCCTGGGCCCCACTTCACCGACACTCAGCAGGATAAACGGAGCTCTTAAATAAACGGGAAGCAAGTGAACACAGTCCAGAGGGCGAGATTTATTTTTATTTAGAAAGGTTGAAGAGGAAAAATTTAAATCCGCTTTAAATATTTACTCAAAGAGGAGATCCACAGGCGGTTGCAACATTCTAAGTCAGACTCGGGACAAGAAGCTGGACACCGCTTTTCTGAAGTAAGCCCCAGGCACCGGAGAAAGCCCTTGGTTGAAAGAAAGAGGCCTGAAGATTCAAGAGATTGATGAAATGCACTCAAGATCGAGGCGCCCAGCTCCCCGTCCCCCAGCCACTCGAATGAATTTGCTGGGAGACAAGGGCAAGTGACTGAGATGCCCTCAGCCTTCTGGTTCTCATCTGTGATGGAGGGAGGGGAGAAAGGATCTCATGGAATTCTTATGAGATTTAAAAAAAACAAGGACTGAAAAGTGTTGGCCCAGAGGAAGAGCTTAAGGAAAACAAGTTTTGACTCTGGAAGGACAGTAGGCCTCCTAGCCCTGCAGACTCCTGGACACTCTTCCATCAGGACTTTGCGCGTTTGAGATAAAGCCCAGGAGTCTGTATTTCCAACATGCCCCCACCCCCGCCCCCCAAGTTTTCTACAGGACCTCTAGGTTTGGGAACCAGGTTCCCCAGAACTACATGACTGTGGCCTGGGAAGGCCCCATTCAGATTCAGTCCCTTGGCTTCAAATGCCAACAAATGCCTAACACACATGTTAAACCCAGGCAACTACTCCTGCCCGACCTCATCAGCCTCACCTCCTCACGGCATCTTACACCCCCAGATGCTCAGGCTGTGAGCTGGGATTTCTCGGCCCTCTCCCCTTCACATCCATCACCAGTCCTGTCAACAGCAAGCCAAACCCAGCCCTTCCTCCTGACCTCTGCTCTGAGCTGAGCCAGCGGCCCCTCCTGCTCTGCTGTGGACCGTTTTCCAGCAACAGCCCAAGAGACTCTTAAAAAGACTAAGTCTGGCCCCAGGGCCCCTCCATGTAAGCTCACCTGGCTTCTCAAGCAGTTAGTTCTTTGTGAGGCGGCCGCCTCCTCCCTCCCTCTCACACATGCTAAGCTTGTGCCTGACTCACGGCCTTGGCGCTGGCTCTTCCCTCTGCTTGGAACATTTGCTCGCCCCATCTGCCCTCCAGCCTTCCCAGAGCTCCCGTTTTCTCCTCCAACAGTCTCTGCCTCCATGCCAGCTCCTCAGGGAGGTGTGCCCTGGCTTCCAGAACCAAGGGAGCGAGCTCTGACCTACAGCTTTTTCGGGAGCTCAGTTTCCCCATCTCTAAAACAGAGAGAATAGTAGTATTCACCTCCTGGGCTTTCTAGGAGGATGATATGAGTTTGAATGCACCTTTTTAAAAATAATTTTCAAAATTTTACATTTTTTCTGGCTTTATTGAGATATTATTGACATATAACATTATATTAGTCTAAGATGTACACTGTAATGATTTATGTATATACTGCAAAATGATAGCCACAATAAGTATAGCTAACATCCATCCCCTCACATAGTTGCAAATTTTTTTCTTATGATTGCAATTTTTAAGATCTATTCCTAGTAACTTTCAAATATACAATCCAGTGTTCTCAACTGTGGTCACCATGCTGTATGTTACTTCCCCAGGACTTGCTTCTCTGACAACTGGAAGTTTTGACCCCCTCCCCCTCCTTCCCCCATCCCCAAACCCCTGCCTCTGAAAACCACAAATTTGTTCTCTGTATTTCTGAATTCTTTTTTTTTTTTTAAGATTCCACAAATAAGTGAGGTCATACAGTGTCTGTCCTTCCCTGACTTTTTTTCACTGAGTCTCATGCCCTCAAGGTCTATCCATGTTGCCACGAATGGCAGGATTTCCTTTTTTTTTTTTTTTTTTTTCTGGCTGAATAATGTTTCCTGTCATATAAATCCCACATTTTCTTTAGCCATGTATTCACTGATTGATAGAAAATGTATATTGTGGTAGGCCCTTAGTAAGTGTTCAATAAATGTGAAGCATTAGCTCGCATTCAGGGCAGGGCAGCCCGATCATTTGCTTCTGTGTCTACCTCTTCTGTAGACTGTGACATCGTGGGGGGACTTACTCGTCTCTATATCCAGGCTCATTGGTGGGATATCTGGCATAAAGAAGACACCTGAACTGTGTTGAATAGTGTCTCCCCAAATTCAAAGGCACAGAGAACCTCAGAATGAGGTCTTATTTGGATGTAGAGCCTCTGCAGATGCCACTAGGGAAGGCAAGATCATACTGGATTAAGACAGGCTGTAAATCTGATGACTGGCATCCTCTTAAGAGGCCACATGAAGAGACAGGACACAGAGGGAAGGAGGCTATGGGGTGACAGAGGCAGTGGTGGCACAGACACTTCACAGACATGACCCAGGGGATGCAAAGATTGCTGGCAAGTACCCCAAGCCGGGAGAGGCAACCGAGGGTTGAACCCTAGAGCTTCCGGGGAGCGCGTGGCCTTGCTGACCCCTTGCCTTTGGGCGTCCAGAACTGTGGCAGAATAAATCCCTGTTCTTCAAGCCACCCAGTTTGTACCTGGGTAGGGCAGCCCTGGGAGCTAACACAACACCCAGTGACTGGTGGGTGGGTGGGTGAGTGAGTGAATAATTCAGACACCTCCTTCCCCTAAACTCTGACTTCCACAAGAAGGCAAAAGCTTCCCTTTTTTCCCTAAAACATCGCAGGAGTTTCTTAGCGGCTTCAGCTGACAAGCCCTCCCTTGGGAAGCACAGCAGGGACAGAGTCCTTCCCCCTCTCGAGGTAGAGGTGAAGAGCCGGGTAACCGCCCAGCCTCAGCCAAGGTCAGACCAACACAGAGGAGCCACCACTGTCTTCAAGACAATGGTCTCTGTCCAGAAAGGAGGAAGTCGTTCAGATCCCTGGGCTGGTTGGATAATCCTGAGGAGGGGCCACCCCGTGGAGGTGCGGGGCTGACTCGGAGCTCCTACCACCGCGGCTCTGCCCTCTCTTGGGAAACCTCTCACTTCCTCTCTCACATCCTGGCTATTTTTATATATGGAGCTGCCTCATTTTCCCAAGGGGGTCATTTGGGAAAGATAAAAATGCCTCAGGGAAACCACAGACCAAAATACGTTTCTGATGAGACCCGCCCACCCCTCAATGTGCCGCTCGCTTGGCGGGTGCAGACGCTTCCACCCAGAGGGAACGGCGGTCGTTTGTCCTGGCGCCTGTGGGTCCTGGACTCCCGGCATTCCCAGGTCCACCCCTACACTTTCTAGGACGGGTCATGGGTCAGAGACATCCTCACGGCTGATCTTCCTGGTGGGTTACTCTGCACCAGGCACCCTGAGCTTTGCTTAATGTCCCTTACACATCTAGGGGCAAGGATACTATTGACCCTACTTTGCGGGGGTGGGGAAACTGAGGCACTAGGAGCTTGGATAACTCATCTAAAGTTACACAGTGAATAAAGGATCAATGACCAGCCGAAGCGGGATGGTGGCGATCTGGATCCGGAGCCCAGGCCCCCAGCCTGCCAACAGTGCAGCTCAAGGACACGTCCCTGCAAGAGAAGGATCATGCGTGTGTCACGGGGGACCCCAAAATCATTCCTTACCCTCTTTGTCGTGTTTCAAAAAATATTGATTTTTTTAGCCATCATCCACTGGAAACCTTTACTGAATCACAGAAGAATATGGAATTTGGAGTCAGTGGGACACAGATTGCATTCCTGGCTCTGCCCTACTAACTGTGTAACCTTGAACAAGTGACTCAGCCTCTCTGGGCTCTGGTTTCTCCATCTGTAAAGTGACAGAATTTACAAATTGTCTGGCACCCAGTAGGCATTCAGCAAGTTTAGTTCTGTCAGCCTCCCTCTGCCCAAGTAGATTTTCCATGAAGTTCCACAGTTTAAGAGAGATAATGTGCCCTCCTGCCTTAGACCATCTGGGCCGCCATAACAAAATGCCATCGATCAGGTGCAACAGAAATGTATTGCACACAGTTCTGGAGTCTGGGGAGTCCAAGATCAAGGTGCTGACAGATTCCAGGTCTGGTGAGAGCCCCCTTCCTCGTTCATGGATGCCTGTCTACTCCCTGTGTCCTTGCATGGTGGAAGGGAAAACTCTGGTCTCTGCAGCCCCTTAGAAGGGCACTAATCCCACCCTTGAGGGTTCCACCCTCATGACCTAACCACCTCATAATAATACCACACTGGAGGGTAGGATTTCAACACATGAATTTGGTGGGTGGAGGGCACACACAGACCATCTGTAGCACCACCGAGGTCACGTCTAATTTAGATCAGATTGTTATCAAACCAAGAAAGTTGACGCTAACTGGGACCTTCAGAAATTGAGAAGTTTGGTTACTGACTGAGTACCAGCTAAGCAATTACAAAGCTGTATGGCAAACACTCAGAGTGCAGTCCTTGCTGAGCACTGACGACCTTGACTCCTGGAAGGACATAGTGTACTGGAGCAAATGCTGGACTTTGAAGCTAAAGATAAGATTTGGACTCCTGGATCAATAGGGAATGAACACTAACACCTGCTCTGCACAGCCGACCTGGTTGTTTTGAGGCAAAAGAAGTATGGGGTCGGGGTGCCTGGGTGTCTCAGTGGGTTAAAGCCTCTGCCTTCGGCTCAGGTCGTGATCTCAAGATCCTGGGATTGAACCCCACATCAGGCTCTCTGCTCAGCAGGGAGCCTGCCTCTCTGCCTACTTGTGACCTCTTTTCTGTCAAATAAATAAATAAAATCTTTTAAAAAGAAGAAGAAGAAGTATGGGGTCAATGAAAAGTAATTTAGATACTGTATTATATTACAAGGAGTTCACAAGTATAAGGTGGGGTCAGATAAAGCCGCATTTGCCATGAAAGGAGTTCTTTGGCAGCAGAAATACCAATCGGAATAGTGCAGGTTAAAGGCTGCACCTCTCTCCTGGCGGGAGACAGGAGTTGGGTCTTCTTGATTTGCCCTCCCTGCTCTGTGCCCTGGGAGAAGCTTCTCTTGGGAAGCATCACATCACTGGAGATCCCCGTCCTCGGGCTGGGGCCCGGGCAAGAGAAGGAATGTGATGCTTTTGCCCTCAGCTTGTTGTCTGGCAAGTTGTCCCTGGGCAGGGCTACAGTTTTCTCCATAAGATCACACTCCTGATCACACACTCTTTTCCTCCATTCTATCTCTCACCATCTCCCACCGAGAAGGTTAACTGGATGAAATAGGGCCAGTTAGGGGAGCGGGGAAGTGGGCCGGGAAAGCGAAAGCGGCCAATACAGGGGACATCCATGGTGCTTATGGTGAACATTGGGCTCAGACCTCTGGAAAACGATGTTGTAGAACAAGCCTCAGGGCTGTCCCGCCTGAGGGGTGAGGAGGCAGTGGTTCCCCCTTCAGCCCTCGGAGTGCTGGGACTCCTGGCCACTTACCTCTCCTCGTGGCTGCCACGCCTGCCCACACCTCCTCAAGTCTGCCTTCCCCCAACAGCTCTCTTCTCTTCCCCCTTGTGTGAGCCATCCATGTCCTGACTGCCAGAACTGACATGCATGTCCAGATTATTCCATCTGGATAACCAGATGTACGTAGGACACAAACCATCTACACCGGTGGCTTCCTCCTCAAGCGCCTCTCTGGTTCTCCCAGGTCCTCTCTGACTGAAGGCGCCCGTGGCCCCTCATGCAGGGCAGGCCACAGTGTTGGGGTGCAGAAGCCCCTGAGAACCACCTTTGAACAAAGACTGACGGGAGCCCCAGTGGGTAATACCTTGCCCATCAAGTGAAATGACTCCAAAACTCATTCTACAGCTTTTCAGAGGCATGAGCAGAGACACTCACAGCGACAACGTGCTTGTCCACGCTCCCTGTGGTGGCCACCTTCCCTTCCCGCTTCCCCACACCCCTAGAGTTCTTAGGATCACCTCACAATTAACCTGCTTGCACTTGAATCTTTGTTTCCGAATCTGCTTCTGTGGGAACTCAGCCTGAGATGCCAGATGATCATACCTTGATCTGTGACTTCACCGGATGCCTCATCCCTCCAGGCCACTCAGATGCCACCAGGGACTAACCTAAATCCCATAGCAGGGTTGCCAAGACCTTTCAGCATCAGGCCGCTGCTCACCGTCCAACCTCACCTCTCCTGCCTGACCTCCATGTACCAGTTATGCTCGGTGACCTGCAGTTCTTGGAATACAGTTCAATCCTCAGGCCTCTGGTGCCGTGCCATGCTCTCCTGTGCCAGCAACAGCCTTCCCCTCCATTCACTGGTCTATTTCCCACCTGCCTGTGAGGCTTCAGTCTTCCTCTACCGCCCCCCACAAGCAGGCACCGCAGCTGGGCAGCCTGTCCCTCTTGCATGCTCCCAGACCCCTCTGTTCTCCTACTGCCCACCTTTTCCCACTGGACTGTAAGCTCTGTGACGCACGAACCTTTTCTTACTTGTCTTCAAAGTCTGAAGCCAAGCACCCTAGCTACACGGAGGCGATTTTGAATAAATGCTTCATGAATTAATGGGAAAATAGTAGTAAGTGGACAAAGCTTTTAATTTCGGAAATGGAATAAGACAATTAATTCCTCCAACAAAAGTAAAATAGGGTGAGCATCATGGGAAAGTGTTAGCTGGGCGATGGACTTGGGAGGATGAGGAGCAGGGAGAGGAGGCGTTCCAGAACATAATATCCTGAGGCAGGACATGTCTGAGTCAGCCTGGGAAATGAGAAATGATCTGGGCCAGCAGAGGCCGGGTACCTAGAAGAGTGTTGGGGGGCAGCAGGGAAGGCGCAGATGGGGGTGCTTCCTCTGACCACGTAGACACGGTCCCAAGGCATGTGACTTTGCTTATTGTTTGCTCTGCCGCCCCTCCCCCAGCACTGCCATCTTTCCTTCCTTCCTCTGCTTCCTCTGTTCATGGGTGAGGCTTCCTGTTAAGTCGTTCTGAGAACTGTGTCTTTCAGAGCTTCAGAGACCAGGAATGCCTGCCAACAAAGTTACCACTGAAGATCGCTATGGAGTTCCGTGAAACCATTCCTCGTGCTGCTAATGTGGGCATTCCAGAGCACGCCAAGAATCCGAGAGGATAGAGTGGGGGGGGTGATCTCTTCACTGTCAGGGTCCCATCCAGGACCTAGTACCCAGTGCCACTCAGGAGAAGCAGTGTGTCACTCCACTTTTTGTCGACAAAGCCAAATTGTAAGGAGCAGGGTGCTTGCTATTTAAAGCTGAATTCTGCCGTGAATCATTTCCAGGCCAGAGAGTCTTTCGCAAAAGGGATCACCATGTTCTTTTATTTTAAAATTAATATTTTTTTAAAAGCCTATATGAGGTAAACTTGCATTTTTTTAATCCCAAAAAATACATACACATAACAAGCTAGCGAAAGAAAGACAATCAGCATTCATAATAATGACAATAAAATGCTACAAAATCCTAGGGTGCTTGCCGAACATTAAACTACTGGCAATAATCCCTTGTCCACAATTCCAAAATTCATTTGGTAGCAAAAACTAACCTGGGCTAAGGAAAAGTTATTTATACTCATTTATCTCACTTAGAGCAAATAGTCATGCCTTTTGCTGCAAGCATATGAATGTGTTTGATGACAGGCGGTGCCCTAGTTTCTGTTTGGGGGCATTATATAATATATAGTTTATGTCACTATTATCTGTCTAGAATACAAAATATTTTGAATCCCAGAATGCATCTGACCCAAAGAGCTTCAGGTAAGGGATAACGGGCCTAAGCCTGTATAAATTCTATTCAACATTATTTTAGAGTAAGCGTTTTTTAGGGTATTCCTTTATGGAGTTGCAGTGCTGGCTATTCCCTTTTCATTGCGGGCCTTCTTCCTGTCCCCTCCTAAATCCACACTCCACCATCCTGCCCTCTGCCCAGGGAGGCCACTTAAGCAGATGAGCTCATTCTGGCTGACTCACTTGATGGCTGGTGCAAGAACAGGCTGGAGAACTGAAGGCTGCGGGAGGCTGGAGTGTTTCTTCCCACTGCCTCTGGCTTTAGTGTCCGTCATTGGGCCCTTCCTGCCCAGCAGCCCAGTTCACATCCGCAGCTCCAATGCTGTGCACTGAGGAAGACTATCCCCTCTGCTTCTCCTTCAGCTCCCCAGTTCTGCAGACATCTGAATGCTCCCACTTCATGCTGTGCTCTGCACCTTGCCCACACCTTATAAGGAACCCTTTCATTAGAGTCTCTTCATTTCAACCATCCGGAGTGAACACTTGCTTCCTGCTGCACACCGGACCAATGCAGTGACAGATCAGAGTCTTCATAATGCTCTAGGATATGCCCTGATCTGAACTCAAGAGGCCCTGGTTCATGGATTGGCTAATTTGGGACCCTCCCTTCCTTCACTTTTCTGGTCCTTGGTTTTTTCCATCTGCAAAAAAGGGCTGATAATGCCTATTTTAGGGTGTGCTGTGATAATAAAATCAGTCACTGTATGTGAAAATGTCTAGGCAACTGTAAAGAAATATAGAGTTCCAGAACTCTTAAGATACTAGAATATTCAGTTATTCCGAAAATTCTACCTACCCCCTCCCCAACTCTTCTGGATAGAAGAGTGTTTGCTTTGTGCCTCAGCTCAGATTGTTATAACAAAAATATCACAGACTGGGTGGCTTAAACAACATTTACTTCTCCCAGTTCTAGAGGCTGGAAAGTTCCAGAGCAAAGTGTTGTCAGCAAATTCGGTATCTGGTGAGGGCCCTCTTCTTGGTTAGCAGATGACCCTCATCTTCTCCTTGCATTTTCACATCACAGAGAGAGAGCCTGTGTCTCCTCCTCTTTGTATAAAGGCTTTAGTCCTGGGGTGCCTGGGTGGCTCAGTGGGTTAAAGCCTTTGGCTCAGGTCATGATCCCAGGGTCCTGGGATCAATCTCCGAATCAGGCTCTCCGCTCAGTGGGGAACCTGCTTCCTCCTCTCTCTGCCTGCCTCTCTGCCTATTTGTGATCTCTGTCTGTCAAATAAGTAAAGTCTTTTAAAAATAAAAATAAAAAAAATAAAGGTTTTAGTCCCATCAAGAGGGCCCCACCTTCATGACCTCATCTAACCTAAGTCCCTTCCACAAAGGCCCCCTCACCTACTATCATCCCATTGGGGTTAGGCTTTGAAAATAAGAATTTGGAGTGGGGGGGAGGACAGATATGCAGTCTGTAACTATTTGTTTAGAGCAAAGGATACCTATGCTCTGTGACACCAGAAGTGGCCACAGGAGACTTGAAAGAGGAGAGCCTTTCTTCTTCTCCCTCTCTTCTTCCTAGATGTCCATTTCAGGACTCAGCGGTTCTTTGTTGCCTGAGCTTAATTTCTATCATCCACTTCGGTGAGTGTCTTGGGCAGAAGAAGTTCATGTGCTTTAGTCTTACACCAATCAATCCACTTTTCCTTTTCTATCTTCTGCTATTTTGTAATTATTTGGGGTTTCATTTTTATATTCTTCCAAGTCTTCAATATCCTATCCAGTTTTGGAGCTGCACTGTCTGCTTTAAGTCTCATGCTTCCCTAGAGTATAAAGTAATAATCTTTAGTAAGAACTCTATCGGTCATGAAAATTCTTTTTTGTCTCTAAGATTTTATCTCTACACCAAGCATGGGGTTCAAACTCAGAACCCTGAGATCAAGAGTCAACATGCTCTACCAACTGACCCTGACAGGTGCCCCTAATACTCTCTTTGCCTACTTTGCTTACTTTCTTTGACTACTCTCTTGTGCCTACTTATCCCAACACTATCTCAAGCAAGAATCTTCTATAGATGGCTTTTACCAATAAAAAATTGTTGCTTTGACTTTAGAAATAATCTAGATTTGTGTGTGTGTGTGTGTGTGTGTGTGTGTGTGTGTGTGTGTTTAGACAAAATTCACCAGAAAGATACATAACTCTCTAATCATATAGGCTGGGCCTGATCTTTTCCTGGAGCTGGTCTTTCCAGCACTACATGGCATGGGTGTTCCCTATAAAAGGGAACAATCAACAAGATTAAGTTACTTTGAGTTCTTAATTGATTTTCCAGAACTTCCTCTTCCTATCGCAAAACAGAGCCTTCTGAGCAACACACTCAATTTAGCTTAATCTTGCCTGGAGCTCTAGTAAACAAGACTCATTCTGGAAATAAAAGTGACTTCACATGTAAATAACTAATTGATACTTTCAACCTCCCATTAACCCTTATTATTTATCTTTACTGAATCTAGTGCCAAAACAGATTCTGTCTTCATGCTACACACTTAATAAAAAAAAAAGACTTATTTATTTATTGAAAGAGAGAGAGAGAGAGCATGGGGTAGGGGGAGGGGCAGAGGGAGTGAAAGAATCTCAGGCAGACTCCCTGCTGAGCACGGAACCTGACTCAGGGCTCCATTTCCTGACCCTGAGATCATGACCTGCGTGTAAATCTAGAGTCTGTCACTTAACCCACTGAACCACCCAGGGGCCGCTTATGTTACACATTTTGAAAGCGGTTCAAATTATTTTAATCCCTCGAGTTCTGTTGTACCAATGATTTGCTAGAAATAAAGAGGACATTCTTATATGATTTGGCGATACTTTGACATGCAAAGATTTGGGTCAGGCTAATCATAGTAATTGTAATTAATCACTATATCTTGGTGTAATTTTCCTTCTTGATAATATACAGTTATACTTTAAAAGAAAAATAGAGTTAATTTCTTTTAAGTAAGACATGACATGACACCTCCGTAGTATGTATGGTAACCCAAGTGCAGAAGCCTTATACCTTACCAGGTTCGGGGCAGGTTACTTGCTGTAACCCACCCCTCAGGGCTTTATAGAGCAGATGAGTGCTCCCTACCTATGAGTTAAACAGAACTGAGGTTCAATTCAAAGGAGGCCTCCCCCTTTTATCAGGGGTCAGCAAATATTTTCTCTAAGGACCATGTAGTAAATACACTGGGCTTTTCAAGCCACGTAGTCTCTCAGTTCTGCCATTGTGGTGTGAAAGTAGTCGTAGATAATAGGGAAGCAGTTGGGCATGGCTATGTTCCAATAAAACTTTACAAAATTGGTGTTGGGCTAGCTTTTACCCAGGGTCTTATAGCTTGCCATCCCGTGCTACATTGTACTGTAATTATCTCTAACGTTTTTTCTCCATAAACCCATGCACTCTTCTACTGAAGATTCTCACTGTTAAAATATTCAAAAATAAAGTTCAGCCACGGGCAACCATCATAAAAATGATGCAGGCAAGAATCCTCAATGGCTTTTGAAGCAAATGAGAGGTCTGATGAGAAATGAGATACTTCCATAGTCTCCAAATGTCTCCCTACAATCTACTTATTAATTACAAAGAAGGAAAATAGCGAGTTCACAGGGGAGAAACCTGGCAGAAACCCCCCTCCATCAAGTGATCAAAGTTAATATACCTGCTCCTGGGATAAATCAACACCATATGCCTCACTTTTGTGGGATTCCTGCCAAAGACAATTAACCTGAATCTAATTGTGCGAAAACATCAGACAAACCCATGCTGAGGGACATTCTACGTAATGTTTGGCCTATTCTCTTCACAAATACTAGCCTCACAAAAGACAAAGACTGAGGAACTGGTCCAGATGAAGGAATACAAAAGACACATGACAAGTGAATGCAAAGCATGATCTGGGATTTTCTCTTTTGCAAAAGACTCGATTGGGAAGATTGGCAAAATCTGAAAACTTTGTCATCTGTAGATTGAAGAGGCTTTTGTATCAAAGTTCATTTCCAGATTTTTTTTAACCATACAATAGTTAGTTATGTCCTTGTTTGTAGTACATACACCCTGAGGTATTGACAGATAAGTGGGCATCATGGCTGTAGCTAGGGTGACCAGTTGTCTCAGTTTGCCTGGAGCCAAAGGAGGCAGGACTTTCCATGTAAAATCAGGAAGGTCCTGGGCAAAATGGAAGGAGTTGGTCATGTTTGCTGCAAAAGACTCTCAAACATTTCAGGTAAGAAATGTGTGTGGGTGTATAAAACAAATGTAGTCAATGTTAACATTTGGGGGATATGTGTGACAAATCTTTGTCATATTCTCACAACTTTTCTGTGTCTGAAATTATAGCAAAATAAAACGTTGAAAGGGGAAAAGCCCAACATGGTTTGAAGAAACATCCTCCAAAGCAGATTCAGATGAGTCCCGTGGGTCCCAGCAGTGAGTGCTGTGGCCCAGTGTGGAAGCCACACTGATCAGAGTCTCTGGCTTGTCAAGTGTTCTTCAGATGATAGCTCCCAGGGAGCCTGCTGCTGGAAGCAAGGGCAAAACAAATCCCCAACAACTAACTGGTTCCTAAAACAAGAGTAGCTGGAATTTTTTTCTTTCCTGTTTGTGAGCACCTTGCTCTGACCTTGGGCGTCTGTCTCCTCTCTCAGGACAGAGGCCCATGAGGGTTTTGGGGACCAGGGATGGTTTGTGGACAGCAAGATAGCTAGGATGAAATCCCTATTATCGGGGATGACTGAAAAGTGTGCCCATTCTTCTGAGGTCCTAAAGCACCTGTCCTGACTCTGTTTTGCTTCTGTGCACCCTGAACAGAGTGGAGAATGGTGGAGTGAGGAGGGAAGCATCTAAACAGACAAAAAAGGTAAGAACTGAACGTCTAAACCAGATCCAGCCTCTTCAGTCCTCCGTATCTGCATCCCACACTCACACTGGTCCAAGCTGCCCGTGTTTCTCACCACGCTGACTGCAGTAGCAGCCCCCAGTCATGCTATAGCGACAGCAGATGCTATGATGAACCCACTTCTGTGCTTGTCACCTTCAGTCTGTGCCAACACGGTAGCCAGGTCATCTTGTTAATATCTAAATCAGGCCATGCCACACTGTTGCCTCCAACGGCTCCCCATCTCACTCAGAATAAAGTCTAACCCCCTAACGATGGCTCGGGAGACCCAGCCTGGTGCAGTTCTCAGGCGGCTCTCCAACCTTATCCAATGCTAGTCCCAGCCTCGATGATGCTTCTGTTACTGTGCTGGTTTCTTGCTCTTTCTCAGGCTGCCCAAACATTTCAAGCCTCTGGGCACCTGTACTTGCCTTCCCCTCCGCCAGGAATGCTTTTCCCTCACATAGCAGCCCGACTTTCTTTCTCACCAATTTCAATGCTCTGTTCAAATGACACCTTCTCCATGAAGTCCTTTCGTGCCGCTATGTTTAAAACTGCAAACTTCATACGTGTTCTCTGCTTTACCCTTCTCCTTACCACTTACCCCCACCTCACAAACTATACATTTAACTTATTTGGTGATAGTCCTTGGCCCCATTAGACCGAAAGCTCTATCAGTACAGAGATTTATTTGTTTTTGTGGCTGAATTCTTGGTCCCCAGAACACCTCCTGTAATATACTAGGCATGAAAATATCTGTTGACTAGTTACTAAATGAGTGGGAATGTGTCTACTCAGGTTTGTGCATGCCCTGAGCCCCAAACTGTTGCGTTTGGTGTAGGAATGCGTGGGCTCTAATATGATTCACAGCCGAGAGCACCTTTGGACTTAAGCACCGCATGTGCATAGGCACTCAGCAGGTTCCAGACTGTTTGAAGGGCCTTCAAGTACAAACTCTCTTTTCTCTTAAATGTCCCACCTTCCATCCTAGCAGATAGAGTTAAATGCACCTATCTTCCCTTTTAAACATAATTTTGACTGAGAATTTTTTAGAACACTATTGCATTTTTGCTTTTGAAATCATATGGTAATGAAGCGCTCAGTGAATTTACAATTGGCTCTGAGTTTCATCAGGTCATCGTGTCCACTCAGAAGTTCTTTCGAAGTGAAATCAAATCTAACCTTAAAATGGTTTTCCAATGCAATGATGTTTTTATGACTAATCAATTCAACATTTAATGAAATCCGGATAATTCTGTGCTCTGTGGGCATTTACCTGAGCACGGCTGAATTCAGATTTTGAAATGCTCTTTATAAACGTGAGAGATGGTAATTGTTTCTTTGAGGGGACTCAGCCATGATTATGGAATCTCACAGTACCCAAGTCTGTGAGACCAAGAAAATCCAACAGATAAAATGGTCTTGGCAAGAATCCGGGATTCGAAAAAGGAAGTTTCCCTTCACTGCCTGAGACTCTAGGTCTTTAAGGAGCGGTCCACGCGCGATGGGCGTGGCTGGGAGCCCGGAAGCCAGGGCTGGGCACCCAGTGCTTGTGTTGGAGTGTCTGTCCCCATCTGCCGTTGTGCCCCAGGCTCCAGAGGAGCCATCCTTCACATGGGCGGGCCTCTGGTACGCCCACTTCCCCTCCCTTGGTGACCCCCTCTCCCCACTTCCATCATCTCCTGGGCCCTGGTAGCAGACATGTTTTCACTGCCATTTTATGACCCTTTAGCAGAATTCCGTTGACTCATGAGAGAGAAGATGGGGAATTTTCGTGCAGCAACTGCCACGTGGGAAAACAGATCAGTGAGTCACATCATATGCCCAGCCCTGCTGTTGTCTGCGCAGAGCATTTTTTAATCGTGTAACCTTCAAAGCTGTCCCTCATTTGCAATGACATTAGCCTTGGTGATTTTTTTTTTTTTTCTCGCTCTCTCTTAAGCCGTCAGTTGCTGAGGTCTTCTTGTTGCTTTCTCTGGCAGAGGCACATTTATTTATCACAGGAGAGGTTGCTTCTGAAAGGATTCATGCAAACTTTCTTCTGGAGATGAAAACATGTCATTCCACTCCTGTGCCATCTTCCGAAAACCCTTCAAAACCCAAAGCTAGTGACTGTCCTGGTGGACAGATGTCATCCCAAGCAGGCAGGGATCATTATGTTTGTTTTTCTCGCCAACCCTGCACGACTTTGAACCCACTCTGTAAATAAAAGAGACAGGAGCACAAAACTCTTTACACTTCCTGCCTTCCTCCCAGTGTGCTGACATTTCAAAGCCCCATATGTTTCCCTCAACAAAATTTCATGAAAATACATATTAAAATAAAAACAATTTTTCGGTTATTTCAACCCAAGAGAAGAAAGGTTTCCCAGGGCTGTGAAGGGCAGTTTACAGGATGATGTAATTTTCTCTCCCCCTTTAAATGACAGTAGGCACATCTGAAAAGCTTAAAATGGAGATATGCCTGAAGATTTGCAACCAACGTATGCTTCTTCATTTAGCCAAGAATGTTAGAAATATTCTGCGTGAAGCCACAAGCAGGATATAGTTTTAATAAATATTTCCAATTCAAAAATGAACAACTAGGTAGAGTTTAAAACAGTTCAGACTCCTAAGGAGTTGGAGTCTGGAGCCCGGACTCCCCAGCATGGATTCTTCCCCTCCCCACCCTTTGATTTTCCTTGGGGCTACACCGTTCTTCCGTTCTCAGGGTCAAGATGGGATTGATCCGGCCCCCATCTCCAGGAATGGACTATAATTGGCTCAAGCCAACCATGCATCCCATTCCTTAGGCCACACAGACTGGTCAGGAATGAGCTTGTGATCCAATTTGGGCCAATGATTCATAGCGCTGAACGCTTACATTAGGAAAAAAGAGAAAGCTCAAATAAATGACTTAACTTTACACCTCAAGGAACTAGAAGAACAAATGAAGACCAAAGTTAGCAGAAGGAAGGAAATAACGAAGGTCAGAATGGAAATTATAAATGAGATAGAGTTTTAAAAGACAATAGGGGAAAAAAAATGAGTGAAACTAAGAGCTGCTTTTTTGAAAGAATAAACAAAATCGACATACCTTTATCTGGATATACCAAGAAAAAAAGAAAGGACTCAAAGAAATAAAATCAGAAATGAAACAGGAGACATTACAAATAATACCACAGAAATACAAAGGATCATAAGAGACTAAACAATTGTATGCCAGCAAATTGGACAATCTTGAAGAAACGGACCAACACCTAAAAGCATACAGCCGACCAAGACTGAATCATGAAGAAACAGAAAATCTGAACAGATCTATTACTAGTAAAGAGATTGAATTAGTAATCAAAAACTTACAACAAAGAAAAGTCTAGGATAAGGAGGCTTCACTGGTAAATTCTACCAAACATTGGAAGAATTCATACCCAGCCTTTTTACCTACTCTTCTAATTTGGACCAGTGACAGAAGTGAAAATCACCTGACCTGTATAGAAAAATGCTACAGTTTCTCTGTCCCTGGATCATGCTGAGGGCGGTGTGAGGATGTGAGGTATGAACCGGCTGCAGCAATTTGCTCCCCTGGGGAGAGAAAGCCCAGAGTTGCCGGGAGCCTTGGTGTGGAATCTGGAGGTAAAACCGCTACCACTTTGAAAACTGGAGAGACTGTCAGAGCCAGACCCTCGGGTGGCTTAGACTTAGCTGAAGCCAGCTAGCTCTACCTCTGGATTTCTCAATTATGTAAGTCAATAGATTCTCTGTCTTTGTTAAGCCCTGTCTAATTGGATTCTCTGTCATGTGCAAACACAAGAGACCTAAATGATTCAAGGCTGCTAACTCTATTCCTGCCCACGCACCACCAGCATCTAAAGAAACTGAAATCTCGTCGTGAATGTGTTTTTGTTTTTTTGTTATTGTGGTTTCAGTTCACCAGCATCCTGCACACTCTTCCTTTTCTACGTGGAACTCCACCGTGTCTTAGAGAACCACCCTTCCCCAACTCTCACTCCCTGCCACCCTCGCTGACCCCACCTCCTGGCTCCAGCAGTGGACATGTGACCGGGGCATAATCAATCAGGGCATTCCATTCATGGTAGTGTTTGATTGGATCAAGGATAAAAAAAACTGTCCCAAGATGGCCAATGAAAATAAGATCAAGGACTTTTATTTTAACTCTTATGAAAAAGGCAGTTGAAGAATTTGCAGGGGGAAGAGAATAGAAACATTTTGGGCATATTTGCACCATTGTATTTGCAATGTGGAAGTTTATGGAGGGAGCATTCCTGAAAATGAAGCAATTTAAAAAAGAGAGAGAGAGAGTAAGTAAGTTTAAGAGATCCCGAGAGAAGGACCAAGTCCTGACAATTTTATCTGGGGGCTGGATTGAGCCATGCCTGAAACATGAAAAGCAGTAACATCCTTCTTGTCAAGGCAGTTTGAGCTGGGTTTTCTGTTGCTTAGAGTTTACAATCTTGTATCATATGGGCCAGAATTTTTTTTCACACTGAAATAAATATTTATTTCCATTTATTATAAGATTCCTATTTTCCCCCAGTATGGAAGTACAGAAGTACTTAATGCAGAAAGTCTGAAAAACATAAAAAAATTAAAGCAAAATTCGCTTTTAGTACTACAACTCTGAAATTATGATTGTTAACCTGTAGTGTATGTTCTTTGACTCTTTTCATATGCATGTTTATGGACTTCTGTAACATAATATCCAAATCATGCAGGTGCTTTTTTTTTTTTTTAAGATTTTTATTTATTTATTTGACAGACAGAAATCACAAGTAGGCAGAGAGGCAGGTAGAGAGAGAGGAAGGGAAGCAGGCTCCCCGATGAGCAGAGAGCCCGATGCGGGGCTCGATCCCAGGGCCGTGGGATCATGACCTGGGCCGAAGAAGGCAGAAGTTTAACCCACTGAGGCACCCAGGTGCCCCATGCAGGTGATTTATAATTCATTTAATTCCTTTTTAACAGGAATCATTTTTTTCTTTCTTCTTTTTTAAAAATTTACTATTTACTATCATGAACATCTATGTTGATAAATCTTTGCACACATCCATGGTCATTTCCTCAGGATAAATTTACATGGTCATATGTATAATAAATTCCTTATTAGGTAGTTTCCAAATTTTATTATAAATAATATTTAAATGAACACATTTATGCATTTCTTTATATGAAATAAACTCCTAGAAGTGGAATTACTGGGTAGGAGATGTGCTTGCTTGAGGCTTTTGCTACATGTCACCAAACTGCCCTGCAGAGGCTGTTTGAATCTGTTCCTCTGCTGTCCCACCACATGATCACATGCACTGGAAATTACTATTGTCCTAATTACAATCAAAATGAACATTTTTTTCCTATGTTGGTTGGCCTCTGCCTTCGGCTCAGGTCATGATCCCAGAGTCCTGGAATCGAGCCCCGCATCGGGCTCTCTGCTCAGCAGGGAGCCTGCTTCCACCTCTCTCTCTGCCTTCCTCTCTGCCTACTTGTGATCTCTGTCTGTCAAATAAATAAATAAATAACATCTTTTTTAAAAAAAAAGTTCTTTATATATTTTTTATATTAACCCCTTAATGGATATCATTTGCAAATATGTATTAATATATCCTATATTTTCTTGATTTACCTCTTACCGTCTTAAGGTTTGGAATTGCTTTTCTTTTCTTTCAGGAGTAACTGGATAGATAAGGTAATGCCTCATTATCAGACATTCAGTTATTTTTCCAATGACATTTTCTATATGTGCAAAAAATAAAAAAATAAAAACCCTCCAGGCCCTAGTGAACGCATTTTGGTTGGAAACACCCATTGCCCATTGCTTTGAATTTTTTCTGACAATTTTCTGTATCATTGAACCGCCATGAATTAAGCAGAATGACTTGAGAGGTACTATTGTGTAGTTATACTACTTAATTAAAATGGGTTTACAGCCAGACTTTCTGGGGTCAAAACCCAGTCTTATCACTTAACAGTTGTATGACATTGGATAAACTGCTGAAAATCTCTGTGCATTTTTCTCATCTGTAAAATGGAGATAATAGTACCTATTTAATAGGGGTTTTACAGTATCATTAAGATAAGATGAGTAAAGCACTTGTAACAGGACTTCCTCATACAAGGTAAATCCTCAATAAACATTAACGGTTAGTAACGGGATATAATAATAGCTAAGCCATACAGAATGTTTACTGAGTTCTAAAGGATATAAACAACCCATTTGATCTTCATCAACTCTCTAAAGCAACTTCTTTTGTTATGTCCATTTTATAAATGAAGAAACTCAGATGCAAAGAGATTAAATAAATCAGCTACAGTGTCCTTGCTGGTGTACGGAGCTGGCACTCACACCTGTCTATATTGCCTCTGAGAGAATATAGAGGACAAATTCTTGACATTTTTAAAAAGATTTTTCATTTGAAGACCATATTTCTGTCATAAAAGGAAAATGTCATTCCTATTGTTGGTAGAACTTCACATTCTAAAAGAATCAAAGACTCATTTAAAGCTTGTGCTTTAAGGTTTGATTGAAGCTTTGATTCTAAAAGAATCAAAAGAAGCACTTAAAGCTCATGTCAGAGCAATTTTGTCCAACAACCTAAAACGTAGGTAACGATGACAGCCATGATGAAAAGCAAGGTATTTAAAACAATTTGAAGCTTATACATACTAGTGCCCTTACTGTCTGCTTATAGTGCTTAAAGCTTATTTAGAAAAAACAACAACAACAACAACACATGAATGGCCCTACTGCTGTGTTTTTAATTCTAGATCAGAAGACTGTTAGGATAACAGGGCTGCTACAGTCCTAAATACTTCTTAATGCTCTTCAATACAGCTTAAAAAATACTCACTTTGGAAGTCATTGTTACAGTGGATGTCTACATGGATTTGTCAGGTACGCTTCAGCTGGATATTCAACCACCATGACAACAAAATCCAGTAAGGCGTGGCACACTGATGTTTCAAGGTTTATAAATCTGTTGGTAGGCAGAAAAGACATTGCTGTTTCTACTTACTGAAGATTAGTGCCCGGTGTTGGGGACATGTTTATAATGGCTCTAGGTGTGGGTGGTGACGTAGATGGAGATGACAGAGTGGAGAAAGCAGCTCAGAGAGAAATGATATTAACAATAAAAGATAAGCCCTTTGGAGAACTAATAATAGTTATGAAATAGGAATGAACCTCCCAGTGGTGCAGTTCAGCCCCCTCTGGAGAAGGGGGGGTGAGGAAGTCTCCCCTTTCAAATGGGTTACATAATATTTTTTTTTTCCCCCGTAGAAGATTTCACAACCTCTTTTATAAACTGTTAATGTGCTTATTCAACTGTATCGTGGGGAACAGTAACTAATTTTTAACTTTAACCAGGATAGCTTGACCTTCCCATCGTAACTCTGGTCAATCAAGACAGACAATCGCTCATAAGCACTCTCTCCACCACAAGTTCTGTCACAATAAATCACGAACAGAAAAACTGAAAATACTTTATTTGCATTTGATTAAAATAGCTTTTTTTTTTTAAAGATTTTATTTATTTGACACAGAGAAAGAGGGAGAGCACAAGCAGGGTGAGCGGCAGGCAGAGGGAGAAGCAGGCTCCCCACTCAGCAGAGAGCCCCATGCTGGACTCCATCCCAGGACCCAGGATCCTGACTCGAGTGGAAGGCAGATGCTTAACCAACTTAATCACCCGGGTGCCCCTAAAATACTCAGCTTTAAATGTATTACTATTCAAAAGATCTCTCATCTTAGTGACTAGATCCACCATTTGGGTCAAAAACATGAGGTGGGCACCCACCTACTCACCACTACCTCCAAGCACATATTTTTGAGGATCAGACAATGCCCCTGGGCTTGGTGATGGAAAGAGGCCACTTGACACATATCTGCAGGATTGCTAAAAGAAAGAACTTGTATACAATTCCTCTGAGACCTGATTTGGCAGCCAGTCTGATGTCTGTGGGTTTATGGAGTAAGATGGAAACTGCCCCATGCTACAAGTCGGAGTTCTTCAGTCCTGGTTCTTAAGAGGCAGGTGGCACCCAGGAGAATTACCATGCACTCCAAGGCTCGGGTTCCTCTTCCAGAAACGGGGCAAAGAAAATCAGCGGTCTATGTGCGTGAATGCAAGGAGTGCCCATTATGATCACTGCTCCCAAATCAACTTAATATACACCAACCAGAGATACTAATGTTGGCTTCCTAAGTGGTAGCCTTATCTGCCTTAAATGGAGGTAGTTTTATTTGTGAACTCTGGCTTGGTCTAAAGTAGACACTTCTGGCAGTTTCTCCAGAAATGCACTATGGGATGAAAAGAAACCACAGAAACACACACAATTTTGTGGCTGTTGCTTTTTGGCTGAAATCATTGGAATCAAATGGAAACCATTTTGTCATCCCAAATCATCACTGTATTAGCCTTGGCTTAGACGGCGAAATACTTGATGGAACGACATTTTAAAAACTCCTCTTATAGAACATTGCTTCTCGAACATACAATGCCCCAGGATAAAGCATTACGGTCAAGTAATTCAAAGTGTGGATCCTGGAGCCTGACCACCTTCAGATCCTGCTTTTGCCACTTATTAGCAGAGTGACCTTGGCCAAGTTCCTTATTCTGTGTGCTTCGGTTTCCTTGTTGGTAAATAAGACAAAAAAAGTACCCACTTTACAGGATTTAGGGAGAATTTGCTTAATTAACAAATGGAAAGGACTTAGAATATTTTAAGTGTTGTGTTTAGCGTTAGCCCTTGGAACAGCAAGCATTTGGCAATTAGGCACTGAGCAAACATTAGCTTTTACATTACTGTTTTAAAGAGTTTACTTATTTGAGAGAATGCATGAGGGAGCACAAGATGGGGAGAGGGGGATATGGAGAAGCAGAGAAGCAGACTCCCCGCTGAGCGGGGGGCTCCATGCAGGGCTCAATCCCAGGACCTGGAGATTCTGACCTGAGCTGAAGGGGGACACTTAACTGACTGAGCCACCCAGGTGCCCCTATGTTACCGTTTTAAATGGTATAGGCTGTGATGCAGAAGAATGGGAAGAAAGAACAGGACAGGGAGAGAGAATAGACAAATCCATGTAGTTTATATTCCTTTGGTCATTTATACCTACAACATTTATCAAACCGATTATCTTTCTGGAGAGCTCCAGACTTGGCCTGGGCATCCACAGATGCCCAGAACTCAAGATTGGAAGGAAATGCAAAACTCAAATAACAAGTAATTAGAAGGAGCTCATTTTGAAAAATATGTTTGCTTTTTAATGGAGCTTTAAATGAGCTCCTGGGAAGGTTATTATGAAGTACATGCCCACACCAAATGCCTTAATGGGAAAAGCCTTATTGCAATTCAGTTGTTTAAACTACACAGGCCATGTCTCTCCTGGGACTCTGTTCCCGCTGTGGGAGTTAAAGTTCTTTTGAATGTCCCAAGGTATTCCCAAACTTCACACAATCACATTTTAGAGCAGGAAGTTTCTTTAAAAATCATCCCCTCCTAAGTGATCTTTTTATGGCTGAACAAACAAGCCCAAGAGGGGTTAAAGGATTTGCCTGAGGCCACTCAGCAACTGGGGAGGTAAAACCAACACCCACTTTCTTAACTCCTAGCCCAGTTCCTTTCAGGTAACACATCTGCAGTCTCACAGAGAGAGGAATATGGGGGGGGCGTGCTATTTGCAGTTGGGAAATTCTCCAATTTTCCCCTCCCTTTCACAGGAAAAAGGATAAACCGATCATTTACCTGCAGAGACAATTCTCATTTAGCAGAGAAATTATCAAGGCTCAGCAGTGACTCACCAAATGTTCAAGATAAAGATTTATTAGAGACAGGTATTATTTTCTGTTTATTTTTACGTCATCAGGACTAAAACCTGTTGCTATGTTGGATCCAGGCGTCACTTGGTGATGTCCGTGGACAAAGAACGTGGCTGATTACCAGGTAGGTGGGGTTTTGCACTCCAGGAATTAATCTAGGAAGCAAGGTAGTCTTGAAAGACCCGCGGATCCCCTTACCCAAGATTTCAACTCTGCCACAGGATGCAAACAGCAAGAGGTTCTTTATTGTATCGCAGGCTCTGACATAGGGCCAGCCCAGAGTTTTCCCCTGGGACAGGAACTCAGCATGCCTATCAAGAGCTTTTGGCGATTCCTTCTACACTCCTTCCACACTCATCAACACTGCAGGAAGCATTCACGAGCTAGCTTCGAGGAACAGGGCTTCTGTGATTTGGGCTATTTCATCCAGTAATGGTTTCCCATCCCCATCCCTACCCCTAGCGTAGCCATGGTCCACAAAAGAGATTTTGGTAAGAAGTTGACCCCTAAGAGTAACACAATCTCACATTTGAATTTGGAGGGAAGATTTACATAACTGTTTATTCCACTTGGCAAGTGCTTGCAAATCCCCCTGCTCTGTTCCACCTATGAATAAACAATACTTACAAGGAAATGATAAACACCCGTGTTTGGCCAGCCCTTTTGAGCGTGGTGGGTCAGCGTGCCAGCGGACACTTGGCCGGAGAGTTCTCGGCTCCTGTCTTTAACTTGGCCTGGTTATCCTGTAGTCACTTGAGTTATAGGAAGAGCACATGACATCTGCCTGGGCAGAACAGATGTTTCTGTAAAACTAACTTCCACTCTACATTTGTCTAGTGTGTAGACAAAACTGAGAGATAAGAGAGAGGTCCTTGCAATGAAGTGTGGGGCCCTCATGGAACTCTCTGAGCTGTGCAGTGTTTGCATATTCCCAGGACGTTTATCCCCTCTGACCTCGGCAGTTGTGTTCTATTCCTGGAGATCCCCTAACCACCAGATGACAGCTTCTGCAATTCAGACATTGCCTCAAGTTTTTGTTTGTATCTGTGACCACACAGAACCAGGACACGGATCTGCATCTGTAGCCTAAACACCCTTTAAGACCTCAGTTTTGAAAAACACAGTGACTGCCTCTGAGGTGAGATATTTCACATCTGCTGGGATCACCCTGAACCCCTGTACAGTCCCCTTCTCAAAGTGGCTGGTGCCCGGAGTTCCATCTGTGGAGACTCATCCTACCATAAAGTAATTCACCTGGACGGTCCAAGGAGGCTTCAGACCCCTGTGAACTCTTGAAATTATACCCAAAGTTTGTGTATATGTGCATCTGTCCATTTCTCACTGTGAAGAAAGGATCTTTAGATGTTTATTGGTACCCCAAAATGTCAACAACCCCACAAAAGTGTAGGAGTGATTGATTTTTCTGATAAGATGTTGGAAGTTACCATTAGAGGTGCATGAAAACACATAGACATATGAGCATAAATTTTATATTTCACAAAGAAGGTCAACTGCCTAAGAAGTTTTTGAGGAGAAAAAAAAAAACCCAAACCAATAATTTAATTAACTTTTTTCCTAGTTTTCATTCAAAAAGAAAATACCTCTACTAGTGAGGGAGATTATCACAACACATTCTGCCTTTCCATTCTTAGCTTCAAAAATAACGTCTGAGCACAGGACAGATGACGATTCTGAAACTGGTTCTGGAAATGTTGTCTCTTAGAGTAGGAGTGGTCAAACTTTTGTAAAGGGTCAAGTAATAAATATTTTTGGCTTTTCAGGCCACGTGGTCTCTGCCAAACTACACAACTCTGCTCTTGTGTGGAAAGCAGCCATAGACAATATGTAAACAAATGGGAATGGTGGTGTTTCAATAAAACTTTATTGACAAAAACAGGTGGTGGGCCAGATTTGGCCATGGCAGCAGGTTGCTCTTGCCTGTCTTTAAGTTTCAAGATGCTATGGAATAAAAATGATAAGGCTCACATATCCCAGGTATATAATGTATACCAACTTCAAGCTACTTAGCAAAAACAAAGTGTCTAATCCTGTTATTCTGTTGGTCATTTTATTGGAATGAAAGTAATTTCAACAAGTATTTCTACATGCTGGGCAACCCACGGGTGATGTTAAACACCTAACAGTTAAAATCAAGAATTCCACGTGTCAGATTTTTCCAGGGCATAAGACAAAAATAAAACTGGATTATTTAAAATGTGATTTGTCTTTCTGTGCAACTCAAGGAAATCAGATTTTTGGCAAATGACTACGGTAAAATAATCCTTTCACCCTAGGGCCTCACTCTGGGTGGGAAATCTCTCTCTGATCCTCCAAAGGGAGCCTTCTGTTTTTTTCTAGAAACCTGATACTTTTAGAATCACAGGCTTCTGACATTGCAAACACACACTGGCAGTCCCTTCCAGGCTTCAGGCTGCTGCTTGTCCAGCTAGGGAGAATGCTCCAGAAATCTGCGATTGCCTTCATTTCCCAGCCAAAATGGTGGAAATGCTGGTCCTCTTTTTACTTTCCACATTTGAAGCAATTAGACATTTTATCTTCTTGTTTGATACCTAGTTTCGCATGCCGCCTGATTAGAACCTTTCGTATCTGTACAGTAGCACATAGGGAGGCTTAAACAAATGGAATAAGAGAAGAGGAAAAGGCGGGATGGGCACCAGAGAAGCTAGAGGGAAGGCAGTCCAAAGGCTATGGATGAGTCCATCAAAACTGAAATCACTTCTCTGGCTTGAAATATGCTCCCCGAAGATTAGCGAGTGGTGAGTTACCTGCAGGAAAAACAATCGAAATATAATTACGGAAGTTCTGCCCATCATCCTCAAGGAAGCTGAATCGTGGTTGCAGACACACAGAGACAAGCAAGGAGAGATTTTCCTTGCTGGCAAACAGATTATTTTCTCCAATTTTTTAAAAATTTAATTTTTTTAATTTAAATTCAATTAATTTACAGTAGATTATCAGCTTCAGAGGTAAAGTTCAGTGATTCATCAGTTGCATGTAATAGCCGGTGTTCATCACATCACTTGCCCTCCTTAATGCCCATCACACAGTTGCCCCATCACTTCATTTCCTCCCCTCCAGCAACCCCCAGTTTATGTCCTATTTGGATATGGCTTTTGTGATATTGAGATATGTCCCTCAATATCACAAAAGCCATATATAAAAAGCCAACAGCGAATACCATTCTCAACAGGGAAAAACTGAGACGTTTTCCCCTAAGGTCGGGAACACGACAGGGATATCCACTAGCACCATTCTAGTTCAACATAGTACTAGAAGTCCTAACCTCAGCAGTCAGACAACCAAAAGAAATAAAAGCCATCCAGATCATGAAAGAAGAATTCAAACTCTCACTCTTCGCAGATGACTTGATACTCCACATGGAAAACCCAAAAGACTCCACCCCCCCCCACACATTGCTAGAACTCATACAGGAATCCGCAAAGTGTCAGGATATAAAATCAATTCACAGACATCAGTTGCATTTCTCTACACTCACAATGAGACAGAAAAAAGAGAAATTAAGGAACAGATGGATTTAAATTGTCACCAGTAATCAATAAGGGTTTCTGAGTGGCTCCGTTGTTTAAGCAGATTTCGGCTCAGGTCATGATCTCAGGGTCGTGAGCTCAAGCCCTGCATTGGACTCTGTGCTGGGCATAGAGCCTGCTTAGGATTCTTTCTCCCTCCCCAAAAAGAAAGAAAGAAAGAAAAAATTGACACCAGTAATCAGACTTCCCAAATGCCAAGGTAGGAGGTGGCACAACCGAGAAATCAGGAAAGCAGTGCCCATGCAAGATTCAGGAAAGAGGAAAGATACTCTCTTTTCTTTTACAGTCAGGCTTTTGAAACAATTTATAAGCAGAAAAATCTCCTTTGTCAGTGCCAGTTTCTGTGTTTCTGTGTTTCATCCAGTGCTATGAAACCATCACCACAAAAAACTCCCTGGTGCCCCTTTCTAGGCCACCTCTGTGGCTACTCCCAGCCCCTGGCAACTGACAATCTGCTTTCTGTCCCTCTAGTTTTGCCTTCTTCGGAATGGCAGATAAGTGAAATCATACAGTGGGTGGCAGGAAAAAAAAATGAGATTTCTCAAGAAAGAGGAGCTTTTCGGAGATCAAATGTCTCTAAAGCATTTTGAGAACAGATGGGGCAGTTGGTAAAGGGAGCTGGTGCCGTGACAGCTTCTGTGGACCATGGGACTTCTGCTTATAGGTTATTTCCACACAACTCTCCTTAAAGAATACCTGATCGTGTCACATCCTTACTGGAAA